>NC_045605.1:104575431-104883991 GCF_009762305.2 Zalophus californianus | reverse complement strand
CTAGGGACTGAATATGATAATATGGCACCTTTCAAATGGTTCTTCTTTCAGATCTATGGAACCCTGTTTTCAAATCTCAAATATTTGAGTAGAGAGAAAGGCAGCGTGTCTCTGGGCGGAAGCTGGGTGGGAGGCACCCAGAGCCCAGTCTGCTTGGCCTCCCCTGTGCCCAGCTGAGACTGCAGAGGGAGGCAGGTCACAGAACCCCATGCCAGCCCCACAGCCAGGAGCGGACGCTCACACCTAAGGGTGCTTAGCACACGTTTGTGAAGATTACTGAAGTCTGGTTAGGAAAGCAAGACTCAAATCCTAGTACTTGGTCAGGTCACTACAGTACAGAATGGAGTCTGGGGCTGCGCTGTAAGGCAGTTCTAGAGTTTTATGAGGAAGAGACTGCTGACAGTGGGGAGTGCGGTGCAGGGCAGAAATCTTCCTGGGAAAGTGGGTCCCAAGCAGCCACACTCACTTGGGTGGCTCGGATAGTTAAAGCATCTGCCTTCAGCTTGGGTCATGAATGATCTCAGGGTCCTGGGATCAAGCCCCGCATCGGGTTCCCTGTGCTCAGCAGGCAGTCTGCGCCCTCTCTTGCTGCCCCTCCTCCCTGCTTGTGTTCTCTCTCTCAAATAAAAAAATAAAATCTTAAAAAGAAAAAAAAATAAAGTGAAAAGACAAGTTGCATAATGCACAAAGTATTTGCAAACATATATCTGACACGGTTCTATTACCCAGAATATGTAAAGAATTCTTACAATTCAATAATACAGAGACAAATAACCCAATTTTTAAAATGGGCAAAGGATTTGAATAGACTTTTCTCCGTGGCCAATAAGCACATGAAAAGATGCTCAACATCATCTGTCATTTTAAAAAAAAAAAAAGGAAAGAAAAAAGGTTGATAGGCAGGCTGATATTCAGGCGACAGGTGTCTCACTGGGGGGCAGCTCATTTCATCCAACTCCTGGTCCTTGGCCTTGGATTTGACAGATGCCAAAGCCGAGGCCTCGGAGGGAAGCACCTTGACCCACAGCTTAGAATGAGCCAGTGCTCCGTCCCTTGCTGTCCCTCGCAGCTTTCCAGCTTCTGTTCATCTTGGTCTCTAGGTGAGGAATTTGAGGTGGGCAGCATCACTTCCGTCTTCAGCAACCGCGCCGTCGTGAAGTATAGCCGCCTGGAGGACGTGCTGCATGGCTGCTCCTGGAAGATCAACAACAAGCTGGATGGGACGTACCTGCCCCTGCCTGTGGACCAGATCATCCGGCGTACAAAAAAGATGATCAACAAGATAGTGCAGTACAGCCTGATCGAAAGGAACTGTGAGCACTTTGTCAATGACCTCAGATACGGTGTGCCCCGGAGCCAGCAGGTATGACGTCTTTTGCTCGGACGGTGGCTTCTTGCTGGGGCTTGTCGTCTCATCAGTGATCAGAACGGTGGTCAGTGGTTTCGTGCTCTTTGTTGTACTGGTGGGCTCTACTTCTATAGGACTTTACGGTTCAGGAGGTGGTTTCCCCTCTGTTAACCCGTGGAGGAGCGCAAAGGCTCTGGGCTGTAGAGCTAGGACATTGGGGGGTCTCCTTGGCCAGACCATTTTATTTCTGAGACTGTTTGTTCTTCTACAAAATGGGGATGAAGTGAGGTTTTCAGCTACATCTGGCCCACAGACATGTTTTGCTTGGATGAGTAGTGGTTTGTTTTTTCTTTTTTTAATTTGTACTATTTGCCAACATTTAAAAACATCGAAGTTTTATATAAAAAGATCTGAAATCACAACCTTTCTAGAACAACTAATTGATCAGGCCTTCAGGCCCGTGTTCCTGCTTGCTGACACCCCGTAGGGCCGAGTAGTGACTGCCTCTCTAGATGGGACTTGTGGGGGTCGACATGCCACCTACCAGCTTTGCCCACCTTACCGGCCTGGCCCGTGCACGTTGCCTTTGGGTTTGTGACCACCCCCCGCCCCCGCCACCACACAGGGCAGGGATAAAGCCAGTGAGGCACAGTCCGTGTGTTCAAGAGCTTTGAAAAATAGCTCGAAATATCTGGACAAATTGAGCAGCCCTCATTCCTATTTGATCCTTACTAAAACCCCATGAGAGGAGCAGAGGATGTATTTATTATCCCCTTTTTAATAGACTGAGAAATGAGGAATTAAAGGAGGAACATCATTTTTCTGCCTTTTTTTCTGTGGTTCTTATGTTCCCTCAGGGTACTGGGCTCAAATCCCAGTGCTGGTCTCTCTACTATTGCGGAGTGAGCGTGAGCAGGTCACCCACACCCTGTCCCCCTCTACTTTCTGCACCTTCCTCCTTTGTATTCTGTCCTCCCCCAGCGTGTACTCCATTCTCTGGAGGCCTCTCTCCAGTGCAGGGGGTGGCGGGGGGGGGGGCTTGGGGGCTCCAGTGTAAGGGATCTCCTATCCCAAGAGCATTTGTGCATGACAAGAAGACCCCAGGGACCAAATGGATGATAAGGGGCCTTCTATGGAGTGAGAGCCACGCTCAGACACTAATTCCCACCGTGACTTTGTCCAAGTGAGTTCCCGTCCCTGGTTCTCAGGTTCCCTGATTGCAGGATGAGGGCCTCGGTGGCTGAGCCACTCCGAGATCCCTTGCCTCTGAGCCCTACCCTAGAGGCAGACCCTGGGCTGAATGGCTCTGAGGGAAGAAGGCCAGGAACCGTGGATGCCCCCGGTGGGGACAGGGAGTGTGTCTGCCTCTGACTGTCATCTCGAGCCATCCTGAATTCTCTAGGTCTCTTGCAACCCTAGGATCTTTGGAAATAGAGGCTAGCGCAGGTGGCTTCCTCCTCCAGGCAGGCCGGGTGCTGAAAGGGAGTGGGGCAGTAGGGGCAGGGCAGGGCACAAGCCTGGGATGGCCCCTGAGTGTCCTGTGAACTGGTCTGCTTTGCAGGTAGAGCACGCCCTGATGGAAGGGGCAAAGGCTGCGGGAGCGGTCATCTCAGCCATGGTGGAGAGCATAAGGCCCAAGCCCGTAACTGCCTGAAGGCGCTCAGGACTCCAAGCAGAGGAAGTACTCCTGCCATCCGCAAGGACACGTGCCTCCTTGCCCCCCTTGCCTTCTCTCTCCATAACCCCGCTCGAGAAAACTGTGTTCTTCTGGAAGAATCTAGAATGTATCCAATTACCCCTCCAGAAATACATCCAATATATGTGATCCTAGATCTGTGGACTCGCGGGGTGAGACGAACCTAATATTTATTATTATGCATCCATTAGGCTCCGGGCAACGTGCTGGGCGTTTCATAGGCTTGTCTCATCTCCCTCCCTGCGGGAAGGGCCTTGCTTGTTTCTCAGGCTGACTCGGGTCTGCGATGTTTGGATACCACCTACACCAGCCAGGAAACCCCTGCTTGAACATTCCCAGGACCCGGGAGCTCTTTTTCAGAAGTCCTTGTTCTTGAACTAGAAAGTCTCCAGCTTTTTGCATTCACGAGAATCCTGCTCTTCCTGACCTGCAGCGCTGTGTGGGGTTGAGCGGGGTCGGGGGGGGCGCGTGGAGTGGAAGGAAGCTCAGTGGCTTGCTATTCGGGGCCATCTGTGCTTAATCCAAAATCATACACCAGCCTTATTCTTTGTTGTTTAACACCCCCTTGCTTTAAAGTATAATCAACATTTACTTTGCTTTTCTACTTTAGAATTACCAGGAAATCTGAAACTGTTATTTTCACTGATTTCAGATGAATATTTAAAATAATTTCCTCGGTGGACTTCTGTGTGCATGAGGGAGAGGAAGGAGCGATTTTTTGTGTGTTGACCGCTGTTGGCATGACAGCAGATCCAGAATTGTGACCAGGGACTGTTGGTGCCCACTGAGAGCTGAAGCCATCCAGGAAGGCTAGAGAGGGACTCTCGGAATGGCTAGGAACTGTGATCGATGTGGACGAGAGCAAGATGGAGCCCCCAGAGCATTTCACATGAGATCTGTTAGGATCGCCCAGGAGCCTTTCTCCTGTTTGAACAAAGTAGACCCTCAGTGAAACTCTTCCATTCCCTAACCCCCTCCCTTCCGTTCTTTTCTTAGCAATCCAAACTTGACTACATTCTCCTGTTCCCTAGACGCTGGCGTCTGGGTGTATGTCTCTGTCTTCCATCTGCCCTTCCCAACGGCCTCTCTCTCTGCTTTGCTTGGCAGATCTGGGTGTTGGTAGGTAGAGCGTATGCCCTCATTTCTGCGAATCATGATGAGGGTAAAGCCGTTATTACCCTGAGTCCCTCCAATCACCTCCCCCCACCCCCCAGAATCTGCTGAGTTCCCGATACCGCTCCCTTCTGCTCCTTCTTCATTATTGTCTAGGTTGAGACTTCCTTTGAAGTAGAACCCAACCACCAGGAATGTATCTTTTATAAAGTATATTCCTTTTAGTTTTGAATTAAGTCGCTCAGGTATTAGTGAACCTTTTGATTCTGAAGAATGACTGACCTCCCAGACCATAGTAATCATTAATCCAGTAAACCGGATGTTGTTTGATTTACAGACAACTCCCCCACGCCAGAGAGTGTTTAGTAACTTCTAAACTAAAGGCTCATCCATCTCTTGCTTAGGTTTGGGACAGAAAGACACCTCTGTGGCTTCTTTGGGTTTGCACCCAGTGGGGCCGAGGGCCTCAGGCACGTAATCAGGGTTTATGTTCATTCATTCATCCAACAAACATTTTTGAGCATCTACCACGTGCCACACCTTAGCTCTCCCCACCTTGGCCTGAACCCACGAGCAGTGCTCAGGGACAGCAGTGAGAAGTTGAGTTGGTTAGAAGGACGCAAGTCACAGTGGAGCATGGGGTGGAGACCACCTGCTGGACAGCGGTCTTCTCTTACCTCCCAGCTGCCCATAAAGCCGCGAGCTCTGGAACGCACACCCTACACTTTGCAGGGGTGGGGTGGTGTGAGGGGAGGAGGGTTTCTTAAAGCACTGTTTACAAACCTGGAGCAGTTTCTGCCTTCTAGGGTCAAAACTGAAATCTCTGCTTTGGGTGGAACCATTCGGGTTGACCTTTTCAATCTTGTAACTATAAGGCACATACCTGCTGTTCCAGGAAACCCTAAGGGAAAGTCATGTGAATGCAAATGTTTCTGAGATGTTACACGTGGATTTCTTGTTTGTGTGCTTTTTTTTTTTTTTTAGTGTTTTTATTCCTTTTCCCTTTGGGGGGTTGGGCGAGTGGGGTCAGTGGTGGTGTTGGTTCACTGGGCATGTCACAGGGAAAGTCAGAGAACTTGACCGTGCCGGGTTCCTTCAGGGTAGGGGCCCAGTAGTCCTGACACAGAGCCAGCAGGGGCTGTGCACAATCCGGGTGTTTTGCTTACTGATTGAAAGGCCAACTTCAGGAAACACTGGATTAGCTCTGCAGAGAGTATTGTGATGGTAAAGGGATCTGGTTTTGCTGGCTGGGAGTGGGAGATAAGGAGTGGAAAACATGTCAGTCAGGGATGCCAATTGAGTGAAACAATGAAGCCCTCCTCTATGGCAGCAGGCCAGAGGCTGAGGGGAGACCGGCACGGAAGGGAGTCCCCTGAGACACCAGGAGTAGAGATAAACTGCTCCCCAGTGTCTGCCTAATGCTCACAATCACCTTTTGTTATTCTTGAGCCTTGTCTTGAGACGGGGGATGAAGGAGCCAGAGCACAAGACTGTAGTACCCAAGAGAGAGATTGCTGCAGAGACAAGAGGCTCAGGGACCGCTGGAGGGAGTCCGTCAGAAGCAAGCAGCCTGGGGGGGGCGGGTCCAGGTCCATGTCTCTGGAAAACCTTGGGAGGGAACTGGGTCTCCTGCAGTCATGCAGGAGGGGAGCTTGGTCAAAAAAATGAGATTTTATTTTATTATTTTTTTATGGAAATTGTGTATTTTTAATTAAAAAAATTTTTAGTTCAAGTATAATTAACATACAGTATTATAGTGGTTTCAGGTGTACAATATAATGATTTAGCAATTCTCTGCATGACTCTGTGCTCATTATGGTAAATGTGCTCTTAACCCCCACCACCTATGTCACCCATCCCACACCCACCTCCCCTCTGGCAACCCCCAGTTTGTTCTCTGTATTTAAGAGTCTGGCTTTTGTTTGTCTTTTTTTTTTTTTCTTTGTTTGTTTCTTAAATTCCACATATGAGTGAGATCCTGTGGTATTTATCTTTCTCTGTCTGACTTATTTCACTTAGCCTGATACTCTCTAGATCCATCCATGTTGTTGCAAATGGCAGGATTTCATCCTTTTTTATGGATAATTGGTATTCCTTTATATATATATATATATATATATATATATAATTATATATATCTGTTCATCTATGGGTGGACACTTGGGCTGCTTCCATAATTTGGCTATTGCAAATAATGCTGCAATAAACATAGGGGTGCATGTATTCCCTTTTTTTTGAGAGAGAGAGAAAGAGTGCAATTGTAGGAGAAGGGGCAGGGGGAGAGAGGGAATTTTAAGCAGGCTCCACACTGAGTGCAGGGCTCCAACTCACGACAGTGAGATTATGACCTGATCCAAAATCAAGAGTCAGACACGGGTTGCCCAGGTGGCTCAGTTAAGCGTCTGCCTTTGGCTCAGGTCATGACCCCAGGGTCCTGGGATTGAGCCCTGGATAGGGGAGCCTGCTTCTCCCTCTCCTTCTGCCCCTGCCCCCACTCGTGCTCACTCTTGCTCTGCACTCTCTCCCTCTCAAATTAAAAAAAAAAAAAAGAAGAGTCGGACACTTAACTGACTGAGCCACCCAGGTGACCCACATGTATCCCTTTGAATTAGTGTTTTTGGGTTTTGGGGGGGTAAATACCCAGTAGTTGAATTACTGGATGATATGGCAATTCTATTTTTAATTTTTTAATGAAGTTTTAAAATTTTAATTCCAGTATAGACAACATCCAGTGTTATATTAGTTTTGGGTGTACAAGATAGTGAGTCAACAGTTCTATACATGACTCAGAGCTCACAATGATAAGGGCACCCCTTCAACCCCATCCCCTGTTTCACATCCTCCACCCACCTCCCCTCTGGTATCTACCGGTCTGTTCTCTACAGTCAAGAGTCTCTTTCTTGGTTTCTCTCTCTCTCTCCTTTGCTCATTTGTTTTGTTTCTTAAATTCCACATACGAGTGAAATCCTATGGTATTTGTCTTTCTCTGATGGACTGACTTCACTTACTATAATACTCTCTAGCTCCATCCCTGTCATTGCAAATGGTAAGATTTCATTCTTTTTTATGGCTTATTTTTTATTTTTTTTTGAGGAAACTCCATCTCTTTTCCATGATGGCCGCACCAGCTTGCATTCCCACCAACAGGGCACAAGGGCTCCAAAAAAGCAAGATCTTAGAGGGAAGGCTGGTTTCTGTATCTGTGGGACTTGGATGCTTGTGCCACACATGGTCCAGCCCAACGTTAGGGCAGTGGGAACAGAATGCACTGCCTTCTGACGCATAGACCATTCTGACCCGCATGCTTTTCCTACCGAAACTTCTTTTGTCACTTGAGCAAAACAATAAATGGCCGTACAAACTCAGGGGAAGCTCTGTGAGCCATGTAAGGTTTTGTTCTCTTGAACTGTGTCTTCCCAGTGCGGTTGAAGCCATCTGTCAGTTAGGCAGAGCCTGTGATTAGAAGACAACTGTTCGTGGACCTCACGGCTGCTTCCTGGCACAGAGGAAGTGGTTTGGGTTTTGTTTTGTTTTGCTGGATTATGGTGGGTATTTTTTTTTTAATATTTTGCTCACTCAAATTATTCTGTTTGCTAGGTTAAATATAAAAGATTAATTTTTATGTTTGCTTTCAGACATATTGCTTAAAGTTCAACCCCAAAGTTAAGGCATATCTGAGTCTGTAGCCATGTGGGGGATGCTTTGTGAGTGAATACATTCGGGTACTTGGGCTTCTGCTTCAAAAGAAAGGCTTTCGAGAAAATCAGCGGAGGAGGCCACAACAGGCTTCCTTCACCTTTGCCCAAACCCACGAGCAGGGGTCAGGGTGGCAGTGAGGAGTTCTGAGTCAAAAAGACAAGGCTACTGCGGCCCCCATGTCATAGCAGCAGAACTCTCTCCAGGCGTGATGTCATCGAGTTGCCTGTGTCTGCATGGGATAAACCTGGAGCAGCTCTGGGTGAGGCGAGGCCCAGGGGGCAGCAGGGGGCTGGGGCTGGAGGGCGGCGTCTGCTGGATGGGAAGCCTCTCAGAGGAGCTCTGCCAACCGTTGATAAGAATGCAATACTAAAGACTAACGACAAAAGTAATAGTGACATTCACGGAGCGTGCACGCCGCTCTAGGCGCTGTTTTAAATGCTTTAGGACCTCCCTTGACCCCGTGCTTCATGTGTTTCTTACCTTCACCACAGACTCTGTGGCCCCTGAAACAGCTGCTCCCGCTCGACACGCTTGATCCAGGGCTTTAAGTGGGTAAATGTTTATAGCAGTAATATCTCCACTTGGCGAAACAAGAACTTTGAGATCAAGAGCTGCTTTATTTTATTTTTTTTTTAAGATCTGCTTGATAATGAACCCCTAGTTAGGGGAAGAGAGTTCTTAAGGCTCAAAGATGCATAATGATGACAATGTGCAGGGCCAAAGACCGCATCATCCGTGGGGCCCACCAAGCAGAGGCAGCGTCTCATATAATCCTGACAGCGGCCCACGGCTGGTAGGTGAGTAGGAGTAGAGATTCGGGGGGAGGATGAATTTTTGAAGCTGATCTGTGCCACCTTTGGGATGGAGGTGCTCTGCAGGATCTCGACACTGAGCTGTGTTTATCCACATGCAGTAACGACTCATAGAACTGAAGCAATAAGGTGTGTTGTCTTTACAGGAGGTGGAGAAAAGCTCAGTCTGGGGAGGGACAAGGGAGTCACAGGACATCAGAATCTCTTTGGTAGGAATCAGCCTTTCAGGATTGATGTGGCAGAGCATCAACTCGTCTACTACTCTGCAAGGCTGGGCTCAGGAGGGGTGGGGTGGGGGAGGCTCACTCAGCCTTGTCCGTCAAGAACATATACCCACACTCCAAGCATGAGGACCCTGGCAGATACATAATATTAAGAAAAGTGTAGAAAGATGCATATGTATCGTGATCTGTCATCCTCCAAATATGGGGAAATAATCTGGGAGAAACTTCTTGAAGGCTTTCTCTCTAGATATTCCCAGAGCTGCAAGTAGACCTGTCTTAGGGCTCTCTTAGTTGCAAAGGATGGAAAACTCAACAAAATAACATAAGCAAAGTGAGGAATTTGCTGGTTTAAGTGACTGTCAAATCCTGGAGTAAATGAGGACAGCTGGATTTAGGGCTTCATGACATTGGCTTTAAAGTAGCGTGATGGGCCGTTTCTCTAGAACCATGTGATCATTGTGGATTAGGAAGTGAAGGAATTGGATAGCCAGAAAAAGCAAATGACCGCAGTAGATCCTTGCTTGTTTTCTTCTGGTGGGACCCAGAACATGCTCTGATGCCCAAAAGCTGATCGGTCAGTCCAGACTCATGGCTGGTCTTCCTTAGAAAAGCTTCATATGTAGTGAGACACATAGGTAGTGCCTGTTAACAGATTTGCCCCTTAGGTTATTCCATTAAAAATGTGTGTTTGGGGGGCGCCTGGGTGGCTCAGTCGTTAAACGTCTACCTTCGGCTCAGGTCATGATCCCAGGGTCTTGGGATCGAGCCCCACATCGGGCTCCCTGCTCAGCGGGAAGCCTGCTTCGCTTCTCCCTCTCCCACTCCTCCTGCTTGTGTTCCCTCTCTCGCTGTGTCTCTCTCTGTCAAATAAATAAATAAAATCTTTAAAAAAAATGTGTGTTTGGGGTTTACAGTTTTTGCGGCTTCAGTTTAATGCCGCACTGTAGAGAATCTACTGTTGCAAATCAGGCTCCCTGGGATGCAGACTCTGAGGCAGAGGTTTGCCCACTGCGGGAGGATGAGGCAGCAAGACCAGTCAGAGAGTCCAGCCGTGATGCAGCCACAGCAAAGGTCTGAGCCAGCCTCCGGGGAGCTGGGGAGCTGCAACGGCCCTGCAGGGTTGCCCTTTAATATAGGATCTCTTTATTTATTCGCTGGTGGCCACAGGCTGTCAAGGACGAGGGGAGAGGGTCTCAGTTGGGAGCTGCCAACCGTCAACAGTCCTAGCAGTGGGAAAGTGGGAAATTCATCCTTCAGTCCTGAAGACCCTGGCAAGTGGACAGGACACCACAGATGTAGGCCACCCACTGCAGTTTCTACCACACTTAACATTTTCTGGGCACCCTGATGGTTTCTGGGGAGTCAACGATAAAAAGGCCCCCCGAGAAGTTCGGCGAGTGGAGGATTGCCTGCCCCTCGCATTTGCTATCAATGCGATTCTGCTGGCAAATAGGAAAACAATTTCTGTTTTGGGGGTGTTTGGAGTTTACTCAACACCGGTGTCAGAGTTGCAGATGAGATCTCCTCTACAGCCAAGTAACTAGGCTCTGCGAAAATGTAACTTCGAAAAAGTAATAACTTTCCGTCTGTTTAGATTCCCAGTTCTGCCTGTTGGCACGCAGCATCGGTACTCAGTCATTTCGGGTTTAAACCAAGCCATTTCCCTGTATTTTCCTTCCTTTGCCCACGGATGATACCTAAGTGACACGGAAGAGGGTGGAGTCCGGTCTATTTCCTCTCCCCCATTGCTTGCACCTGCTGCGGGTGAACTCTTCCAGCGGCGGTGCAATTATCGCGGGCACCTTGCGGAGCAACCTGTGGGTCCTTCATTTCCCATAGGTGCAGTCCACACCACTGTCCACAGGGACGCACCCTCCTCAAGACTCTGAAACTCCTTCCAGCCATCACTTCGCTCCAGCTGTTCTCTTGGCCTATTTGCCGCCTCCGCAGGCCGGAGGAAACTTGGGTCTGTCATCACACCCTTCCTGGCGTGCAGCCATCCATACTCTGCTGCTTCCTTACCTTTGTGTCAGGGGAACATCTAGAGTGTTGTCAAGTGACAAGAGTTTCTGCTGGGAATCGTGCACGAGTTCTTCTATTCTCAGTTGCCCTATTTTGGGGAGGAGGAGGGGGGCGCAGAACCTAGCGTATTTGTCGCCCGGAATAGGTCATATTTTAAGCCCTTCATCCTCTATATGGCAAAATAATTTTCAGTAATAATCAGGAAATAAGCGAATAATATTCATAGCCAGAATAGACAGGGGAAAAATTTTTTTAATTGAATTTCGAATATATAACCAAGCAAGTTAAACAACTGAATAAAATAGAACAACTAATACAAAGTACCACCAATACAATGCACCTCCTTATACCTTTGCTCAATAGTTTTTATTCTACCTTGTATTTTGAACTTGATCCTTTGGTTATTGCCTGATATGGTATTTTATGTAAATAATTGTCCAGTAAGTAAATTAAAATAAAACCCACACACAACAAAATAGAAACATCAGCAAAAGGTACAATAGAAGCAACCTCTATTGTACCGCTTAAAAAACATTTTGTTTTCTTAATTTGTTCTTTAGTTTTAAAAGAGGTAAGCACTTAAAAAAATGTGAGTTCCAACTGGAAAATATTATTCAAATTCAGTAAAATATTTCATTACATAAAATGAAATGTTCACTTGCCAAACAAAAATGTGACATCTCACAGTTGGTGTTGTTTTACTGGTGTAAATTTTAAACACAGATAAGACTCCAGGTGGTCACAGAAAATGACATAATTTAAGTAATTCAAGTTGAAGTTCATTATCTTTCCAATCACTATGCTTTCATCATTTATTTGAACCCACTATGGAAAGGCAGGAATACATCATGCCACAGGGATTGAAGATATGCTGGTGCCCAAAGTGAGCTGGTATGATTCTGAATCCTCAAGAACTTCTTGAAAGGAATGAGTGTGGCTGAGTCCATAGATACCTGGAATCAACTGTAGAGCGGGCAGTGCCCCAAATCAATGTCCATGTGGATACAGTATCTGTTAAGTGATAAGTAACAAAACTCTGCTAACTTTAAGCATACATATATATTATTAAAACTTAGCAGTAATCACATCAATTATTTAGAACTTGGATTGGCAAAGTATTTTTTGGGTGGGTAGGAAGAGTTTATCACTTATATTATTTAAAATTGTTGATGCCTGTGATAATAAGACAGAGATTGACTTAGTAAGTTTTACTGACTGTTTTCAAATTCTCTCCATAAATGCACCTCCTTATACCCTTGACTTCCTGCTAAGTGAGAGAGTTCATTCTATTTTGGTTGGTGGGACAAGTACTCTGACCAGAATTCTTGATGAGCTCCTACTCTCCTGTTGCTTCCTCTTAGACAGTCGTCCCCCAGCTCAGAAGGTCTTCAGCTAGTCTTTGGGTTGAGGGGATGGTATGGAGGACAGAACTAGCTAAATAAGTTGTCTCCCTAACTCTTTCTTACACTTGGACAAAGATTTCTGAACCCAAAGTAAATAATTTGCTGGTTTATCTTAACACGTTCCCTCCCATGACATGATAACTCATGTCTAGTTTAATGACCCATTTCTAGCTGCTTGACCTGAAAAGAAAGGCCTTAGGTAGGATGATCATAAAAGCAAAACTTAGGTACTTTTGGTGGTAAAAGGGGATGCTGAATAATTATGCCAAAATAACAGGTGTGAGCTGGACAAACCAGGATGCATGATCACGCTAGTGCATGCGTGAAGATGTTAATGGAAGAGTGGTGTGTGTGTGTGTGTGTGTGTGTGTGTGTGTGTGTGTGTGTGTAGAAAAAATAAAATATGAGTTGTTACTTAAAAATATTATCTTGTTTTGCATAAAAATATAACATATAACACTGCTAAATACTCCAGGCCTTTTAAATACATTTTTGGTGACATAGTTCTAGCATTCCGTGTATTATTATTTTTTATTTTTAAAAAGATTTATTTATTGGTCGCCTGGGTGGCTCAGTTGGTTAAGTGACTGCCTTCAGCTCAGGTCATGATCCTGGAGTCCCGGGATCGAGTCCCGCATCGGGCTCCCTGCTCGGCGGGGAGTCTGCTTCTCCCTCTGACCCTCCCCCGTCTCATGTGCTCTCTCTTTCAAATAAATAAATAAATAAATCTTAAAAAAAAAGATTTATTTATTTTAGAGAGAGAGTACAGGGGGGAGGGACAGAGGGAGAGGGAGATAGAATCTCAAGCAGACTCCCTATTGAGTGTGGAGCCTGATGTAGGGCTCAATCCCACCCCTGAGATCATGACCTAAGCTAAAATAAGGAGTTGGTTGTTCAACTGACTACACTACCCAGATGCCCTTTAAAGTCTTTATCTAGTAAGTTCATCCTTTGGGCTTCCTTAGGGATGGTTTTTGTTGGTTTATATTATTCCTTTGAATGGGTCATACTTTCCTGTTTCTTTGTGTTTCTTGTGATTTTTTTGCTGCAAACTTAACATTTAAATTTAACATGGTAACATCGGAAGTCAGATTTTCTGCCTTTTCCAGGGGTCAGTGGTTAAAAAAAAACCCAAAAAACTGTTACAGGGTGTTTCCGTGATAGAGATTAGCTCAAGATGAAATCTTAAGGTCTTTTGGTTCTTTTCTGAGCCTGAACTTTACCTGAGCATGAGTGGTGATGTCTAGATTTCCCTGTATATGTGATTGCTTTTCTTAAAATAAGATTTAAAACAATTTTTTAAAGTAATCTCTACAGCCAACATGGGGCTTGAACTCACAACCCCAAGATCAAGAGTCGCACACTCTACTGACTAAGCCAGCTGGGAACCCCTATGCAGTTGCTTTCGATTGTCCTAGTTCTTAAGTGTATAGCTCCCAAAAGGGAAAAAGGGGTGGAAAAAAGAAAAATGGAATAAGAGGTGCTCTCTCTATAATATCTCTTGGGAGCTGCTTCAGGCCGTGGGGTCTGTGGTGATGGCAGCCTGCCGCTATGTATGCACCTCTGTGATCAGACGTAGCAATTGAACACAGATCCTTGATGTCTGAAGGACAAGGTCCTTTTTGCCCACCCTGGCTCCCCATAGCCTGTTCTAGGAATGTGGGCAAGGCTACCTACCAGGATGGGTGTTCCGGATGGTAGCCAATGCTGTACTAGTGGATGAAACTGACTAAAATGAAAGACAATTTATCAGCCAAGACTTCATTTGGAAGCTATAAGCTTTGAATAGACTCTCTATTTTTTTTATAGATTTTATTTATTTATTTGAGAGAGAGAGAGAGAATGAGTGGTGGGGAGGGGCAGAGGGAAGGAGAGAGAGAAAGAAGCAGACTCCCCGCTGAGCAGGAAGCGGGATGTGGGGCTACATTCCTGGACCAGGAGATCATGACCTGAGCCAGTACTTTTGTTGTCCAGATGAAAAGATGGATTCCAGGTGTTTTCTACTCTCCCATCTTCCATGATGTCACTTCCTACCTAATTCTTTTTCAATCTTCATACCACTGACAAATGCCCATGAGGAACTGTGGGACACTCTCCTCTGGAAACCTCAGAATCTGTGGACTGGCCACCATCCTTCAAGGTGAACAACCATAGGTTCTGCCTGTTCCTTCTCACGATAGGACCTCAAACATTTCATTAGAAGGAGGGATGTGGTTGGATAAGCCAATAATATTAGGGATGATTTCTTTGCAATTTCCTTTGTGTCTTCCCCCAGATTCTTAGGGTTTATCCTATCTGTGCTTTTTTTGTTTTGTTTTGTCTCTTGGAAGACATTTTGCAGATGAAAAATAGAAGAAGCTTGTTAAGACCAGTTGACTTTGCTTTCAAAACCTAAAGTACCCAAGTAAAACTAGAGGTTCTCTGGAAGACATAATGAGAGAGAGGAAAGTTGAGTGGGGAGGGTGGAAAGTGGGGCAGGGTCTGCAGGTTGTGGGGGGCAAGGATTCAGTCCTGAGATCTGGTAGCACCCCAGGGAAGCAGCAGGCCCATAACAGAGCAACTGCTTAGGAAGGGGGGGCAGCCAGACCGGAAGCCCCCATTTCCAGCGCCTCATGTGGTGGTGAATGTCAATGTTGTAGCAACCAAGTTTGTCCAGGGCCAGTAGCAACCTGGTGCTCTTTTTGAACAGATAACTAATAATCCCTGACTTTTTCACACCCCATCACTGTAGTACCACACCTGTCCATGGGATAAAAAATAGTTCTGGTAGGAATGGGTCATAAAAACAATCCACAAAACTAACTGACCTGTGATTTACTGCCAACTTGGAGGAAATGGGGACTTAAATTAAAATTATGTTGCCCCATAGAAAATAAAACTACAAGACTACACCTGTATTTGTGCATTGAGCTGTATACCATTCAAATCTCTGTGTAGGCCTATATTTTTATTGCATCTTCATCTGGGGAGTGCTTACCCCACTGCTTGGTAGTTACCACGTGATCCACAAATGGCTGCCGAATTAATGAAGACTCATTTAAAAGTTCTCGATAATGACACCAAATTGTGTTTTTAAGCAGCCTTCTAGCAGGAACTATTTTATAATTCTGCTATTGATTCATGAATTTCTGTTTAACTGCACTCTCACCAACCTTGACAATGAGCACCCTTTAATTTTTGGTCTTTTGGAGATAAAAGTTGATATTCCATTTTAGTTTGTGTGTCTTTAATTTCCAGCGGGTTTTATATGGTTTTCCATAAATGTATTGGCCATGTGGGCTTTTTGCTTTTGAAAATTTAATGTTCCGCCTTTTACCCATTTCTATTGAATTACTTATAGTCTTTTGGGGGGTAGATATTAAAGGTGTATTTTGAAAATTGTTTATTTTGTCATCTGCTCTTTTATGTTTGGCATGATATTCTGAAATTTTACATACTGCTTGTTTAAACTTTGAATACAGAAAATTACAAAGAAGAAAGTAATAATCAAAAGTCCCCCAATAAAAGTTAATTGTCTTGGGCGCCTGGTGGCTTAGATAGTTAAGCGTCTGCCTTCGGCTCAGGTCATGATCCCAGGGTCCTGGGATCAAGTCCCACATTGGGCTCCCTGCTCAGCTGGAAGCCTGCTTCTCCCTCTCCCTCTGCCTCTCTCCCAGCTCATCCTCTCTCTCTGTATCTCTGTGTCTCAAATGAATAAATGAAATCTTTTAAAAAAAGTTAATTGTCTTTTTATCATTTTGGTGAATATTTTCTGGTTTTCTCTGATAAGTTGTTAAGGTTTTGTCCAAAAAAAACTTTAAATGTGTATTATTCAAATTGACCTTTCTTTAAATTTCTGACATTTGCTTTACTATTCAGAACATTTTTTATTCCAGGGGCACCTGGGTGGCTCAATCGTTAAGCGTCTGCCTTCCGCTCAGGTCATGATCCCAGGGTCCTGGGATCGAGCCCCACATCAAGCTCCCTGCTCGGCGGGAAGCCTGCTTCTCCCTCTCCCACTCCCCCTGCTTGTGTTCCCTCTCTTGCTGTGTCTTTCTCTGTCAAATAAATAAAATCCTAAAAAAAAAAAAAGAACATTTTTTTATTCCAAGATTTTGTAGCCAAGTTTTTTTTTAAAGATTTATTTATTTATTTGAGAGAGAGAGAGAGAGAGAGCAGGGGGTAGGGGCAGAGGGAGAAAGAGAGAGAGTCCCAAGCAGACCTGGAACTAAGCAGGTAGCCCGACGCTGTGTCGATCTCGTGACCCTGAGATCATGACCTGAGCCGAAGGCAGATGCTTGACCAACTAAGCCACCCTCAAATTCTTCTAAAAGTATGTGGTTTTTCATTTTAATTACTATTAATTGGGAGAAGAATTGTTATTTTTAGTCCTAGTCAACCTTCCCACCCAGAAGCATGCTAGTTATCTACAATTATACAAATATTGTAAGTCTTTTTAAAATATTTTGGTTTTCTTCACCTTTCTTATTGTGATTAATTATAGGTATTTTATACTTAGTAATTTAGTACGATAAATGTAAAAAAATCATTTTTTCCATTTTTATTTATTTTACAAATTTTTCCAGTATTTGGGAGTTATCTGTTTTCTCCTTTATTTTTTTCTTGAATCAGCTCCTAGAATTCTTTAAAACTATGTCACTTTAATGGAAATATCTTTCTGCTTTGCTTTTCTTGGGCCTCTTTCCTGGTAAAAATCCAATGAGACCAACAAACAAGCACAAAAATGAGAGGACATCAAATCAGCATGTATGTCCTGCGTTCTTTAGAACAAGCTGATTCTTGACCCACCAGGTTCAATAAAAACCATGACCCCTGCCCCAGGGGTTTGAGCAAATTTTGTGAAGAAAAAGACCAGGCTCCCAGGACAGGATCTGTGAAGGCAGCTTCCATAGTTTCATCTCTCACCTTTGGACGCCAAGGGATCTGGAGGAGGCAGAGGCAGTATACAAAAGTTTAAAAATCCTTTCCAATTCTTGATCATTTAAAAATGCCTTAAAAAGGGGGGGGGGCGGAGCAAGATGGCGGAGGAGTAGGAGACCTGGATTTCGTCTGGTCTCAGGAATTCAGCTGAATAGGGATCAAACCATTCTGAACACCTACGAACTCAACAGGAGACTGAAGAGGAGAGTAGCAACAACTCTCTGAACAGAGAAGCGACCACTTACTGGAAGGTAGGACGTGCGGAGAAGTGAATCTGAGGCGATATTCGGGAGGATAGACGGTGGGGGAGGGGGCCTCTGTCGGCCACTTCTGGCAAGTGATAGAGCCGCGGAGCACAAAATTGGACCTTTTAGAAGCCGGCTCCGCTGAGGGACGTCGCTCCAGTGGCTAAGCGGGGGGTGGAACCCTCGCGGAACAGTGTGGTCTCAGGACCCTCGGGGTCACAGAAAGACCGGGGGAGCCTGAGTGCGGCAGAGCTCCCAGGGATCGGAGCGGGGAAACCGGCTACAGAGACGGAGCTGAGGCGTGGGCTCTCAGCTCGGGGTTGCCATAGACTGTGATCGGTGACAGTCGGGCCACTGCTCCTCCAGCAGGGACCCAACAAGCGGCAGAGCCGGGGAGACTCCCCTTCCTCCCCCGGGAGGAGCGGCGCGGGAGCGCACCACAGGGATCTGCTGGGTTTGGAGACTCTGCACGGGGTCGGGTGCCAGAGATAGAAACGCTCGGTCACAGGCCGGGTGAGCACGCAGTGCGGCCGGAGACTGGGGACATGGGAGTGACTGGCTGCTTTTCTCTGGGGGTGCACTGAGGAGCAGGGCCCCAAGTTCTTGCCTCCTGTGCGGCGGAGATTGGGAGGCCGCCATTTTCACTGTCGTCCTCCAAAGCCGTACAGAAAGCTTGCAGGGAACAAAAGCTCCTGAGAGCAAACCCGAGCAGCTTGCTTAGCTGGGACCGACAAGGGCGGGGCAATTCCGCCTCCGGCAAAGACATTTGGGAACCACGGCAACAGGCCCCTCCCCCAGAAGATCAGCACGAACAGCCAGCAAGCCAAGACCAAGTTTACCGATCAAGGAGAACGGGAGAACTCCAGCGCTAGGGGAATACTGCACATAGAATTCATGGCTTTTTTTACCATGATTCATTAGTTTTTCAAAGTTAATTTTTTAACTGTTTTTTTTAATTTCTCTTTTTCCCTTTATCAACCAACATCTTATCAATCCCTTTTTAAAAAAAAAACACATTTTTTATTTTTCATTTTTAGAGTCATATTTTATCCCTTCATAGTAGTTACCCTTATATTTTGGCATATATATATAAGTTGTTCTCTCTTTAAATTTTGAGATACAGTTTCTTCTAACAGATCAAAATATACCCTAAATCACTAGTGTATGGCTTTGTTCTAGTCTCCTGCCTGATCACATTCTCTCCCCCTTTTTTTTAAATCTTCTTTCTTTTTTCAAACAATTTCTTATTGTATCAATTCCTTTTATAAAATCTTTTATAATTTTCATCTTTACAGTCATCTTCCATCCCTTCATTGTACCAACCCTTATTTTGTACATATATAAGTCTTTCTTCCTTTAAAATTTTAGGAGGTACTTTTTTCTAACAGACCAAAATACGCCCAAAATCTAGTGTGTGGCACTGATCTATGCACTAGCCTGATCATATTTGATCATACTCATTTTTTTTGTATTGTCCTGTTTTTGTTTTTAATCTTTTTCTTTTTGTTTTTTTTCCTTTCTTTCTTCTCTCTTTCTTTTTTCTTTCTTTGCCTTTCTTTTCCCCTGGTTTCAGGTCTTTTCTGATTTGTGTAGAGTATATTTGCTGGGGACGTTGTTAACCTGTTAGCATTTTGTTCTCTCATTCATCTATTCTCCTCTGGACAAAATGACAGGACGAAAAATATCACCTCAGCAAAAAGAACAAGAGATAGTACCATCAGCCAGGGACCTACTCAATACGGACATTAGTACGATGTCGGACCTAGAGTTCAGAATCACGACTTTAAAGATACTAGCTGGGCTTGAAAAAAGCGTGGAAGTTATTAGAGAAACCCTTTCTGGAGAAATAAAAGAACGAAAATCTAACCAAGTCGAAATCAAAAAGGCTATTAATGAGGTGCAATAAAAAATGGGGGAACTAACTGCTAGGATAAAGGAGGCAGAAGAGAGAATCAGCGATATAGAAGACTAAATGATGGAAAATAAAGAGGCTGAGAAAAAGAGAGAGAAACAACTACAGGATCACGAGGGGAGAATTTGAGAGATAAGCGATACGATAAGACAAAACAACATTAGAATAATTGGGATCCCAGAAGAAGAAGAAAGAGAGAGAGGGGCAGAAGGTATATTGGAGCAAATAATGGCAGAGAACTTCCCTAATGTGAGGAAGGAAACAGGCATCAAAATCCAGGAGGCACAGAGAACCCCTCTCAAAATCAATAAAAATAGGTCAACACCCCGACATCTAATAGTAAAACTTACAAGTCTCAGAGACAAAGAGAAAATCCTGAAAGCAGCTCGGGAGAAGAGATATGTAACCTACAATGGTAGAAATATTAGATTGGCAACAGACCTATCCACAGAGACCTGGCAGGCCAGAAAGGACTGGCATGATATCGTCAGAGCACTAAACGAGAAAAATATGCAGCCAAGAATACTATATCCAGCTAGGCTGTCATTGAAAATAGAAGGAAAGATAAAAAGCTTCCAGGACAAACAGAAACTAAAGGAATTTGCAAACACGAAACCAGCCCTCCAAGAAATATTGAAAGGGGTCCTCTAAGCAAAGAGAGAGACTAAAAGCAGCATAGATCAGAAAGGAACAGAGACAATATACAGTAACAGTCACCTTACAGGCAATACAATGGCACTAAATTCATACCTTTCAATAGTTACCCTGAATGTAAATGGGCTAAAGGCCCCAATCAAAAGACACAGGCTATCAGATTGGATTAAAAAACAAGACCCATCAATATGCTGTCTGCAAGAGACTCATTTTAGACCCAAAAACACCCCCAGATTGAAAGTGAGGGGGTGGAAAACCATTTACCATGCTAATGGACACCAAAAGAAAGCTGGGGTGGCAATCCTTATATCAGACAAATTATATTTTAAACCAAAGACTGTAATAAGAGATGAGGAAGGACACTATATCCTACTTAAAGGGTCTATCCAACAAGAAGATCTAACAATTGTAAATATCTCTGCCCCGAATATGGGAGCAGCCAATTATATAAGGCAATTAATAGCAAAAGTGAAGAAACACATTGACAGCAATACAATAATAGTGGGGGACTTTAACACCCCCCTGACTGAAATGGACAGATCATCTAAGCAAAAGATCAACAAAGAAATAAAGACTTTAAATGACACACTGGACCAAATGGACTTCACAGACATATTCAGAACATTCCATCCCAAAGCAACGGAATACACATTCTTCTCTAGTGCCCATGGAACATTCTCCAGAATTGATCACATCCTAGGTCACAAATCAGGTCTCAACCGGTACCAAAAGATTGGGATCATTCCCTGCATATTTTCAGACCACAATGCTTTGAAACTAGAACTCAATCACAAGAGGAAAGTCGGAAAGAACTCAAATACATGGAGGCTAAAGAGCATCCTACTAAAGAATGAATGGGTCAACCAGGAAATTAAAGAAGAATTAAAAAAATTCATGGAAACCAATGAAAATAAAAACACACCTGTCCAAAATCTTTGGGATACAGCAAAGGCAGTCCTGAGAGGAAAGTATATAGCAATACAAGCCTTTCTCAAGAAACAAGAAAGGTCTCAAATACACAACCTAACCCTACACCTAAAGGAGCTGGAGAAAGAACAGCAAATAAAGCCTAAACCCAGCAGGAGAAGAGAAATCATAAAGATCAGAGCAGAAATCAATGAACTAGAAACCAAAAGAACAGTAGAACAGATCAACGAAACTAGGAGCTGGTTCTTTGAAAGAATTAACAAGATTGATAAACCCCTGGCCAGACTGATCAAAAAGAAAAGAGAAATGACCCAAATCAACAAAATCATGAATGAAAGAGGAGAGATCACAACCAACACCAAAGAAATACAAACAATTATAAGAACATATTACGAGCAACTCTATGCCAGCAAATTAGATAACCTGGAAGAAATGGGTGCATTCCTAGAGATGTATCAACTACCAAAAATGAACCAGGAAGAAATAGAAAACCTGAACAGACCTATAACCACTAAGGAAATTGAAGCAGTCATCAAAAATCTCCCAACAAACAAAAGCCCAGGGCCAGATGGCTTCCCAGGGGAATTCTATCAGACATTTAAAGAAGAATTAATACCTATTCTCCTGAAATTGTTCCAAAAAATAGAAATGGAAGGAAAACTTCCAAACTCATTTTATGAGGCCACCATTACCTTGATCCCAAAACCAGACAAAGACCCCATCCAAAAGGAGAACTACAGACCAATAACCTTGATGAACACGGACGCAAAAATTCTCACCAAAATACTAGCCAATAGGGTCCAACAGTACATTAAAAGGATTATTCACCATGACCAAGTGGGATTTATCCCTGGGCTGCAAGGCTGGTTCAACATCCGCAAATCAATCAATGTGATACAATACATTAACAAAAGAAAGAACAAGAATCATATGATCCTCTCAATAGATGCAGAAAAAGCATTTGACAAAGTACAGCATCCTTTCTTGATCAAAACTCTTCAGAGTATAGGGATAGAGGGTACATACCTCAACATCATAAAAGCCATCTATGAAAAACCTACAGCAAATATCATTCTCAATGGGGAAAAGCTGAGAGCTTTTCCCCTAAGGTCAGGAACGAGGCAGGGATGCCCACTCTCACCACTGCTATTCAACATAGTATTAGAAGTCCTAGCCACAGCAATCAGACAACAAAAAGAAATCAAAGGCATCCAAATCGGCAAAGAGGAAGTCAAACTCTCACTCTTTGCAGATGATATGATACTGTATGTGGAAAACCCAAAAGACTCCACCCCAAAACTGCTAGAACTCATACAGGAATTCAGTAAAGTAGCAGGCTATAAAATCAATGCACAGAAATCAATGGCATTCCTATACACCAACAACAAGACAGAAGAGAGAGAAATTAAGGAGTCGATCCCATTTACAACTGCACCGAAAACCATAAGATACCTAGGAATAAATCTGACCAAAGAGGCAAAGAATCTGTACTCAGAAAACTATAAAATACTCATGAAAGAAATTGAAGAAGACACAAAGAAATGGAAAAACGTTCCATGCTCATGGATTGGAAGAACAAACATTGTGAAGATGTCAATGCTACCTAGAGCAATCTACACATTCAATGCAATCCCCATCAAAATACCATCCACTTTTTTCAAAGAAATGGAACAAATAATCCTAAAATTTGTATGGAACCAGAAGAGACCCCGAATAGCCAGAGGAATATTGAAAAAGAAAAGCAAAGCTGGCGGCATCACAATTCCAGACTTCCAACTCTATTACAAAGCTGTCATCGTCAAGACAGTATGGTACTGACACAAAAACAGACACATAGATCAATGGAACAGAATCGAGAGCCCAGAAATGGACCCTCAACTCTATGGTCAACTCATCTTTGACAGAGCAGGAAAGAATGTCCAATGGAAAAAAGACAGTCTCTTCAACAAATGGTGTTGGGAAAATTGGACAGCCACATGCAGAAGAATGAAACTGGACCATTTCCTTACAGCACACACAAAAATAGACTCCAAATGGTTGAAAGACCTAAACGTGAGACAGGAGTCCATCAAAATCCTAAAGGAGAACACAGGCAGCAACCTCTTCGACCTCAGCCACAGCAACTTCTTCCTAGAAACATCGCCAAAAGCAAGGGAAGCAAGGGCAAAAACGAACTATTGGGATTTCATCAAGATAAAAAGCTTTTGCACAGCAAAAGAAACAGTCCACAAAACCAAAAGACAACCGACAGAGTGGGAGAAAATATTTGCAAATGACATAACAGATAAAGGGCTAGTATCCAAAATCTATAAAGAACTTATCAAACTCAACACCCAAAGAACAAATAATCCAATCAAGAAATGAGCAGAAGACATGAACAGACATTTTTCCAAAGAAGACATCCAAATGGCCAACAGGCACATGAAAAAGTGCTCAACATCGCTCGGCACCAGGGAAATCCAAATCAAAACCTCCATGAGATACCACCTCACACCAGTCAGAATGGCTAAAATTAACAAGTCACGAAACGACAGATGCTGGTGGGGATGTGGAGAAAGGGGAACCCTCCTACACTGTTGGTGGGAATGCAAGCTGGTGCAGCCACTCTGGAAAACAGTATGGAGGTTCCTCAAACAGTTGAAAATAGAGCTACCATATGACCCAGCAGTTGTACTACTGGGTATTTACCCCAAAGATACAAATGTAGGGATCCGAAGGGGTATGTGCACCCCGATGTTTATAGCAGCAATGTCCACAATAGCCAAACTGTGGAAAGAGCCAAAATGTCCATCGACAGATGAATGGATAGAGAAGATGTGGTATATATACACAATGGAATATTATGCAGCCATCAAAAGGAATGAGATCTTGCCATTTGCAACGACGTGGATGGAACTGGAGGGTGTTATGCTGAGTGAAATAAGTCAATCAGAGAAAGACATGTATCATATGACCTCACTGATATGAGGAATTCTTAATCTCAGGAAACAAACTGAGGGTTGCTGAGTGGTGGGGGTTGGGAGGGACGGGGTGGCTGGGTGATAGACATTGGGGAGGGTATGTGCTATGGTGAGCGCTGTGAATTGTGCAAGGCTGTTGAATCACAGATCTGTACTTCTGAAACAAATAATGCAAGATATGTTAAGAAAAAAGAAAAAGAAGATAGCAGGAGGGGAAGAATGAAGAGGAGTAAGTCGGAGGGGGAGATGAAACATGGGAGATGATGGACTCTGAAAGACAAACTGAGGGTTCTAGAGGGGAGGGGGGTGGGGAGATGGGTTAGCCTGGTGATGGGTATTAAAGAGGGCACGTTCTGCGTGGAGCACTGGGTGTTATGCACAAACAATGAATCATGGAACACTACATCAAGAACTAATGATGTAATGTATGGTGATTAACATAACAATAACAAATAAAAAAAAAAACCACAAAACGGAAAAAAAAGAGTCTACATTTACTACTCTTTACCCTCTTTTCTCAACAGTTGCATTCCCAGCGGAAACCAGCCAGTCTGGATCTCATGGGCAGCCCAACTGGACTCTTCCTTTGAGATGCATGGTCATCTGTGGGAGGGGTTCCTGTCCTCTCCCTGATTCCACTCAGATTCTTCAGTGACCAGGGCAGTCCTCAGACCTCGTGGTGTTTGATTTTATATGTCAACCTGGCTAGGCTGTGGTGTTCAGATGTTTGATCAAACACCAATCTGGATGTTTCTGTGAAGGTAGTTTTTAGATATTATTAATAAATAAATCAGTAGATTTTGGGTAAAGCACATTACCTTCCATAACCTGTGTGGGGGAGGTGGAGGTGGGGGTGGGGAGCTCATCCAGTCCGTTGAAGGCCTTAAAGGAAAGAGACGGGTCCCCCCCAGAGGAAGAAGGAACTTGGCCTCCAGATTGCCTTCAGCCCGAGAAACTCGTCTCTTCCTTAAAATCCTCCCTGGGTCTCCATGCTGCTGTCCGTTCACAGATTTCAAATGTGCCAGCCTCCACAATCTCATGAGCCAATTCCTTAAAATAAATGTCTCTCTCTGTATATGTACATATCCTACTGGGTCTGTTTCCTGGAAAATCAGAATCAGATTAATACAGGCCCACAGGAATCAGCAGTCGCAGAGAACTGACTGCACGCCTGGGGCTGGAGGCTGCTGGGGTTGGAGGGATGAGAGCCCGGTGTTTGGATCTGTGTGTTCGTGAAATACCTTCAAGGTGTGTTTGTCACCCCAAGGCACCCAATTTTGGCCTCTTCACCACTAAAACTATGGTGCAGGCTGGGAAGAGGTCGTCTGTGTGACCTAGGGAGCTGTGGGGGAGTCCGAGGACAGTGTAAGGAGGGATGAAGCTGTAACTAAACCAAAGGCATCAGCCACATGGAATAGTCTGGGTCTGAGACTGGGGGCAGTGGGCTCAACTCATGTTTTGTCTTCCTCATCACAGATCTAGAGCACACAGCTCTCCTAAGGGGCAGCCAGAGGGTTTACTCACTCCTTTTCCACATCCTGGATGGAGTTGAGCAGAGGCTGAATCCTGGTTTCAGCAAGGAGTTGGACAACAAGACCAGCGAGGATGGGGAAGTCTCCATACACAATCCCGGGCAGGTGTATTCTGTATCCAGAATACACTGTTAGGATCCCCTCTTGAGAGGGGAGCCAGGGCTGCTCCAATATTAGCAGCAATTCCCAGGATTCCTGTGGCTGTTGTTCTTGGGGTACAAACAATAATACAAAATATATAGTGAATATCCACACATATAATTTGTGGTTTATTATTTTGCTTTGGTTATGGGAGAGGGCACATCAGTGTGTTTAGACACATGGGAGTCTGATGACATCCTCTTGCTTTGAAAATCTCTCTTATTTGCTGACAAGTTTTTTCATTTAATTGTGCATTAAGACACAATTTGATCATTAAGAAAATACTGTTAACCATAACATCTACCCTTTGTGTGATCCAGGAGATCACATGAGATGTTACATTAAATGATTTAATCCAGTGCCTGGCAAAAACTCAGCTTTCAATAAAATTTAGGCATAATTTTTGTTATTATCATTACAATTATAATTGATGTTTTTGACAACCAAGTTGTCTTGGTTCTCTTCTCTCCAGTAAGTGTCATTCACTGGGCAATGTCTGTTTTGATCCTGAAAGAGCATCATGAGATTTATACCTGATTATGGCGGGCATGAGTTCACTTCCATGAGTGGAAACAGTGGTGACAGTGGCAGGATAAACTCCTCCTACCCAAAGCTTCCAAAACCCCTCGCAGAGTCTGCATTTCTGGAGAGAAGACCAGTGAGACCCAAAACATCTGAGCTGAAAATCAGAATCCATCAAATTACAAGCAAAAAAGGCCTTTTTTGGAGATGCTTTTGTGCTTTTAAAATACACTGTTGAGAAAGTGCACAGAGGTAGAGCATGTGTGGTGGCTAGTCTGCTGAGAAGTGTGACTGACCTACATAATCTGCCTTGCAGTGAGTAAAACGGTCTGAGTTATTTCATCCACTCTTCCTGTGTATCTGAGATTCGCCAGAAAAGGAGGGAGGGGAAGCTGAGTCCAGCAGGAGCTGCTTTCATTTATTTTGTCCAGTGTCTCCTCTGTCCTTCGTGTAGAATGTAGGACTGCCGTGTGAGCAGTGACTGAGGGTGAAAGACTCCTTCGTGTCTTCCAGAGTTTAAAACCTAGGAGCTTACACAATGTTGACATGGGACTAGTATTGCAGAAGAGAATAATAAAATAGCAACTCCTGGGAGCTTGGGTGGCTCAGTTGTTTGAGCATCTGACTCTCTTGATTTTGGCTCAGGTCACGATCTCAGGGTCTTGAGATCGAGTCCCACAATGGGCTCTGTGCTGGGCGTGGAGCCTGGCTAAGATTCTCTCTCTCACTCTCCTTCTGTCTCCCCCCCACCCCTGGCCCCGCCGCTGTCTCTCACTCTCTAAAAAAATAAAAAAGAGTGTTATAACATTGGAGTGGGTTCTTTTATAAGACAGCAAACTTGCACCATTGCTGACATTCCATATGAGATGTGGAGCCACTGATCTGGGATCTTATAAAATACACAACTGTGCTGGGAGTTAGGTGGAGCCTGGGGACCACCTTGGTTGCCCCATTCATTACATATAATCATTCCGTTTAGTAAAAGAGATCTAAGGGAGCCTCTTAACGACTTAATGCCTTGTTCCTACTGTTTACTCCTCTCCTTGAAGACAAAGAATTTTTATTTTCTTACTGTCAGGATGACATTCCTAAACCAGAGCTGCAGTTATGGTGATCTGATAGAAGACATGTGAGTGGTTACGTACGTACCAGAGAGTAAATGTTGGCTGAAGCTATAGTAATAAAAAAAGAGGCCAGACAGAGGAAGTGACAGTATTATGTTCTCATGTGGAATACAATGACAAGATCCAGATCCTCCACGCTTACTATATAAAGTGTTAACCAGCCAAAATTCAAGTGATCAACTGATGTCCTAGAGAACCTGCCAGCAAGAGGTGGCACCAGTTTCCAGATGCCTCCAGGACGTGATGAAGGCAATCATATATCTGAGCTGACCTTTGCTCACCTCTGGTTCTCTTCCCAGCAACATAATGGCAGAAACTGTGCTCACCCCCAGACCGGTTTCAGGAAATCCTTGGAACACCATCTTCCCTTTCCTTCTGGCTTCAGATCAGTGATCCATACAATCTCTTTTCTCGCCTCGGGGCACATATGTGATGGCTAGAATGGAGATTCCCAGCAGGAACATAAAAATCTCTGGCTCACTTGGCCCAGGCGATTCATTGCCAAAAATCCAGTACAGTTGCCTGGAAGGTTGGCAAAGCCAAAGAGAATCTGGAACAGGAAAATAATTTCCCCCCACATGCTAGAGGTGGAGAGTCAGGCCGTAAGCGAGTATGAGAGTTGTGAGTCTGTGGTGAACAAAAGAGGAAAGACAGATGTCATAAGGTTTAGATTCTCTGTCCTAAAAATGATTATTTGAGCTAGGAAGCCAGGGTTGGTGTTAAAATACAAAGGCATGGTCTGATTTGTAGAATATTTGTGTTGACTATATCTTATTTTCTGTATTTTGGAAACTCTGGCATTTTGGGCCTTGATCCTGGAGAGACTGCCTCCCCCAGGGGTAGCTAATTCATAGTGAGAGCAAATGACTCCCCTGTAAGTCCATCTTTGATACACAAACCACCAACCCAGAGGCCATGCTCCAACCATCTCCTTTATCAAGCTCACACATCACACCAATATTCCCTCTCCCCTAAACCACCCCAGGGCCAGGTTCTGGACAACTAGGGGCCACCACTATGGCCCAGAGCCCACCAGAATTATTCAAACCGTCCAATCCTAACCTTACTGGGGGACCTACCCTCTCCTGTTCCCACCAAAACTGCAATAAAGGTGCTAGACCATGCTTTCTCCTCTCTGCCTCCTGAATGACCCTGGTGCTCTCCACATGGCCCTGTCTGTCATGTCATGCCTTCTCTTTCTAGGGATCTGTGAGCGTAAGCTTCCTTCATGATAATCATTTCCAAGTGTGCATGCCTTGCCATACCTGATTAAAACATAATCTCTGGGTACATTTTAAACAGTTTCTTCTCAAGGTAATGATTTAAAAGTTATCATAAAATAATGGTATGATCATGGAGGCTATAATTGTTGTTAAGTTTATTGGGGGGGTGGGGAGTTTTGTTGTGGAGGTTACATAGTGGGACATTCTAGAGTTTTAGAGTTTTTTCCTAAACTTTATCTGGGTGATGGTTATATATTCACATATGGAAATATTAATTGAGCCACACTTTACTGTTTATAATTTTACCTCAGTTGAAATGAAAACAAATAAGTGAAGGAACTTAAAGCAAGTTCTGTCCATGATTGAAGATCTCATCATCATCTCCAGGGATGAGCCTTGTAGGGCCATATGATAAAACTCCTCATTGTACAATTTGTTTTGTGTTGGTCTTTTCATAACTTGTTTGCTACCTCCCAACAGCAATTATCTTTGTGGCTTCCTCAGATTTTATTTCAAATCTGTCTCTAGAGCGTGTTGTATCCTCTGAAATAACAAACAGAAAAATATCTCCAATATTTTAACATTCCTCATGTACTGTGCGAAGCCTACCTCACAAAGGACAGGGCACAGATCCTTTTAGGCAGGTTGGATATGTGGACCGAGTCACACACAGAAGGTTTTATCTGTGTTGCCTCCAGCTCCTCTTTCATCTCACAACCTTCAACAACAACAGCAAGAAATCACTCAGTTTTCACAAAATGTAGGCATCGTGAGGTCCATAATGGAGGACAAGATAGATGGCTTATTTTTCTGTATACAGGAAAATACAGCCATTAAAGATGCATTGATAATGTAAAAGTGCTATGAAAGGTGAATTGGAGGGTTAGAGGGGACTGAGGGTAATTATGTAGTGACAATGACATTTTAACGCAAGACTTGATTGGGCTGCAGGGCCTCAGAAGGGGTGTATTGGCTAGAGATTTAGATTAGGATGGGAACTAAATGAAGAGTAACTAGGATTATAGTCCAATACTTCATTTATATCAGATGGGCATGACAGTTCTGGCAATCGAGCTTGGTCCTCAGTCCGCTGCTCTTAGTTAAAAAAAAAAAAAGTTTATTTCAGGAAGGAGGATAATTTCCTGAGAGTCTATATTTTGGTTCTTGGGTTTACCTCTTTCAGAGAAATCTTGGCATGCTGTGCTCCACGAATGAGATGGCTAGAATTAAATCTGAGAATGAGATCAGGGGAGAGCTTGGTGTAGTATGATTTACACCCAGATTTTATAACCTGGCCTTGTACGACGGCTCTGCAACATGCTAGGTATATACCTTGAGGAAAGTAACAGGACATCTCTAAGCCTCAACTTCCTCATCACTAAAAAGATGAATAAGAAGGGATGCAAGAATGGTTTCATATCCCCAAATCAATCAGCATGATACATCACTTTAACAAAGTGAAGGATAAAAACTATGTGATCATCTCAGATGCAGAAAAAGCATTTGACAAAATTCAACATTCATTCATGATAAAAACTCTCAGCAAACAAATCCACAGCTAACATCTGTTGCATTTCTCTATACTAATAATGAGGTAGCAGAAAGAGACATTTAAAAAACAATCCATTTACAATTGCACAAAAAGAATAAAATACCTTGGAAGAAATTTAACAAAGGAAGTGAAAAACCTATACTCTGAAATCTATAGGACACTGATGAAAGAAATTGAGGAAGACACAAACAAATGGAAAGATGTATCATGCTCATGGATTGGAAGAATTAATATTGTTAAAATGTCCATACTACCCAAAGCAATCTACAGATTCAATGTAATCCTTATAAAAATACCAACCATTTTTCACAGAACTAGAATAATCCTAAAATCTGTATGGAACCACAAAAGGCCTCGAATAGCCAAAGCAATCTTGAGAAAGAAGAACAAAACTGGAGGTAACACAATCTCAAATTTTAAGATATATTACAAAGATGTAGTAATCAAAACAGTATAGCACAAAAAATAGACACATAGATCAAAAGAACAGAATAGAGAGCTAGAAATAAACCCATACTTGTCTGGTGAATTAATCTATGACAGATGAAGCAAGAATATACAGTGGGGAAAAGACAGTCTTTTCAATAAATGGTGTTGGAAAAATATATAAAGAACTCACACAACTTAACATCAAAAAAGCCCCCAAATAATTCAATTAAAAATGGACAGAAGACATGAACAGACATTTCTCCAAAAAAGACATCCAGATGGCCAACAGACACATGACAAGATGCTCAACACCACTCATCACCAGGGAAATGCAAATCAAAATCACAGTGAGATATCAGCTCACACCATTCAGAATGGCTAGTATCAAAAAGATAAAAAATAACAAGTGTTGACGAGGATGTAGAGAAAACAGAACCCCATGTAATCTCGGTGGGAATGTAAACTGGTGTAACCACTGTGGGGGACAGTGTGTAGTTTCCTCAAAAAATTAAAAATAGAAATACTATATGATCCAGTAATTCCACTACTGGGTATTTATCCAAAGAAAGCAAAAACACTAATTTGAAAAAATATATGCGCTCCTATGCTCATTGAAGCATTATTTACAACAGGCAAGATATGGAAGCAGCCCAAGTGTTCATTGATACATGAATGGATAAAGAAGATGTGGTATATATGAATAATGGAATATTACATATTTCCAGAGATAGAACAAAACCTGCCACAGGTAGACACTCACTACATATACCATAAATGAAAGTGTGTGGATGAATGAACAAATAGGAAACCTCCTTATGCTCTCTTCTATGCAGTCACTAATCCTTCCTTCTACTGGCTTTACTGTTCTGAAAAATGGCCGCCATAACATTAGTTGGAAAGGCATGGATTACTTTTTTTTTTAAGATTTTATTTATTTATTTGAGAGAGAGAGAATGAGAGCCAGAGAGCACGAGAGGGAAGAGGGTCAGAGGGAGAAGCAGACTCCCTGCTGTGCAGGGAGCCCGATGTGGGACTCGATCCGGGGACTCCAGGATCATGACCTGAGCCGAAGGCAGTTGCTTAACCAACTGAGCCACCCAGGCTCCCAGGCATGGATTACTTTTTATTACTTTTCCTTACACAGAGTGAGACCAATATGTACTCTTTTTTTTTAAGATTTTATTTTTTTATTTGACAGAGAGATAGAGAGCACAAGTAGGCAGAGTGGCAGGCAGAGGGAGAGGGAGAAGCAGGCTTTCTGCTAAGCAGGGAGTCGGATGTGGGGCCGATCCCAGGACCCCAGGATCACGACCTGAGCTGAAAGCTCAGCTTAACCGACTGAGCGACCCAGGCGCCCGACCAATATGTACTCTTTAGAATTGTTAATACTCAGTGTCTCCTGCCTCCATTGAGCAAAATATGTGTTCAATATTTTTAGCAACAGCGTATTCCCTTCTAATGTTAACCCAAACAATGTTGATACCCTTTGAGAACCAGGAAAGTGAGCTCAGAAGGCCTGTGATCTTACCTTCCATTCCCCTTATAGATACTAACTAATATAGATGTCAGGTTATGTCTTTCCCATATCCCTATCCAGCTCCCTCCCTCCTCATGCCATGGCATTCTTTCTTCCATTCCTGTGTGCAGCTTTTCTAAGTTTCTTTAAGCCCCCTCAGGTTGGTTGGTGATAATCAGCCACCAAGCAGACTCTGTCACCCACCTGATCAAAGAAGACAGAGGTGCAGCCAATTCTCATGTGCCCATTTTTCACGTATTCTTTGCCTTGAGATGTGGAGATGCTCAGAACATACCACCCCAAATATACTGCTCTGGCCTTCTGATTATTTTGAGCTGAAGGCACATGAGAAACAGCAGATGCAGGAAGAGCTCCAACCTCTGTCTTTCTACCTGAAAGTAGGTCATGAAATTTCCCATGACAAAGATGTCCTTTCTGTGCCAGGAAGAGAAGAGATTCTTATCAGTAGAGACTGGGAGTTGATGCCAAAAAGGACCTGTACAAACTTAATGAAATAACTCGTAATAAAATAACTTTTCCCCTTAGTTTTCCCATATAGTTTCTATCACTGTCTCACAAATTACTGCCCCCAGGTCCAGCCCCTTTATTTTGTCTCATTGCCACAATTTACTGTGTGTTTGTGTGTGTGAGTGTGTAGTCAAAAGGTATATAAGCCTTTAGGGCTATTGGCTTTTTTGAATCTTCATTTTCCTTTGTTTTTTCTTTCCTTTTGTCCTTTTCTCTTCTTCCCTTTTTTCTTTCTTGTTTTTCCCATTTTCCTTCTGAAGACTCCTGTGTACCTGTAAAAATATTGCATAAATTTGTATGTATTTCTCCTGCTAATCTGTCTTATGTCAGTTTAATTCTCATGCCATCCACGGAAACTAAAAGTGTAGAAGGAAGTTTTCTTCCCCAGCAGATAGATGCCTTTCCTCTCCCATCTAATAACCACCACTGTTCAGTTATACCGGAAAATATTTAATCTACTTCTTGTACCATAAGTAGGAAAATATGAGGATGATCCCTCCATGCAGTGCATTTTCACTGCTTGGAATACAGACTTGGAGTTATATTGGCTCCCCTTTTATTCAGGGGAGGTGCCAATTTTAGCAAAAATAAGTACAGTGTGCCTAGTTAAATTGTATTCAAATGAACAGTGAATAATTTTAGTTAAACTATGTTCTATGCAATACTTTGGGCATACTTATACTAAAATATTATTTGTTATATATCAGAAATTTGAATTTTTGACGGGACATCATGTATTTTATCCAGGTAGCACATAAAAATACAGAACCTCAAACAAGTAGAAATGTCACACAAGCAAAGAAAATTTTTCAGAGTACTATGTGCCATGAAACATTTGAGATATAGTTATTATAAAAAAATCATTGTTTGTCTGAAATTCAAATTTAATTTAGTGTCCAAAGATACTACCTGGCAACTCTGCCTGTTCAGCTTCTCAAATCACACAGATTAGTAAAGCACATGCTCAAGGTTTGACCAAGAACCAAACAGAATCCACATACCCTGATCCCATGCACTTTTCATTCCAGAATCCTCTAAGACTAAGAGAGAGCTTATTCCTTAAAGACAGAAAGATGACAAATAATGACACAGGAACAACCAGTTGGAAAGTACACCAGCCTTGAATGGCAAAAGCCAGACCTCGTAAGATTAAATGTCTGAAAATACTGATACAGATTACCAGAATCATTCCCAGGGCTTGGAACTGGGGCACTGTCCATTCTACAACTGAAATAAAACACAAACAGGATTTGAAGTTCAAACAAAGGTGGGATGTCAAAGTCAGAGTCAAGGCTTGGAAAGTGTACAAGGCCAAAAGTGTTGACTTACTGAGCATAACACTATTTGCAAAGACGGTCATGATAGAAAGTCTAGCCAAGAACTGCAGTGAGCAGGAAATGAGGAAGGCGAGCTGGTGGAAACACTTGTTTTGTGTCCTAACATGTGATCTATGCTGGAGAGCATTCCATCTGTGCTTGAGAAGAATGTGTTTTCTGCTGCTGTTGGTGGGGTGTTCTCCATATGTCTATAGAACACTTAGGTGCATTTAGTATAAAGTATACTCTAAGTTTATAATTTCTTTATTGATTTTCTATCTGGATGATCAATCCATTGTTGAAAATGGGGTATATAAGTGGTGCCTGGGTGGCTCAGTCATTAAGCATCTGCCTTCGGCTCAGGTCATGATCACAGGGTCCTGGAATTGATCCCTGCATCAGGCTCCCTGCTCAGCGGGAAGCCTGCTTCTCCCTCTCCCACTCCCCCTGCTTGTGTTCCCTCTCTCGCTGTGTCTCTCTCTGTCAAATAAATAAATAAAATCTTTAAAAAAAGAAAATGGGTGTATTTAAATCCCCTACTATTATTGTATTGTTGTCTACTTCTCCCTTTATATCTGTTAGTATTTGCTTGAGATATTTAAGTACTGTGATGATTGGTACATATTTTTTCCTAGTTTTATTGAGATATAATAGACATACAGCACTGTATAAGTTTAAGGTATATAGCTAAAGACTTGAATTACAAATATTGTGAAATGATTACCACAATAAATTTATTTAACAGCAATCATTTCATACAGATACAAAAAGAAAAAAAATTTTTTTCTTGTGATGAGAACTTTTAGGATCTATTTTCTTAGCAACTTTCAAATATATCATATAGCAATGTTAACTATAGTCATCCTGTCATACGTATTTATTCCCCAGTACTTATTTATCTTATAACTGAAAATTGTTCCATTTGACCACCTCCATCCAATCCCTCTCACTGCTCCTCATCTGGTAACCACATATTTGATTTCTTTTTCTATGGGTGTCTTTTTTTGTTTTGTTTTGTTTTGTGCCCACATTATGTGAGATCATACAGTATTTGTCTTTCCCTGTCTGACTTATTTCACTCAACATAATGCTCTCAACGTCCATTTATGTTGTTACAAATGGCAGGGTTTCCTTCTTTTTCTGGCTGAATGGTATTCCATTCAACTTGTTTAACCATTCATCCGTCAATAGACCCTTAGGTTGTTTCCATGTTTTGACTATTGTAAATAATGCTGCAATAAACATGAGGGTACAGATACCTCTTCAACATAGTGGTTTTTTTCCTTCAGATATATACCCAGAAGTAGATTTTTGGATCATATGGTAGTTTTATTTTTAATTTTTTGAGGAATCTCTTTTGCCTCTCCATATAAACTTTAGGATTATTTGATATTTACAAAATAATTTGGATAGATTTTGATTTTGATGCATTGGATCTATAGATCAAGTTGGGAAGACTGACATCTTGAGAGTCCTTTTAAAATTGTGTAGGAATAAGGGAGGGCTTTTTATTACAGATATTATGCAGAGTCTCCAGTAAATAGTTTCTAGTCTGTGACAGTGAGTATGGCTCATTATTTCCTTCTCTTTACCCAATTATTTATTGTTTCTATGATCTTAAAGGAGGTTTGGCAGATAATAATCTGGATGACATTGTATATGACTCAAGGTCAGAGCCTCAGATTAGGGTTCATAATAAAATTTTTAATCATCATCAAAAGGCTTGAATGCATTGCCAATGATTTCCTTTCTCCAAACTCTGATATGTAGCCTCTCTCCAGTCAAGAATATGTAGAGTGACCATAAAGTTTTCATTCTCAGTGGGATACTTTTGACATCAAAAGAAGGTGTTATTATTAGGCAAATAATTAGGCAAATAGGATTACTGGTCACTCGAGGAATAAAGGAATTTGGACTATTGCACTAGATATGCAAAGAGAAAGGATTCAAGGAACCAATGCTGAGTAGATTTGTCTAGGCTCAGACTAGTGTTTAACTGGCACAAAACCGTGATCACTAAGGTAGTTGTCTGAGTCCCAGAAGCCCATACCCACACCCTGAGTCACCCTCACCAGTGTGTTTTAAAACTTGTTTCTACAAGGGCACCAGCATGGGTCTTGTCCCAACAATGGAGTGAAGGTGGGGTCTGGCTTGTTTGAGAGATTTAAACCATGAAATTTTTAATTGCTTTGTTTATATCTAAACATTTAGATATTCAACATTTTAAAGAAATGAGAAAAGTATGAGACTGCACATCTTTGAATGTTGGATGAAAGGGATGTATTCTTCTGCTGTTGGGTGGAATGTTCTAGTCTACTAAGTCCATTTGTTGTAGAGTGTGGTTCAATTCCAATATTTTCTTGTAGATCTTCTGTCTGGCTGATCTATCCATTGCTGATAGTGGGTTATTGAAATCTTCTATAGTTATTGTATTGTTGTCTGTTTCTTGCTTAAGATCCGTTATTAATTGCTTAATATATTTCTATGCTTAGGTGTTGAAGCATATATATTTATGATTATTATATCTTCTTGATGTATTGATCCCTTTGATATCATATAATAATATTTTTGGTCTTTTTTTACCTTTATGGCTTGAAGTCTATTTTGTCTGATGTAAGTGTGGCTACACCTGTCTTCTCACTTCCACTTGCTCGGAATATCATCTTCCACACTTTCACTCTCCTGCAGGCAGTATATATTAGGGTATTATTTTTTAATCCATTCAGCCACTCTGTGCCTTTTGATTTGTGAGTTCAATCCATTTCATCTAGGGTAATTATCAATAGTTAAGAATTTACTATTGCCATTTCATCTTTTGCTTTCTGGTTATTTTGGTTTCTCCCTTGTTTCTTTTTCTTGTTTTTGTCTACTTTAGTAAGTTGGTGGTTTTCCATGGTAATTTGCTCAGTCTCCCCTTCTATTTATGTTCTGTGTCTCTGCTCTAGATTTTTGCTTTGTGGTTACCACGAGGTCTATATAAAACATCTCATAAAATAATCCTTTTTCTGCTGATAGCAATTTATCTTCATTCACTTATCAAGTTTCCTTCCTTTTACTCTTCCTTTTTTATATTTTTGATATCATGATCATGTCTTTTTTTTTTGAGGGGGGAGAGGCAGAGGGAGAAAGGGAATCTTAAGCAGGTTCCATGCCCATCATGGAGCCCAACGCTGGGTTCAATCTCATGACCCTAAGATCACCAACAGAGCCGAAACCAAGAGTCTGATGCTTAACCAACTGAGACACCGAGGCGTCCCTCATTTCCTCTTTGTATCCAAGGTTCCCAGCATACTGCTTGGTAACTATTATATGCTGAATAAATGATTGCTGAATTAATTAGAGATTTTTAGCGCTCTTTATAATGACACCATCCAGTGTTTTAAGCAGTTCTATGGCATGTGTTATTTTATAATCCTGCCATCAATTAACAAATTTCTATTTACAAATCTTTGGTCTTTTGGAAATAAAAGTTGGTATTTTATTTTAGTTTGAATGTCTTTAAATTCCAGTGGTTTTGTACAGTTTTGCATTATTATAAGACTTTTTTCTTTTGAAAATTATATGTTCCTGCCTTTTGACTATTTAATATTGAATTATGTATTCTTTTCATGAGTATTTATTAGATACACATATTAATATAGAGCCATTTTGAAAATTTTAATTTGTCTTTTGCAATTTTTTTTAGGGGAGGCAGAAGGAGAGGGAGAATCTTAAGCAGACTCCACACTTAGCTTGGAGCCCAATGCAGAGCTCCATCTCACAACCCTGAGATCATGACCTGAGCTGAAATCAAGAGTCAGACACTTAACCGACTGAGTCACCCAGGTGCCCCCCGCAGCTTATTTTTGATGAATCCTTATAATATTTTAAAATGTTGCATTATCCTTTTTAAACTTAGAACACAGAGACTTATAAAAAAAGAAAATAAAAATCTCATAACGGTACACCACTAAAGATTAACAGCTTTTATCATTTTTATGAATATTATTCTAGATTTCGTCTATTTCTCCTATCTCTCTAGAGCTGGTCCAAGAGAGGTTTTAAATAAGTATTTAGTCCAATCTACCTCTACTTACATAACTGGCATTTGCTTTACTATGTGGAACACTTTTGTAATCCCAAGATTTTGTAGCCAGGTTTTGTATTGAATAACATGGTTTAATTGTTCTATATATCTTTTTAATCACATGGAGTATTTTTTTGGTTTAAAGAATTAAGTTAAATTATTAGGCATTTATTTATAAAGTCAGTTAATGGTACTTATTATGTAATCATTCATTTCTACCAGTGATTTATGATGCCCTAATTATTAAACTTTAAGTGTCAAACATGCTACCATATCATTCTGGACTTCTTTGGATTTGTAAATGCACCTGCTATTCGTGTTTTAGACCTATTACCTCTCATTCCAGCATATGCTGCCCCAAAAACCTGTCCCACCCTCCCTCCACGAGCCTCATTTTTTTGAATAATTTTGTCTATCACTAATTTGTAGATGCATTTGGAACTCTTTTTTGAGTTGTCCCAAAAGAATGGAGTTTTCCATTGTAATTACTCCATCAATTACTCTACCAGTTAACTGGGGCAGAATCAAAGTTTTTAAATACTATTCTACTTTTGTATCCAGAAACATGCTAGAGATCTACAATTTTACAAATATTTTACTATGATTCCTTTTAAAATGTTATGACTTTTAATGTATAGAATTGTCAAATCACTACGTGGTGTAACTGAAACTAATATAACATTGTATATCAACGAGACTTCAGGAATAAAAAAATATTTTTTTAATTTATTTATTTAATTGACAGAGAGAGACAACGAGAGAGGGAACACAAGCAGGGGGAGTGGGAGAGGGAGAAGCAGGCTCCCCGCTGAGCAGGGAGCCCGATGCGGAGCTTGATCCCAGGACCCTGGGATCATGACCTGAGCTGAAGGCAGTCGCTTAACTGACTGAGCCACCCAGGTGCCCCAATAAAAAAATATTTTTAAGTATTATGACTTTTCTCAAACTTCTCATTATGATTAATTGTAGATATTTCATAGTTACTTAGTACTTCAATTGTAAATAGGATCCATGATTCCATTATATCTTTATTTTATTTATTTTACAGATTTTTCCAATATCTGGGGATGATCCTGATTTTCCTTCCTCTATCTTGCTCTTTGATTAGCATTGAGTTCCTGGAACTCCTTAAAACTGTGTCACTTTCATGAAAGTATCTTCCTTCTTTGCTTTTCTTGGAGCTTCTCTCCTGGTAAAAATACAATGAGACCAACAAACAAGCACACAAATGAGAAGACGTCAAATCAACATGTATGTCCTGCATTCTTTAGAGCAAACAGATTCTTGACCCCTGCCCCAAGAATTCTGAGTAAATTCTGGGAAGGCAGCTTCCATAGTTTCAACTCCCACTCTCACCTTTGGAGGCCAAGAGATCTCGATGCCAAAGGGATTTGGAAGAGGCAAAGGCAGTATACAAAAGTTTAAAAATCCTTTCCAATTCTTGATCTTTTAAAAATGCCCATTTTTTTTTTCTTTTTGAGTAGACTCCATGCTCAGCATGGAGCCCAATGCAGGGCTTAAACTCATGACCCTGAGATCAAGACCTGAGCTGAGATGGAGAGTCAGATATTTAACTGACTAAACCACCCAGCCCCCCCTTTTTCTTTCTTTCTTTCTTTCTTTCTTCCTTCTTTCCTTTTTTTTTTTTTTTGGTAGGCTCCATGCCCAAAAAATACCTATATTTTAAATTGGGTATTCTTCAGTATACCAAAAGGATAAGCAAACCCAAAAAGAAATAGGTATCACACATGCTATATCTCAAAATATGTTTTTGAGAGCATCTGAAATTTTGTTTGTACATGTGTCTTGGTCATTTATGAAGCTACTATGATCTATAAATCAAGAAAATTCATGGTCTTACCATTTTTTAAAACTCAAAAATTAAGACATCTGTAAGAAAATTTCAAAGTTAGACATTACCATGTATATGAAAGAACAAAGAAAACAAACTCTTTCTAACACTCTCAAATACTAGAAAAATTGTTTTACTCACTCTCTGTTTTCCATTTAACCTTACAGGTGAAAGACTTTGGTTGAACTTCATAACATAACAACTGTTAAAGTGAAAATGTCAAGTAAAAGGGAAGCCTTCCATCTGAAAAAAGCCTGAACAATTATGCCTTCAACTTTTAAAGGTTCTAAACCTGCCCAGAAATCCACCTCTGTATGTGAAGTTTCCCTCTGCCTCCTCTTCTGATTAAGCTTGTTATTTGTTTGAATGCACCAGCATTCAAGATAATAAAATTTCTTGTTCTGTGTAAAACAAACAAACAAACCTATATTTACTCCCCCTTTCCCTCTTTTCTCAACAGTTGAATTCCCCGTGGAAGCCAGCCAGTCTGGATCTCACGGGCAACCCAACAGGACTGTTCCCCTGAGATGCACGGTCATCTGGGGGAGGGGCTCCTGTTCTCTCCCTGATCCCGTTCAGATTCTTCAGTGACCAGGGCAGTCCTCAGATGCTCTGGGGAGCTACTGCACTCCCCCAGCTGGGGGCTGCCAGGGTCTGACGGATGAGAGTCTGGTGTCTGGATCTGTGTGTGCCTGTGAAATACCTTCAGGGTGTGTTTGTCACCCTTAGGCACCTAATTTTGGTCCCTGCACCACTAACTTACTAATGCAGGCTGGGCAGAGCTGGTCTGTGTGACCTGGAGAGTGGCAGGGAGTCTGAGGTCAGTGTGAGGAGAGATGAGGCTGTAGCTAAACCAAAGGCGCTGACCACATGGCATGTGTCTAGGTCTAAATCTTTTCCTGGGAGGGGCAGTTGACTGGCTCAGTTAGTAGGGCAGGTCACTTGGTCTTAGGGTCATGAGTTCAAGCCCCACATTGGGCATATAACTCACTTAAAAAAAATTCATAGAGGTGCCTGCGTGGCTCAGTCATTAAGTGTCTGCCTTCAGCTCGGGTCATGATTTTGGAGTCCTGGGATCGAGCCCCACATCAGGCTCCCGGCTCGGCAGGGAGTCTGCTTTTCTCTCTCCCTCTGCCTCTCTTCCTGCTTGTGCTCTCTCTCTCTGTCTCTCAAATGAATAAATAAAACATTTTTTAAAAAATTCATAAATCTTTCCCAGGGGACAGTGATCCTGAATGGTGTCTTGCCTTCCTCATCACAGACCTAGAGCACACAGCTCCCTTAAGGGGCAGCCAGAGGGTTTACTCACTCCTTTTCCACATCCTGGATGGAGTCAGGCAGAGGCTGATTCCTGGTTTCAGGAAGGAGGAGAACAACAAGACCAGAGAGGATGGGGAAGACTCCATACATGATCCAGGGCAGGTGGGGAGAATACACGGTTAGGATCATCAAGAGGGGAGCCAGGGCCGCTCCAATATTAGCAGCAATTCCCAGGATTCCTGAGGCTGTTGCCCTTGGGGTACAAACAGTACAAAAATAATTTGGTATAAATCCACACAGGTAATTTGTGATTTATTATTTTGCTTCAATTATGTAAGATATCACAACAGTGTTTAGATACATGAAGGTTGACAATATACGTTTACATTTCAAATATGCTCTCTTATTTGCTGGCAATTTTTTTCAAGTGCACAAGTGCATTAAGACATACTTTCATTATTTAAAAAATACTCTTATCCATAGCATCTACCATTGAGTGGTTCTATAAATTATGTGAGGTGATATGTTAAAAAAGAACACAGTGCTTTGCCAAAGTCAGATTTTAATAAATTTTGGCTGTAATTTTTGTTATTATTAATACTATCATAATTGATGCTTTTGATAACTCATCAGTGTTCTTCCCACTATGAATGTTAATTAGCTGGGAAAGCCCTATTTTGACCCTGCTAGAGCTCCCATGCGATTTGTACCTGATTATGGTGGGCATTAGTTCATTTCCATGGGCAGAAGAACACATGACTGCAGCAGAAGCAGCTCCTACTCCCAAAGTTGACAAAGTAACACGGAGGGTCTGCATTTCTGGAGAGGAAGACCAGTGAGAATCACCATCCACCAAATTACAAGTGAAGAAGACACAGCTGGAGATGTTTGCATGTGTTAAATACATTGTAGAGAAAGTGCAGAGAGGCAGAGAATATGTAGTGACTAGTGGCTGAGCTTACTGTTACAGCTTAAACAGAATAAAAAACCTGAGTCATTTTATTACCTCTCATTTACACATCAGAAATTTGCCAAAGACGGAGAGGGGAATGCGAGTTTGCTTTCATTTATTTTGCCCAGTGTCTCCTCTGACTTTCATGTATAAAGTAAGACTCCATATGAACAATTACTGAGGGATGTAAAACTCATCGATGTCCTTGAGAAGTTTAAAACTGGATGCATACATGAAATTGACTTGGGGCTAGTACTGTGGCAGAGAGTAATAAAACCATTGTCTATGGATAAGTAGCTTGATCTACAGTAATATTTGAAGATTGAAGAATAAAGACCTGTATTAGGGGAACAATTGTTGGACTTTGGAAACCTCTGAAAGGAAATCTCAGAGTCCGTTTTCTACTCAATTAAAAAAAAAATCTCACGAGAGTGTTACAACATTGGAATATGCTCCGTGGTAAAGAAGCAACATGCATCATTGCTGACATCCAAGATGATGGCAGAGCTACCAATCTGGGATCCTGTAATATACACACTATGCTAAGAGTTAGGCGAAGCCCAGGACCACGTCAGTTCTCCTATTCATTACATAGGATCATTTAATTTAGTAAAATTGATTCTAAGAGAGACTTTAACTGCTTCACTCCTTGTTCCTGTTGCATACTTCTCTGCTTGAAGACACGATATTTTTATTTTCTTGAAATCAAAAAGTCTTCCCTAAACCGCAATTGCAATTATGGTGACCTAATACAAGACACACAAGTGGATATATGTAGACATCAGGGAGTAAATTGTCACTGAAACTGTAGTAATAAGAAAGAAACCAGAGAGAGGAAATGAGGGTATTGTGTTCTCATATGAGATACAATTAATATATATTGGACAAAATATTGTCATTTACAGTTACAAGTGTGATTGGTCAAAGCCAAAAGGGCAAGTGAGCAATTGCTCTCCTAGAGAAACTTTCAGAAAGATATGGCACCAGATACTTCTCAGATGTGATGAGGATAGCCATATGTCTGAACCAACTTTTACTGGGCTTTGACTCTTTCCCAGCTACTTAATCATAGAATCTGTCCTAAATCTTCAGATCAGTTTTGGGGAATCATTAGAACCATATTCTCCCTTCCCTTGTGTGAGCCCAGTCCCCGAGTCTCTGAGATATTTCCTTTCTTCAACCTGTGCTCTTTTCTCACCTTCAGGCAGAAATGTGTTGGTCAGAATGGAGATTCCAAGTACAGACATGAAAATCATCTGGCTTACTCGACGGCCCACATGATTCAGTGCCAAAAGTGCAATGTAATTGGCGAAGAGTTTGAACATGCTAAAGAGAACCTGGAACAGGAAAACATTGTTCCCAATGTGCTGGAGGTGGAGAATCAGGCCAAAAAAGGGCATGTAGATTGCAAATCTGTGGTGAACAAAAGAAGAAAGAAAGATGTCATTACATTTAGACCCTAGGTTCTACAAACAACAATCATAAATATTATCAGACAGGCAGCCGGTGGTTGGTGTTCAAGTACAAAAGGCATGGTCTGTTTTGTGGAATATTCTACATGGTGATGATTTAAAAACTGTCATAAAATATTGCATAATGATGGAGGTCATAATGGTTATTTTTTTTGGTGGGTGGGGGTATTGTTCTTAAGAATACATAATCAGGGGGGCACCTGGATGGCTCAGTCAGTTAAGCATCTGCCTTCGGCTCAGGTCATGATCCTGGAGTCCCAGGATTGAGCCCCACATCAGGCTCCATACTCAGCAGGGAGTCTGCTTCTCCTTCTGCCCCTCACCCTGTTTGTGTTCTCTCGCTCTCTCTCAAATAAATAAATAAAATATTTTTTAAAAAAGAATACATAATGAGGTCCTCTAGGGTTTTAGAGTTTTTCCTATATCCTGATTTGGGTTATGGTTGCATATTTACATATGTAAATATTCACTGAGCTGTATACATTGGTACACTTACATTTTTTTTTAATTTATTTAAGTGATCTCTACACCCAAGGTCGGCCTCAAACTCACAACCCTAAGATCAAGAGTCACATGCTCTTCTGACGGAGCCAGCCAGGCACCCCAAATGTTTGTAATTTTATCTCAATCAAAGTGGAAACAAACAAGTGAAGAAACTTAAAGCTAAAATCTCTACTGTGATTGAAGTTCACAGCCTCCATTTCCAGGTGCTGAGCGTGGTAAGGTGACATAAATAAAACTCATTGCACAATTAGTTCTGAGTCAGGCCTTCTGTAACTAAAAAACGCAATTATCTTTCTGGCTTCCTCATGTTTTATCTCCAAATCTGTCCCTACAACATGTTGTATCCTTTGATAGGATTAGATTCATGTCTCCACTACTTTAATATTCTTCATGCATGGTGTGAAGCCTACCTCACAAAGGACAATAAACAGATCCTTCTGCGCAGGGTGGGTGTGTGGAACAAGTCAGGCATGGAAGGTTTTTTCTGTGCTGTCTCCAGCTCCTCCTGCATGGTGGATCTCAAAACCTTCAACAACAACCACAACAAGAAACTGTTCAGTTGTCACACAATGTGAGCTTTGGGAGGTCCCCCACAGAGGACAAGCTAGACCACTTGTTATATTTAGTAGGAAATCGACACAGCAAAAATGCATTGACATGTGAAAGGTGAATTAGGGAGTTAAAGGAGCCTTAGGAAAATTATGTAGCAACAGGACTTTTTAAACACAAGATCTGAGTGGGCTGCAGGGCATCCGAAAGGGTGTGTATGTTAGATATTCAGATCGGCAAAAGAATCAAATGTGAGTTACTTGGATTAAGGTCCAAAGCTCCATTTATGCTAGATGGACATGAAAGACCTAGAAGATAAGCTTGGTTCCCAGCCAGCCATTCTTTGCAAAGAAACTATCTCAGGAAAAATGACACATCCTGAGAGCCTTTATTTTGGTTCTTCATTCAGTCTCTTTGAGGGGAATCCTGGCATATTGTGCCTCCATGAAGGAGATGCCTAGAATTAAATCTGAGGTTGAAACCATGGCAGGAACTTGATGTAGAATAATTTATACCCAAGTTGGTTATAATCTGGGGTTACTTGATGGTCCTGCAACATGCTAGGTGTATACCTTGCAGAAGGTGATTAAGTATTTCTAAACCCCAACTTTCCTGTCATAGAAGAAGAAGAAGAAGAAGAAGAAGAAGAAGAAGAAGAGAAGAAGAAGAAGAAGAAGAAGAAGAAGAAGAAGAAGAAGAAGAAGAAGAAGAAGAAGAAGAAGAAGGAAAAGGAGGAGGAGGAGAGGGAGAGGGAGATAGAGAGCGAAAAATAATAGCACCTTTTTCATAAAGACTTTCTAGCCATACATGAGGTTGCAAATACATAGATGGAATTATATCCAGCACACCTCGGATACTTACTTATTAATTATTCCAATAATATTGACTTAATTCTCATCCCACCTCTACAAGTGAAACAATATCATGAAGTCCATTGGAAAAATTCCATGAGGAAGGGACTTTAGAGAAATGTAAGGTCACCTAAGTGAGGAACTACCAGATCAAGAATATCCTTTTCAGTTGCAGAACTAGCTCAAGCAGCAAAATCCTGGACTTAAGCTTTTGGAAGAGAAAAGTCAAGATAGCATCTCCTTCCTGCAACTAACACCAGAAACCCATGACCACAGGCCATTGTCATAGGCAGTATTCTAAGAATGGGTTCCAAGAATACCTTAAACTTGGGCCAGATGAGGGCTGCCATGCCTGTGAGACTGGCCTCAAATCACATCCAATATCAGAGTAAAAGTTTGGGAGATGATGAGGTTATTTCACACTGGCCATTCATTTTTGGTGAGCAGAGATGTGAGTTGCATTTCCAGAAGAATTTAGGAAGGTAATGCCAGGTCATTTATGGGAACTCAAGGAGCTCCTCCTACCTGGTAAAATTCTTATTCATGGAAGAGGAGGCCTATATTCAAATGGGAGCCTGCTGGAACTTTGTTTTTTTTTTTTTTTTAATGCATCTTTTCCTCTGATTGTCCTTTGCTAGTAGAAAAACAAAACAAAACAAAAACGATTTGTGCCAGTCATAACACCATGTTGGGGTAAAAACATGGAACAGCCAGTTGGTGTCCTGGAATTAGCATGTACAAATTCACAAAAGCCCTTTGTTAAATTTTTAGATAGTTTGTAAAGCAGTTGCCATGATGTTGGTGGCTTTTATTGACAATGGTGGTGGTATTCATACTACAAAAATTGATAATCACCACAAATTTGAGATCTATGGCTTTTTTCACTTCTTATAATGTTAGGTGTTAAACATTTACCAGCACACCACTGGCATGGCCCCTCTGCCATCATTTGGACTGCTCTCAATTGCAAATTTAATCATATCCCTGCTTGATTTAAACCTGGCTAGTTCTACCTTAACCTGCAAGGCCTATTTCAAATGTAACTATGTTCAAGTAGCATTCAGTTCCTGCACATCTGCAATACAGGCTATGTCTTCCTCTTGCCATTCACATTCCACCCTTGCTTTACTTCAAAGAGGCTTTATCAAGCCCACAACCTGGCCCATCTGTTCATGCACCTGGAAGTGGACCCACCTGCAGACCCTGGCAAATGGTCTACACATCCATGGACCCAGACAGCAAGTCCACTGATGAACCCTGCTAACTGGCCTACCCAGAATCTCCAGCCATGGTGACTGGTGAAGGGCATTTCCTGCCAAAAGCTGACTGTAAAGACTGGAAGAGGCGACTATTTCTTCAAATGCACAAACACCCTCGGTGATGGGTATTAAGGAGGGCACGTGTTGTGAGGAGCACTGGGTGTTATATGCAACTGATGAATCATTGAACACTACACCAAAAACTAATGTTGGCTAATTGAAAAACAATGCACAAACACCATACAAGGCTCTAAGGAATTGGGGGGGGGGAACTGATAGAAGAGTTAGGTTTTTTTAAAGGATGAACAAAATTGACAAACTTTTAGCTAGACTGGCTAAAGAAGAAGAAGAAGAAGAAGAAGAAGAAGAAGAAGAAGAAGAAGAAGAAGAAGATAGCAGGAAGGGAAAGATGAAGGGGCGGAAATCGGAGGGGGAGACGAACCATGAGAGATGATGGACTCTGAGAAACAACCTGAGGGTTCTAGAGGGAAGAGGGTCGGGGGATGGGTTAGCCTGGTGATGGATATTAAAGAGGGCATGTACTGCATGGAGCACTGGGTATTATACACAAACAATGAATCATGGAACACTACATCAAAAACTAATGATGTAATGTATGGTGATTAACATAACATAATAAAAAAAATCCTGTTTACAATAAATTCAACAGTAATAAAATCCTTAGGAATAAACTTAGCCAAGGAATGAAAGACTTGTATACTAAAAATCATAAGCACTGAAGAAAAAAATTAAAGTAAACACATGAAAAAATGAAAATACATCCCATATTCATGGATTGAAAGAATTAATACTGTTAAAATACCCATAGTACCTAAAGTGATCTATAAATTAATACAATCCCTATCAAAATCTTAAAGGCATTCTTTACAGAAATAGAAAAAACAATCCTGAATTGATGGAAAGGATTTCAAATAGGCAGGATTCAGGAATCTCCAAAGCACTAGGGAGCAGGAAGTCCAAGAAGAGTCTTGTAGTAGGAATGGTCAGGTCTGGGTACTTGCCTCTTGGATAAATCAACTTTATCCAACTTTCACCTCTGTCCCTCAACTCACATGCTAGGGGCATCTATTGGCCTTGTTCTTAAGATATGCTTGCAAAAATGGAAAAAAGACAGTCTCTTCAATAAATGGTGCTGGGAACAGTCGACAGCCACATGCAGAAGAATGAAACTTGACCATTCTCTAACACCATTCACAAAGATAAACTCAAAGTGGATGAAAGACCTCAATGTGAGACAGGAATCCATCAAAATCCTAGAGGAGAACATAGGCAGTAACCTCTTTGACATCAGCCACAGCAACTTCTTTCAAGATACATCTCCAAAAGCTAGTGAAACAAAAGCAAAAATGAACTTTTGGGACTTCATCAAGATAAAAAGTTTCTGCACAGCAAAGGAAACAGTCAACAAAACAAAGAGGCAACCCACAGAATGGGAGAAGATATTTGCAAATGACACTACAGATAAAGGGCTGGTATCCAAGATCTATAAAGAACTTCTCAAACTCAACACCCAAAAACCAAATAATCAAGTCAAAAAGTGGGCAGAAGATATGAAAAGACACTTCTCTGAAGAAGACATACAAATGGCTAACAAACACATGAAAAAATGTTCATCATCATTAGCCATCAGGGAAATTCAAATCAAAACCAGATTGAGGTATCACCTTACACCAGTTAGAATAGCAAAAATGGACAGGGAAAGAAACAACAAATGTTGGAGAGGTTGTGGAGAAAGGGGAACCCTCTTACACTGTTGGTGGGAATGCAAGTTGGTACAGCCACTTTGGAAAACAGTGTGGAGGTTCCTCAAAAATTTAAAAATAGAGCTACTCTATGACCCAGCAATTGCACTACTGGGTATTTACCCCAAAGACACAAATGTAGTGAAAAGAAGGGCCATATGCACCCCAATGTTCATAGCAGCAATGTCTGCAATAGCCAAACTGTGGAAAGAGCCTAAATGCCCTTCAACAGACGAATGGATAAAGAAGATGCGGTCCGTATATACGATGGAATATTACTCAGCCATCAGAAAGGATGAATACCCAACTTTTACATCAACATGGATGGGACTGGAGGAGATTATGCTAAGTGAAATAAGTCAAGCAGAGAAAGTCAATTATCATATGGTTTCACTTATTTGTAGAACATAAGGAATAGCATGGAGGACACTAGGAGAAGGAAGGGAAAAATGGTGGGGGGGAACTGGAGGGAGAGATGAACCATGAGAAACTATGGACTCTGAGAAACAAACAGGGTTTTAGAGGAGAGGGGAGAGGGGGGATTGGTTAGCCCGGTGATGGGTATTAAGGAGGGCACATACTGCATGGAGCACTGGGTGTTATACGAAAACAATGGATCGTGGATCACCACATCAAAAACTAATGATGTATTGTATGGTGACTAACATAACATAATAAAATAAAATAAAAAAAAGATATGCTTGCAAAAAAAAAAAAAAAAGAGCTTGCCGCATGCCTAGGAAAAGACAGGGCACCTGACTGATGGTTCCACCAGACTGTATCCAAGGGGAAAGAGGTGATTCCCTAAAAGAAAACTAGGTTGCAATTAGGAAGTACAAATAGATAATGGGCAGCTCAAAATCAACAATGGCTACTAGAGGTTGTCAGCACCAGATCACAAAAGGCTTAGTGGGTCATATTTAAGGACATTGACTTTTATCCTAAATGCAAGAGGGAACCTATCGAGGCTGTTAAGCAGGAGCAAGGGTGGTGTACAGGATCAGGCTTATGTTTCTAAAGTATCCTCTGGCTGTTTTCTTTCTTTTTTTCCCCTAAAGATTTATTTAATTTATTTGAGAGAGAGAACATGCACAAGTGGGGGGAGGGGCAGAGGGAGAGAATCTCCAGCAGACTTCCCACTGAGCACAGAGCCTGATGGGGATTGAGCAGGGCTCGATCTCACCCTGAAGTCATGACTTGAGCCAAAACCAAGAGTTGGATGCTTAACAGAATGAGCCACCCAGGTGCCCCACTCTGGCTGCTTTCTGAGCAAGGGATGAGAATGGAGCAACAGTGGAGGTGGTAGAGAAGCTAGGCCAGAGGGAAGAAAGATGTGGACTACAACGGTAGCAGTGGAGTTGAGAAATGGTTGGATGGATTCAAAATACATTGGAGAATATATATATTTTTTGTCTATGCATTAGTCTTATTCTTTATGCAGTCTTGATGGCTTTTTAATTTTAATTTCTATTTTCCTCACAAGTGATTCACATATTTGAATGCTGAAAACAGCATCAAATCCTTTGCAGAATGAAGTATCAAATAAATGTTTTTAAAAGAACAAAAAGAAGAAGAAAAAATCCTGAGTTCCAGTCCAGGGTGGCAACATAGGAAGACCCTGAACTGACCTCCCCATAGAACACACTGATCTACAACTCTTTATAGAACAATTCATCCTGAAGAAGAAGGAAGGCTGACTGCGCAAGAAAGAATAGAAAGACCACACAGAGAATGGCAAGAGAGATGGAGACATGATAACAAAGGGAACCCCCACCTCAGACACTGCAAACTGCAGTGGGACTATGAGCAGACTTGTCTGCCCTGGGGCACAGAAAAAAAAGCCAGTTTAAAAGAGCATGTGAGAGAGGAGGAACAAGATGGCAGAGGACTAGGGGACCTAAATTTCTTCTGGTCCCAGGAATTCAGCTAGATAGTTATCAAACCATTTTGAACACCTACAAACTCAACAGGAGATCAAAGAAAAGAATAGCAGCAACTCTCTGAACAGAAAAGGGACCACTTTCTGGAGGGCAGGACGTGGGGAGAAGTGAATCCGAGGCGATATTCGGGAAGATAGATGGCGGGGGAGGGGGCCTCAGTCTGCCGCTTCTGGCAAGTGATAGAGCAGCGGAGCACAAAATTGGAACTTTTAGAAGTCAGCTCCACTGAGGGACGTTGCTCCAGTGGCTAAGCGGGGGGTGGAACCCTTGCTGGGACAGTGTGGCCTTGGGACCCTCAGGGTCACAGAAAGACCGGGGGTGCCTGAGTGCGGCAGAGCTCCCAGGTATCGGAGGGGGAAGCCGGCTGCAGAGATGGAGCCAAGGATTGGGTTATCAGCTCAGGGTTGCCATAAACCATGATCCAAGGCACAGTCGGACCACTGCTCTTCCAGCAGGGACCCAACAAACGGCAGGTCCGGGGAGACTCCCCTTCCTCCCCCGGGAGGAGCAGCGCAGGAGTGCACCACAGGAATCTGCTGGGTTCGGAGACTCCACACGGGATCGGGTGCCAGAGATAGAAATGCTCGGTCACAGGCTGGGTGAGCACGGAGTGTGGCCAGAGACCAGGGAGACAGGAGTGAATGACTGCTTTTCTCTGGGGGTGCACTGAGGAGTGGGGCTCCGAGTTCTTGGATTCTCCTGGACCAGAGATTGGGAGGCTGCCATTCTCACTCTCATCCTCCAAAGCTATATGGAAATCTTGCAGGGAACAAAAGCTAAGGAGAGCAAACCTGAGCAGATTACCTAGCCTGGCCCCAGCAACGGCGGGGCAATTCTGCCTCCAGCAAAGACATTTGCAAATCACTGCAACAGGCCCCTCCCCCAGAAGGTCAGCAAGGACATACAGCCAAGACCAAGTTTACCAATCAATGAGAACAGCAAAACTGCAGCTCTAGGGGAATACAGCACATAGAATTCATGGCTTTTTTCCCCCATGATTCTTTAGTCTTTCAAAGTTAATTTTTTAAATTTTCTTTATTTTTTCTTTTTCTATTTTTTGTGAATTTTCCTTTTTCAACCAGCATTCTATCACATTCTATCCCTTCATAGAAGTTAACGTTATTGTGTGTGTGTGTGTGTGTGTTTGTGTGTTTGTGTGTGTGTGTGTATAAGTTTTTCTCTCTTTAAAATTGAGGGACACTGTTTCTTCTAACAGACCAAAATATACCCTAAATCTCTAGTGTATAGCTTTGTTCTAGTCTCCTGCCTGATCACATTCTCTCCCTTTTTTAAAAATTTTTCTTCTTTCTTTTTTCAACCAACTTCTTATCAATTCCTTTTATAAAATCTTTTATAATTTTCATGTTTACAGTCACATTCCATCCCTTCATCATATTTACCCTTATTTTTGTACATATATAAGTTTTTCTTTCTTTAAAATTTTGGGAGGCAGTTTCTTCTAACAGACCAAAATACACCCAGAATCTAGTGTGTGGCTCTGATCTATTCACCAGCCTGATCATATTCTTTTTTTTTTTTTTTTGCTTTCCCTTTTCTTTTCCCCCCAGTTTCAGGTCTCTTCTGATTGTTTAGTGTATGTTTTTCAGGGGTCATTGTTACCCTGTTAGCATTTTGTTCTCTCATTCATCTATTCTCCTCTGGACAAAATGACAAGATGGAAAAACTCACCTCAAAAAAAAGGAGGCAGTACCGACTGCCAGAGACCTAATCAATATGGACATTAGTAAGATGTCAGAACTAGAGTTCAGAATGACGATTATAAATTATAAAGATACCAGCTGGACTTGAAAAAAAGTATGGAAGATACTAGAGAATCCCTTTCCAGAGAAATAAAAGAACTAAAATCTAACCAAGTCAAAATCAAAAAGACTATTAATGAGGTGCAATCAAAAATGGAGGCTTAACTGCTAGGATAAATGAGGCAGAAGAGAGAATTAGTGATATTGAAGACCAAATGATGGAGAATAAAGAAACTGAGAAAAAGAGAGATAAACAACTACTGGATCACGAGGGCAGAATTCGAGAGATAAGTGATATCATAAGATGAAACAATATTAGAATAATTGGGATCCCAGAAGAAGAAGAAAGAGAGGGGCAGAACGTATATTGGAGCAAATTATAGCAGAGAACTTCCCTAATTTGTGGAAGGAGACAGGCATCAAAATCAAGGAGGCACAGAGAACCCTCCTCAAAATCAATAAAAATAGGTCAACACCCTGACATCTAATAGTAAAACTTACGAGTCTCAGAGACAAAGAGAAAATCCTGACAGCAGCTCGGGACAAGAGGTCTGTAACCTACAATGGTAGAAACAATAGATTGACAGCTGACCTATCCACAGAGACCTAGCAGACCAGAAAGGACTGGCATGATATATTCAGAGCACTAAACGAGAAAAATATGCAGCCAAAAATACTATATCCAGCTAGGCTGTCATTGAAAATAAAAGGAGAGCTAAAAAGCTAACTAAAAGAATTTGCTAACATGAAACCTACAAGAAATATTGAAAGGAGTCCTCTAAGCAAAGAGAGAGCCCGAATCAAAAGACACAGGGTATCAAATTGGATAAAAAAACGGCCCATTCATATGCTGCCTGCAACAGACTCATTTTAGACCCAAAGACACCTCCAGATTTAAAGTGAGGGGGTGGAAAATCATTTACCATGCTAATGGACACCAAAAGAAAGCTGGGGTGGCAATCCTTATATCAGACTAATTAGATTTTAAACCAAAGACTATAATAAGAGATGAGGAAGGACACTATATCCTACTTAAAGGGTCTATCCAACAAGATCTAACAATTTTAAATATCTATGCCCCTAACATGAAAGCAGCCAATAATGTAAGCCAATTAATAACAAAATCAAAGAAACACATCAACAATAATACAATAATAGTAGGGGACTTTAACACCCCCCTCACTGAAATGGACAGATCATCTAAGCAAAAGATCAACAAGGAAATAAAGGCTTTAAATGACACACTGGGCCAGACGGACTTCAGATATATTCAAAACATTCCATCCCAAAGCAACAGAATACACATTCTTCTCTAGTGCCCATGGAACATTCTCCAGAATAGATCACATCCTAGGTCACAAATCAGGTCTCAACTGATACCAAAAGATTGGGATCATTCCCTACATATGTTCAGACCACAATGCTTTGAAACTAGAACTCAATCACAAGAGGAAAGTCGGAAAGAACTCAAATACATGGAGGCTAAAGAGCATCCTACTAAAGAATGAATGGGTCAACCAGGAAATTAAAGAAGAATTTTAAAAATTCACGGAAACAAATAAAAATGAAAACACAACTGTTCAAAATCCTTGGGATGCAGCAAAAGTGGTCCTAAGAGGAAAGTATAGCAATACAAGCCTTTCTCAAGAAACAAGAAAGTTCTTAAATACACAACTTAATCTTACACTTAAAGGAGCTGGAGAAAGAACAGCAAATGAAGCCTAAACCCAGCAGGAGAAGAGAAATAATAAAGATCAGAGCAGAAATCAACGAAATAGACACCAAAAGAATAGTAGAACAGATCAACGAAACTAGGAGCTGGTTCTTTGAAAGAATTAATAAGATTAATAAACCCCTGGCCAGACTTATCAAAAAGAAAAGAGAAACGACCCAAATAAATGAAATCATGAATGAAAGAGGAGAGATCACAACCAACACCAAAGAAATACAATTATAAGAACATATTATGAGCAAATAAGTGCCAGCAAATTAGACAATCTGGAATGAATGGATGCATTCCTAGAGACCTATAAACTACCAAAACTGAACCAGGAAGAAATAGAAAACCTGAAAAGACCCAGAACCAGTAAGGAAATTGAAGCAGTCATCAAAAATCTCCCCCCCCCAAAAAAAAGAGCCCAGGGCCAGATGGCTTCCCAGAGGAATTCTACCAAACATTTAAAGAAGAATTAATACTTATTCTTCTGAAACTGTTCCAAAAAATAAAAGTGGAAGGAAAACTTCCAAGCTCATTTTATGAGGCCAGCATTATCTTGATCCCAAAACCAGACATGAGACCCCACCAAAAAGGAGAATTACAGACCAATATCCCCGATGAATGTGGGTGCAAAAATTCTCACCAAAATACTAGCCAATAAGATCCAACAGTGCATTAAAAGGATTATTCACCACGACCAAGTAGGATTTATCCCTGGGCTGCAAGGTTGGTTCAACATCTGCAAATCAATCAATGTGATATAATACATTAATAAAAAAAAGAACAAGAACCATATGATCCTCTCAATAGTTGCAGAAGAAGCATTTGACAAAGTACAACATCCTTTCTTGATTAAAACTCTTCACAGTGTAGGGATAGAGGGTACATACCTCAATATCCTAAAAGCCATCTATGAAAAACCCACAGTGAGTATCATTCTCAATGGGAAAAACTGAGAGCTTTTCCCCTAAGGTCAGGAACATGGCAGGGATGTCCACTATCACCACTGCTATTCAACAGAGTATTAGAAGTCCTAGCCACAGCAATCAGACAACAAAAAGAAATAAAAAGCATCCAAATCAGCAAAGAAGTCAAACTCTCACTCTTTGCAGATGATATGATACTTTATGTGGAAAACCCAAAAGACTCCACCCCACAACTGCTAGAACTCATACAGAAATTCAGTCAAGTGGCAGGATATAAAATCAATGCACAGAAATCAGTGGCATTTCTATACATCAACAACAAGACAGAAGAAAGAGAAATTAAGGAGTCAATCCCATTTACAATTGCACCCAAAACCAAAAAATACCTAGGAATAAATCTAACCAAAGAAGCAAAGAATCTGTACTCAGAAAACTAGAGAATACTCATGAAAGAAATTGAAGAAGACACAAAGAAATGGAAAAACGTTCCATGTTCATGGATTGGAAGAACAAATATTGTGAAAATGTCTATGCTACCTAGAGCAATCTACACATTTAATGCAAGCAATCCCTATCAAAATACCAACAACTTTTTTCACAGAACTGGAACAAATAATCCTAAAATTTGTATGGAACCAGAAAAGGCCCCGAATAGCCAGAGGAATGTTGAAAAAGAAAACCAATGCCGGTGGCATCACAATTCCGGACTTCAAACTCTATTACAAAGTTGTAATCATCAAGACAGTATGGTACTGACACAAAAACAAACACAGATCAGTGGAACAGAATCGAGAGCCCAGAAATGGACCCTCAACTCTATGGTCAACTCATCTTCGACAAAGCAGGAAAGAACATCCACTGGAAAAAAGACAGTCTCTTCAACAAATGGTTTAGGAAAATTGGGCAACCACATGCAGAAGAATGAAACTGGACGATTTCCTTGCACCACACACAAAAATAGAGTCAAAATGGATGAAAGACCTAAATGTGAGACAGGAATCCATCAAAATCCTAGAGTAGAACACAGGCAGCAACCTCTTCAACCTCAGCCGCAGCAACTTCTTCCTAGAAACATCGCCAAATGCAAGGGAAGCAAGGGCAAAAATGAACTATTGGGACTTCATCAAGTTAAAAAGCTTTTGCACAGCAAAGGAAATAGTCGACAAAACCAAAAGGCAACCAACAGAATGGGAGAAGATATTTGCAAATGACATATCAGATAAAGGGCTAGTATCCAAAATCTATAAAGAACTTACCAAACTCAACACCCAAAGAACAAATTATCCAATCAAGAAATGGGCAGAAGACATGAACAGACATTTCTGTAAAGAAGACATCCAAATGGCCAACAGGCACATGAAAAAGTGCTCAACATCACTCAGCATCAGGGAAATACAAAACAAAACAACAATGAGATACCACTTCACACCAGTCAGAATGGCTAAAATTAACAAGTCAGGAAATGACAGATGTTGGGGAAGATGCATAGAAAGGGGGACCCTCCTATACTGTTGGTGGAAATGCAAGCTAATACAGCCACTCTGGAAAACAGTATGGAAGTTCCTCAAAAAGTTGAAAATAGAGCTACCCTATGACCCAGCAATTGCACTACTGGGTATTTACCCCAAAGATACAAATGTAGTGATCTGAAGGGGTACATGCACCCCAATGTTTATAGTAGCAATGTCCATAATAGCCAAACTATGGAAAGAGCCAAGATGTTCATCAACAGATGAATGGATAAAGAAGATGTGGTAGATATATATACAACAGAATATTATGCAGCCATCAAAAAAACAACAACAAAATCTTGCCATTTGCAATGACGTGGATGGAACTAGAGGGTATTATGCTAAGCAAAATAAGTCAATCAGGGAAAGACAAATATCATATGATCTCACTGATATGAGGAATTTGAGAAACAAGACAGAGGATCATAGGGGAAGGGAGGAAAAAATGAAACAAGATGAAACCAGAGAGGGAGACAAACCATAAGAGTCTCTTAATCTCAGGAAACAAACTGATGGTTGCTGGAGTGGTGGCTGGGTGATGGATATTGGGGAGGGTATGTGCTATGGTGAGTGCTGTGAATTGTGTAAGACTGATGAGTCACAGACCTGTACCTCTGAAACAAATAATGCATTATATATTAAGAAGAAGAAGAAGAAGAAGAAGAAGAAGAAGAAGAAGAAGAAGAAGAAGAAGAAGAAGAAGAAGAAGAAGAAGAAGAAGAAGAAGAAGAAGAAGAAGGAGAAGAAGAAGAAGAAGAAGGAAGAAGAAGAAGAAGAAAAGAAGAAGAAGAAGAAGAAGAAGAAGAAGAAGAAGAAGAAGAAGAAGAAGAAGAAGAAGAAGAAGGTAGTAGGAGGGGGAAAATAAAGGGGGGAATCAGAGGGGGAGAACCATGAGAGACTATGGACTCTGAGAAACAAACTGAGGGTTTTAGAAGGGATAGGAGTGGGGGAATGGGTTAGCCCGGTGATAGGTATTAAGGAGGGCACATATTGCATGGAGAACTGGGTGTTATGTGCAAATAATGAATCATGGAACACTACATCAAAAATAATGATGTAATGTATGGTGACTAACTTAACATAATAAAATAAAATTAATTTTAAAAAACATAAAAAAAGAGCATGTGAAATATAAAAGGTTAAGCCCTACAACTCTACCAAATGGCAGGGGAGCTGCTGGAACTCTCACCAGGTCAGAGGAGTTGACAAGCAGCAGGGTTTACATTTCCTTACCACCTTGATAGTGCAGATGGGAGCAGGGTCCGGGCACCATAGCCAGTCTATTGCCTCAGTGAGCCCACACTAGCCCCAGTTATCCCACCAAGGTAGCCCAGTGTGGTGCACACCGTGATATCCCTGGCCAATGCTCACGATAGCTCCAGCTGTCTCACCTATATGACACAGGTGCAAAGCACCTTGGAACACTTCAGGCCAGCACCACTTTGTTTCCAGATGACTTGCCAGGGAATCCCTAGTGTAGAGCACCCCAGGACCTCACAACCTGAACCCACCTTTGTCCCAGATGACTTGCCAGGGCATCTCCTATGTGGAGTGCCCTGGGACACCTCCTCACCTGGACTGCACCCACCTCAGCTCCAACCACCCTGCCATAGTGTCCCCTGCACAGAGTGCCCTGAGACGCCCTAGCTTGCACCCACTTCAGCTTCACCTGTCCTGCCAAGATCCTCTCTGTGCAGAGAGAACTGAGAACACTCCAGCTTGTGCCCACTTAAGACTCAGCTGTCCTGTTAGGGTGCCTTCTGCACGGAGAGCCCCAGGAACCCTAGGTTTGCACTCACTTCAGCTTCAGCTGTCCTGCCAGGGAACCCTCTGCATGGAGAGCCCTGGGACCACCCTGGCCCATGCCCACTTCAACTCTAGGCATCCCACCATGATAGCCCCAGCCCAGAGTGCCCTAGGACCCCTAGCCCACACCAGCCACAGATCTAGCCAGCCAGCACAAGTCACCAGGCACACACAGTCTACACAGGGGATAAGCATACATAGGACGATTCCTTCAAGTTTAGGAGAAGTAGCTGTTCCACCTAGTTCATAAAAACAAACACAAAAAGCCAATAAAAATGAGAAGACAGAGGAACATGCTCCAAATGAAAAAACAAGACAAAACCTCAGAAAAGGAGCTAAATGAAGTGGAGATAACCAATCTACCTCATAAGTTCAAAGTAATGGTCATAAAGATGACCATCAGACTGGAGAGAAGAGTGGATGAATTCAGTGAGAACTTCGACAAAGAGATAGAAAATATAAAAAAAGAACCAATCAGAGTTAAAGAATACAAGAACTGAAATTAAAAAGACACTAGAGGGAATAAACAATAGATTAGAGGATGCAGAAGAACATCTCAGTGATCTGGAAGACAGGGTAATGGAAAACACTCACGCTGAACAGCAAAAATAAAAAAGAATTTTTAAAAATGAGGATAGGTTATGGCTCTCTTGAATAACATCAAGCGAACGAACATTCACATTATAGGGACCCCAGAAGAAGAAGAAGAAAGAGGAAGGGGCAGAAAATTTATTTGAAGAAATAAGAGCTGAGAAATTCCCTATCCTGGGGAAAGAAACACATATCCAAGTTTAGGAATCCAGAGAGCCTCAAATAAGATGAACCCAAGTAGTTCCACACCATGACACATAACAATTAAAATGCCAAAGATTAGAGATAAAGAGAGAATTTTATTTATTTTTATTTTTTATTGTTATGTTGGTCACCATACATTACATCATTAGTTTTTGATGTAGTGTTCCATGATTCATTGTTTGTGCATAACACCCAGTGCTCCATGCAGAACGTGCCCTCTTTAATACCCTTCACCAGGCTAACCCATCCCCCCACCCCACCTCCCCTCTAGAACCCTCAGTTTGTTTTTCAGAGTCCATCGTCTCTCATGGTTTGTCTCCCCCTCCGACTTACTCCACTTCATTCTTCCCCTCCTGCTAATTTTTCTTGATAAAGAGGGAATTTTAAAAGCAGCAAGAGAAGATTATGCTAAGTGAAATAAGCAGAGAAAGTCAATTATCGTGGTTTTCACTTATTTGTGGAACATAAGGAATACCATGGAGGACATTAGGAGAAGGAAGGGAAAAATGAAGGGGGGGAATCAGAGGGGAAAACGAACCATGAGAGACTATGGACTCCGAGAAACAAACTAAGGGTTTTAGAGGGGAGGGGGGTGAAGGGATGGGTTAGCCCGGTGATGGGTATTAAGGAGGGCACGTATTGCATGGAGCACTGGGTGTTATATGCCAACAATGAATCATGGAACACGACATCAAAAACTAATGATGTAATGTATGGTGACTAGCATAACAAAATAAAATAAAATACATTTAAAAATAAATAAATAAAAGCAGCAAGAGAGAAGCTACTAGTTACATACCAGGGAAACCCCATAAGACTAGAGCTGATTTTTCAGCAGAAACTTTGCAGGCCAGAGAGGAGGGACATGATAGAGTCAAAGTGTTGAAAGGAAAAACAACCCCTACAACCAAGAATACTCTACTCAGCAAGATTACCATTCAGAAGGGAAAAAAAGATAGTTTCCCAGACAAAAGTTTTAAAAGTTCATCCGCACTAGGGGTACTTGGGTGGCACAGTCAGTTAAGAGTCTGACTCTTGGTTTCAGCTCAGGTCGTGATCTCAGGGTCGTAAGATTGAGCCCTGTGTGAAGCTCTGTGCTTAGCGCAGAGTCTGCTTAAGATTCCCTCTCCCTCTCCTTCTGCCCCCTCCCCACACATGTGCATGCACTCTCTCTCTAAAATCAATCAATTAATCAATCAATCAGTCTTTTAAAAAAAAGCTCATCACCATTAAACTGGCCGTGTGAGAAATGTTAAAGGGACTTTTTTCTTTTAAGATTTTATTTATTTATTTGACATAGCAAGAGAGAGTACAAGCAGGAAGAGCAGCAGAGGGAGAAGCAGGCTCCCTGCTTAGCAAGGAGCCCGATGCGGGACTCGATCCCAGGACCCTCAGATCATGACCTGAGCCGAAGGCAGACGCTTAACCAACTGAGCCACCCAGGCATCCCTTAAAGGGACTTCTTTAGGTGGAAAAGAAAAGGCCATAGAGATGAGAAAATTCTGGAAGAAAAAATATTTCATGAGTAAAAGCAAACATACAGTAAATGTAGTAGAGCAATCACTTACAAAGCTAGTATGAAGATTAAAAGATAAAAGTAATAAAATAATTATATGTAAAGAATTAGTTATGGGGGCTCACACAGTAATTAGATGTAAAATAGTGCAATATATACATAAAATCTGGAGAGGGGAAATAAAAAGGAAGTTCTTTTAGAATGCATTCAAATTCAAGCAATCATCAACTTGATATAGACTACTATATATTTAGGATGCTATATATGAACCTCATATAAACCTGTAATAGATAACACAAAAAATAAAGAGAAAGAAGGCCAAGCACAACATTAAAGAAAGCCATCTATTACAAGGAAAGAGAACAAAAGAAGAGGAAAGGAACAGAGAAGGACTACAAAACAACGAGAAAACAATTAACAAAATGGTAATAAGTACATATATATCAATAATTACTTTAAATGTAAATGATCTAAATGCTCCAATCAAAAGACATAGGGTAACAGAATGAATTAAAAATAACAAGACCTATCCATATGCTGCTTACAAGAGACTCACTTCAGACCTAAAGAAACATACAGACTGAAAGTGAAAGGATAGAAAAAGATATTCCATGCAAATGGAAGCAAAAAAAAAGCTGGTGTAGCAATACTTACATCAGACAAAACAGACTTTAAACTAAGACTGTAACAAGAGACAGAGAGGGTATTACCTAATGATAAAGGGAGAAGTTCAATAAGAGGATATAACACTGTTGGTGGAAATGTAAATTGGTTCAGAAAACACCATGGAGTTTCCTCACAAATTAAAAATAGAGGGGCATCTGGGTGGCTCAGTCACCTGAGCATCTGACTCTTGATTTCAGTTCAAGTCATGATTTCAGGGTCCTGGGATTAAACCTCACATTTGGCTCCATGTTCAGCAGGGAGTCTGCTTGAGGATTCCCTCCCTCTCCCTCTGCTCCCACCCCCCACTTGTGCTCATGCTCTCTCTCTAAAATAAATAAAATCTTTAAAAAATTAAAAATAGAAATACCATATGATCCACTAATTCCACTACTAGATATTTACCCAAAGAAAACAAAAACACTAATTCAAAAAGATGTATGCACCCCTATGTTTATTGTAGCATTATTTACAATAGCCATGATATAGAAGCAACATAATGTCCACTGATAGATGAATGGATAAAGAAGATGTGGTATGTGTATAATATATATGTATGTATATGACATATATTTATAATGGAATATTACTCAGCCATAAAAATAGAATGAGATTTTGCCATTTGTGACAATCTGGATGGACCTAGAGGATATTGTGCTAAGTGAAATAAGTCAGACAAAAACAAATACCGTACATTTTCACTTACATGTGTAATCTAAAAAGCAAAACAAAAAGGAGAAATAGATCCAATAAATACAGAAAATAAACTGATGGTTGTCAGAGGGATGGGAGGTGGGGGATAGGAAAAATGTATGAAGTGGAGTGGGAGGTATAGGCTTCCAGTTATGGAATGAATAAGTCATGAATTAGAAAAGTACAGCATGAGGAATATAGTCAATGGTGGTGTACTAGCATTGTATGGGGATGGTAGCTACACTTGAGAGCATAGCATAACGTATAGAGTTGTTGATTCACTGTGTTGTATACCTGAAACTAATGTAATGTTGTGTGTCAACTATTCCTCAAAAAAAGAAAGAAAAAGCAAGCACTGATAAATTATTGACTACTACATCTGAAATTAATGATGTACTACATATTGGTTAATTGAATTAAAAAAAGAAAGAAAAAGTAATCTTAAAATTCATATGGAAACACAGAAGGCCCTAAACAATCAAAGAATTTTTGAACAGAAACAAAGCTGGAGGCATCACATGTTTTGATGTCAAAATATATTACACAAAGCCACAGTACGGTACTAGTATAAAAACAGACATACAGCCCAATGGAGCAGAATAACAATAAACTCAGCAAACACAGTCACTTGATCTTGGACAGTGGTGCCAAGAATTCATATTAATGGGGACAGGATAGTGCCTTCCATGATCGGTGCTGTGGAAAACTAGATATTGACGTGTAAAAGAATGAAACTGGAAACCTCTTACGATGTACACAAAAATCAACTCACAAAGTGTTAAAGACTAAGATATAAGATCTGAAACAAAGAAACAGAGAACAGAATGGTATTTGCCAGATGCTGGGGTGTGTGGGAAATGGGGACATAGTTGTCAAAAGTATGAAGTTTCACTGATGTGATGTCAATCAGTTCTAGGGATCCACTGTATAGCATAGTGTCTATAGTTACAATATTGTACTATATATTGAAAATTTGCTATTAGTAGGTCTTCTATTGAGTGTTATCACAAAAATAATGAATAAAAAGGGCAGGAGAAAGTTTTAGGAGATGATGGATATGTTTATTGCATGGGTTGTGGTACTGATGTGTGGATGTGTACTTATCAGATTCATCAACTTTTATATATTAAATATGTACAGCTCTTTGTTAATCATACCTCAATAAAGTTGGGTTTTTTTAGATTTTATTTAAATTCAAGTTAGTTAACATATATTGTATTATTAGTTTCAGGGGTAGAATTTTGTGATTCATCACTTGCATAAAGTTGTCTTAAGAAAAATCCTTCAGATGTGCCATTGAACATATTTCCAGAGATGTTTTGTTGCTTCTCTTTGGCTGTCTAGACCCTAATCCTCTCCTTTTCCAATTAAACAGGGGAAGATGATGTTTCCTTGTCTCTATGAGAATCTTTCCATCCCCTTTTCATTGCAAACAGAAAAGTTAAAGTTAAGCTCCAAAGAATTTAAACAGGATCTTGAGATATTTGCACACATATGTTCACTGCAGCACTATTCACAATAGCCAAACCGTGGAAACAAACTAAATGTCCATCAGTGGATGAATGGGTAAAGAAAATGTGGCATATACATACGCAGAATATGATTCATCCATAAACAGAGGAAATCCTGCTAGATGCTATAACAGATGAATCTCAAGGACATTTTGTTAAATGAAATAAGGCAGTCACAGAAGGACAAATACCTCACAATTCCACTTATATGAAATATATAAAATATTAAAATAATAAAACAATAAATAGAATGGTGGTTACCAGGGACCAGGGAAAAGGAATATGGGAGATTGCTGTTCAACGGGTATCAAGTTTTAATCATGCAAGATGAAAAAGTTTTAGAAATCATTGTACTTATAGTTAACAATACTGTATCATACAGTTAAAAATTTAAGAAGCTAGATTTCATAATATGTTATGTTATGTTTGTTAATTTTAATATGTCTTGATTTTTCTCTTATTAATACTAAAGTTCCTTGAAACATGGAATTCTGACCCTTACTGCTATTCAGGATCAAGCATCATGACTAGCACATTATAATTTTTTGATAAATAATGTATATGTTCATGACATGATGAATGGTTTACTTAATGATCCACAGCAATATCTGCCTTCCAGACCCAGGGTGGGGGAAAAAAAGACTTCTCTGAGGCATTTCCACTCATCCATGTTCTTGGAACTTGTAATAGGTAGAATGTAAACTCCACAAAGCAGAGATCTGGACTATCGTGGCCAATGCCATATCTCCTGGAGAGAACAGAAGGGGCCCAGGGAAGCACGCGGTAAATACCGTTAATGAAAGAGTGTATGACCAACTTAACATGCTCTAGTCTGCATGGTCACTAAGCCTCCCTTCTGCTGGTCTTACTATCCTCAAAAAAGGCCATCAGAATATGAATGTAAAGAAATGGCTTCATTTGGGTTACTTTCTCTAACAAATACACAATCTTTACGATCGTAAACACTAAGAGCTATCTGCTCCTGTTGAGTAAAAGTATCTGTGTTCAGTTCCCAGCAACAGGATATTCTCTCTTTATATTAACTCAGACAATGTGGATGGCCATTGAGACCAGGACAATGAGGTAAGAAGACCTGAAGCCAGACCCGTGTCCCCACCCTTTATTTACTTTATGGACACCAACCAGTGCCTATGTCAGGTCACCGGTTCCCTACATCCCATAACACACTCCCATTCCTGTTCACCTCTATGGTGAGGGCTTCTCCAACATTCTTCCTTCCATTCCTGTGTGCAGCTTTTCTCAGTGCCTTTAAGCCCTCCTCGAATTTGTTGGTGATAACCAGCCACCGAGCAGACTCTACCAGCCACCTGATCAAAGAAGACAGAGGTGCAGCCAAGTCTCTCGTGTGTCCACACTCTTTGTCCTGAAATGCCTCTCCCTTCCCATCTAATACCTACCTCTTGTTCTGTTGTACCAGAAAACACAAACTTACATTCTCTTGTACCGTAACTAAAAAACTGGGAGGATGGCCTCTCCATGCGTTACATTTTCACTACTGGCAACAGAGAGCAGGAGTCATATTGCCCCCTCACTCTTATTCTGGGGAGTATTTTTAGGTTTGGCAAATAAAAATAGTGTCTAGTTAAATCTGAATTTAGATAAACAGTGAATATGAGTAATTGTTGAGTATAACCATCTCCCATGTGGTATTTTGGACCTACTTACGCTGAGAAGTATTTGTTGTTTTTTGAAATTTTACTTGAATGAGACACCCTGTATTCTATCAGGCTAGTAAGCAAAAATACAGAACTCTCAGATAAATAGAAATTTCATATAAACTACAAAAAATTTTTAGTGTAGCTATGCTCCATGCAATATTTGGAATATTATACAAAAAAAATTGTTGTTTACCTGAAATTCAAACTTAACTGAGTGTCCTCGATATTTTCTGGTAACCCTACCTGTTCAGCTGCGTGGAGCGTACAGAGGACACTTATTAGGAGAGCATGTGCTCAAGTTGTTAACTAAGAAACAAACAGAATTCTTAGGACCTGATTCCATGTATCTTGCATCCCAGGATCCTCTAAGACAAAGGAAAAAAGAAAGCTTTTACCTTGAGAAAAGAAAGGAGACAAATAACGGTGCAGAAACCACCAGCTGAAGGGTGTGCCAGTCTGGAATGGCAAAAGCCAGTCCTGCCAGGATCATCTGTCCTACACAAGCAGTACAGGCTGCCACTGTTATTCCCATGGCTTGGCATCGGGGCACTGTCCATTCTACGACTGAAAGAAAACATGAACAGGATTTTGACTTCAAAGTAGGAATCTCAAAGTCAAAGTCAAGGCCTGGAAAATGTCAAAGATGTAAAGTGTTTACTTACACAGCATAATAGTATTTATCATGATGTTCCCGGTAGAGCAGCCAGCCAGGAAGCGTAGCATGCAGTAAATGACGAAGGTGGGAGCAAAGCCTGCGCAAGTGTCAGCAATGGCCAGCTGCAGGAGGCACCACCTGAGAATTAACTTCCTCCCAAACCTGAGGAACGGGAACCAGTTAGATGGGGGAATAAGAACATCCAGATGGGAAAATTAACAAAAAAGAAGGTACACTTTGAAATTTAGCACGGGTTTTAGTAAGTGAAACTTTGCCCTTGAAACTTTAAAGAATCAACAGCTAGTCAACAGGAGATCTTCCCAGAAGCAACCCACCTGTTTGTAAATAGAGGCTGAGTATAACAAAACTTCTTCCCCAGTCTGTTACTAGATCTTTGAGACCGATTGAAGCCATATGAGACCGGTTGCAATACTGGAAATTTTAACACATCACACATGTCCCTTGTACTAACACAAGCACTTAACACACTGGAGTCTGTGCAGTGTCTAGAACACAAGGGAGCTGCTATGGACTGTGTCCCCTGCCCCCACCCCAATTCATATATTGAAGATCTAATACCCAGTGAAATGGTATTTGGAGATGCGCTTTGAGGGAGCTAATTAGGTTTCAATGAGGTCATGAGAATAGGGTCCTTATGATGGGGTTAGTGCCCTTACAAGAAGAGAGATTCCTCTCCTCTTCCTGCCATTTGAGGCTATAGCAAGAAGGCAGCTGCCTTGAAGTCAGGAAGACAGCTCTCACCAGGACCCAAATCTCTCTGCACCTAGATCTTGGACTTTCCAGCTTCCGGAACTTGAGAAAATAAATTTCTGTTGTTTAAGCCACCTGGTCTCTGGTGTTTCATTGTGGTAGCCTGAGCTGACTAAGACAAGATCTAAATCTGTACTTGGGACTCTGGGACCACGCAGGTCATGGATAAACTACATGAAAGGAATATCCAAGGAACAATACAGCAAAGTTGCTGATGAGTTGCATTAGAGACCCTCTTTGCTATGTCTGGCTTTATAGGCCTTGAACAACATGTTTCCCTAAAATAATAAATGAACAACTCAGAGAACTTAGAGTGAGTTCTCAGAGGAAAGGATGAGGTGAGATGAGCATAAAGAAACAGAGAAGGAGAAGGTATTTTTATTTTATTTTTTAAAAGATTTTATTTATGGGGCACCTGGGTGGCTCAGTCAGTGAAGCGTCTGCCTTCAGCTCAGGTCATGATCCCAGGGTCCTGGGATGGAGCCCCGCATTGGGCTCCCTGCTCAGCAGGAAGCCTGCTTCTCCCTCACCCACTCCCCCTGCTCGTGTTCCCTCTCTCGCTGTCTCTCTCTCTGTCAAATAAATAAATAAATAAAATCTTTAAAAAAATAAAAATAAAAGAGTGTATTTATTTATCTGAGAGAGAGAGAGTGAGCACGAGAGAGAGAGAGTGGCAAGCAGAGGTGAAGGGAGAAGCAGAGTCCCCACTGAGCAGGGAGCCTGACATGGGGCTCAATCCCAGGACCCAGCCCCCCCAGGTGGGGGGGGTACCAGCGAGAAGATATTTTTAAAAAGGAAGGAGAATTCTGTTTCACAGTTTTCTGGGAGAGAGGACCTTTCTCTGGACAATGTGGATGATTCTGTGCTGATTCTGTATGACCAGCAGTGGACAAACAGAGGGATTGGACAAAAATCCTGCAATCCTTGCTATGCTTGCAGAATATTTCCATTATAATGCAGTGTTAAATCTTTTATATTCTGAGTATTTATATTACATACATTTGTATTTCCATTTAAAATGGAATAAAATCTATGGAAAGAAAGGCTATGATTAATGAAATAATGTAATGACATTGTCACTTATTGTCAAATTATTGGAAAGTCTGGTTAGTCAAAATGAAAAGCAGCTGTATTAAAGATATATCAGGTAGTGATATCTAGGGGCACCTGGGTGGCTGTCAGTTAAGTGTCTGCTTTTGGCTCAGGTCATGATCCCAGGGTCCTGGGATTGAGCCCCACGTCAGACTCCCTGCTTAGCAGAGAGTCTGCTTTTCCCTCTCCCCCTGCTCATGATCTCTCTCAAATAAATAAACAAAATAAAAATCTTTAAAATGTAGTGATATTTAGAGTGGCAGGCATTTGGTAACAATCTGGTTGTCCATCACTGAAAAATGGATGAAGAGCATTGTCATAGAAGAATGAACTAGAAGTACATGTAGGAATGTATATATACCTCAAAAAACATAGCATTGGGTGTACAAAAGAAAAAGAATGAGATCATAACACATTTACATACATATATGAATTAAAATATATGTAAACCAAGCAATGTCATTTATTTTGAAAAAACACATATGAATTTAAAGAAATATAGTTAATGCATTATAATGACCCCTATTGGGAAGAAGGAAATGGGATTGGGGCATAAGGAAAAAATGAAACAGATACATAGATACATGAAAGGAATTCATGGCCAAACTAATGAGGACACTGTCTCATGAAATGAGTATAATTCAACCGTCTGTGGTTGATATCAAAGGAAGAGAAATTTGTGCTGGCAAAATATAAAGATTATTGTTTCATTAATTATTAATTGTTCACTTTGGCTATATGTTCACCATTGCTTTTTTTTTTTTTCCAGATTCAGAAGAAGATGACTCTTCCCAGCCTTATATTTAAGTTAGAGTCACATGTCTGTGTTCTGACCATGGGCTGCAGACAGAAGTGACCAAGGCCACTTCCAGGCCTATCCATACAAGGTCCACATGGGTCCTGCTCAGTCTCTCTGACAACATGGCTAGAAACAAAAAACGTGCAGATGAAAAAGTCACACGATGGAAGATGCTGTTTCCCTGAGCCACTGCTCAGAGGATGGGGGCCACATGACCCACACCACACTGTGAGGACAGTAGAATCATGATTTTATTAAAATCCCAATTTTGATTCTAGGGTTCTTACTGTAACTAGCTACCATGGCTAACACAGTAGTGTTTGAATGATTGTATTTGATGAAGATAACTAGAGAAGCTTTGTATGTTTTCTTTTTTGGTATAGGTTTCTCAAATTTATTTGAAAAAAATATTTGAGGGATTCCTGGGTGGCTCAGTTGGTTAAGTGTCCCACTCTTGGTTTTGGCTCAGGTCATGATCTCAGAGTTGTGAGACTGAGCCCCAAGTCAGGCTCTATGCTGGGTGTGGAGTCCGCTTAAGATTCTTTTTCTCCCTCTTCCTCTGCCCCTCCCCCCAAGACTGTCTAAAAAATATTTTTTTTAATTGGAAAAGAAAACGTGATGTAGAACTGTAAACATATGCATAAAAAGAGGTTACAAAATTACATATACACTTTTACCAATTTTATTTAAAACATATATTTCTATGGTGATTAACATAACAATAAAAAATTTAAAAAATAAAAAGTAAATAAAACATATATTTCTGATGTATGTGGCTCCCACTTGAGTGGACTTATTCTTAGCTCTTTATTTTGAAAATTGTCAAATATGAAAGTTTAATTGAATATTATAACGAACATTGCTATAAATCTTAAGCAGATTCACCACTAGATAGCACTTTGCTATATTTGCTTTATCTCTTTGCCTTTGTGAACACACATGCACAGACACCCCAAACACACCCCCCCACACACAAACTCCTTTCTACTGAACCATCTGAATGGCAGTTACAGACCACGTGACACATCACTCCTAATTTTTTTAGCATGCATGTATAAAAAACACAAGTAGTTTCTAGGGGTGCCTGGCTCACTCAGTTGGTTAAGTGTCTGACTCTTGATTTTAGCTCAGCTCATGATCTCAGGTTCTTGAGGTCAAGCCCCGTGGCAGTCTCCTTACTCAGTGGGGAATCTGCTTGAGATTCTCTCTTTCCCTCTCCCTCTGCCCCTTCCCCCCTCTCAAATAAATAAATGAAACTTTAGGATCTCCTTGCTTGGCCATATATTCCCCTTTAATGGGAGGGTCATGGGAAGATGGCGGCTTGGGTATTTATTAGCTGAGTGTAATCTTGGCTAGGGGTTATATTTGGGACAGATGGTTTTCAAGCAGATTCATAGTCAGCATTGTTTTCCTCTACTTGAAATCTCTTGCTGCATGACTAATAGGCACTTCCAGTTTATTACACCCAAAACAGAAGTCTTTACTTTCTCCTCTGTATGTGCTTCATTTCCTGTTTTCCTTCATCTCACTAAATGGTATCAGCATGTATCCATTTGCTCTGGCTGAAGATACAGATTCGATCCTTGATCCTCTATTTGCCACACCAAAGCCTCCTTAAAAATCTTTCTGTCAGCAGACTTCCAATTTCTCTACAACCTTGTGAATGCATGTTATTTTCCATCTTGGTTTTGTTTTGTTTTGTTTTTTGTTTGTTTGTTGTTGTTGTTGCTGTTTTAAGATTTTATTTATTTATTTGAGACAGAGAAAGGGAGAGCACAGAGGGAGAGTGAGAAGCAGACTCCCCACTGAGCAGAGAGCCTGACACAGGGCTTGATCCCAGGACCCCAGGATCATGACCTGAGCTGAAGGCAGATGGTTAACTGACTGAGCCACCCAGGCGCCCCCCATCTTGTTTTATTGTATTATAGCCATTCTAGTAGGTATGAAGTGTATTTCACTGTGGCTTTGACTTACATTGTTTTCAATATCATGCTGTTGAACGTTTTATTCTTGTGCTCATGCACCATTTGTACATCTTTTTTAAAGAAATGTATATTCAAGTCCTTTGTTCATTTAAAAATTGGGTTTTTTGTATTTTGTTGTTGAGAGTGGGAGTTCTTCATATACGCTGAATATTAAACCCATTCCATTGGTCTATTTTTCTATTTTATGGCTTATATATAATTTACAAATATTTTCTCCCATTACATAGGTTATCATTTCACTCTCTTGATAATGTGTTTTGAGACACAAAAGTTTTCAATTTTTGATGAAGACCAGTCTATCAATTTTGTCATCACTCATGCTTCAGGTGACATATCAAAGAATTCATTGCCAAACCCAAAATCATATAGATTTACCCCCCATTTTCTTTTTTAAGAGTTTTATGGTTTTCGGGGTGCCTGGGTGGCTCAGTCATTAAGTGTCTGCCTTCGGCTCAGGTCATGATCCCAGGGTCCTGGGATTGAGCCCCACATCGGGCTCCCTGCTCAGCAGGAAGCCTGCTTCTCCCTCTCCCACTCCCCCTGCTTGTGTTCTCTCTCTGGCTGTGTCTCTCTCTGTCAAATAAATAAGTAAAATCTTTAAAAAAAAAAAAGGTTTTATGGTTTTAGCTCTTGTATTTAAATCATTAACCCATTTTTGTTAATATTCATTATGGCTTTAGGTAAGGATCCAACTTTATTATTTTGCATGTGGATATCCAGTTGTCATGGCGCCATTTGTGGAAAGGGCTATATTTTACCAACTGAATGATCTTGGCACTCTTTTCAAAAAATGAATCAGCCACAGAGATATGGTTTTATTTTTATTTCTGTAAGTGGGTGGTTCTGTGTTATGGAACTGTTAGAAATGGACACTCTGACTTGGAAAACTTTTATAAGCTACATTTACTGTCATCCCTTCAGAGTTCACAGTTTTGAGCTAACATACCTGATGACGTTGTGCTGGTAGGTGGTAAGGGGAACCTGAATTCTCCATATCCCTCAGAAGAGACATGCCTGGAGCTGGCAACTGGCTGTCTAATTCAGAAGTGATACTGTCAAGCACAGGATACTCCAATTTCTAACATCACAAATGGTGACAGCAGTTGTCATTAGATTAATTACATGGTTTAAAACTTACCTTCAAAGCGCTGTTTTTGCAAAAGCAAAAATCAAGGTCACTGGAAAAATGTTCTCTATACACCATCAAGACACATGGCCATGGACACAACAGGTTTAGTAGGAATGCCTACCCATCACACTTGGGAAACAGGGACATGGTGATCATGCTCTGGAAATCCATAAGCATTCAGTTCACAGCATCCAGGAGGGACTGAACACGGCCCCCTGGCCAAAGTCTGCAACACCGTTTTACATATCTGTGTCTTCAAATAGGCCAAATCTTATGTCATGAAACATCCTCTCTGTTCCCATAGGTAACTTTTCTCCATCTTCCTAAACCACATGCTGTGTCACCTCCTCTCTAAACCCTGTCCTAAAATGTCCTCATGTCTGATGGAGATGCTGTTTCTGTGCCCTGTACATGGCACTCACAGCTGACAGAGCTTGCTATACTGACTGTGATCCCCCATGAGTTTCTAGATCCCTGGGGACCAAGGGAGCCCGGGACAGTGTAATTGACAATACGTGTGTCTTAATGGAAGAATGATGTGTTGGTTCAACAAAATACCCCAGTGATCCAGAGACACTCACCTGTCTGATAAATGGCCAAATATCATGCCTCCCACCAGCATTCCACCCATGAATAAGAATTTGGCCATTGATTTCAGTGACTGAGATTCACATATCAGGTCCCACTGGAAGAGAAGGAAACCAGCAAAGGAGTGTGACATAGTTGTTTATAAGCCCTCAGTGGAAACCTAATTGAAACAGTTTGAATGACACAAGTTTCTTTATATCGGGCCCCCTTCTTCCTCTCCAGCTTCCTTTTTTTTTTTTTTTGCATTAGCTGACCTTGATCATTCAAGTATCAGCTTAAATACAACTTCCTCTAGGAAGACTCATCTAAACCTGTTGGCTATATTAATGCCTTGTTTTATTTCATATGAAGTGATTCTCAACCTTGGCCACAGAATGCAATCATCTGAAAAGCTTTAAACATTTACTGATGGCAGAGTTTTACCACAGATCTCCTATGGCTGCTCAGGGGTACAATCTGTGCTTGGAGGTTTTGATCAATATCTCGATGTTTCAAATTCGCAAGCGTAACATTTTCAACACATTACATAAATTACTTGCTTCGACTTTGGTCTTCCTAAGAATAAAAGCCATATAATTGCAAGGTCACATCTACTTTTTAGTTCTTAGACTCATTAAATATGTAGATTAGTGGCATTTAATAAAGACATAAAGAATATTTGCTGAAATAATGAAGAATGAACACCACCTGTACAGTGATCAAAGGCTTGAAGCATGTTCATTATTTGTGCTGCCTCTAAACCCCCAGAGTGTGTACTCACAAGAGGTAAATAGGACCTCTTACCTTAGTCACAATGGTGGAAGGGAAGGAGCTTTGGTCGTACACCCAGCCATCCTTACAGGGCTCTACGTCCGACTCACTCGTGTTGGGGAAGGTCCCATTCAGGTGAAGGAGCTGCCACTGGGGATGGATGAAGCGACGACATTTCTCTGGCCTCATGTTTGAGTCCAGTGGGATGGAGATTCTCAGGAGGGCATCTTGGCTGAGGATCCTAGTGCCGTTAGCAGAGACAGTGTCATTGTCGAGGATGTGAACCCAGCAGCGGTGACCAGGGACTGCTGCTGTGAAGTTCTCCAACAAAATATGAGGGTACATCATGAAGCTGGAGAGACAAAGGAAAACCGTCTGAAGGATCTGGAATCTCCCTAGGCCTCCAACTTGATCCAGGAGGTCCTGAAAGGCCATCGATGCTGAACAAGTGATTGCCAGTGGAAGGCAAAATGACTTTATTTAGAAAAATTCAAAGGGAGAAAGGTCTCCATTCATTAAGTCACACCAAGCGTGTATTGATCCTGACTCCACTTTTTCCTCAGTGGCCCCCCCTTCACCTCTACCAGGGCCACGGAAGCTGATTCTCCAAATTGTTTGGGGATCAGGTAGGTAGCTGTTTTCTTTAAAGTCCCAGAGAAGTATTTTGCTGAGATGCTTCCAGCAGTTGACAAACAGCACTGTTTAAAGGTGTACTTTGTGAAAATTCTTTTCGTCAGCAGTGCCCTGAAGTGGCACTGGACTTTGATCCCCACATCTGTAAATAACATAAAATAAACCTGCTACATGAATCCCAGTTCTCTGCAGAATGTATCACTTGTGAGACTCAAAAGGGAACCGTTTTTTATTTTCCTGTGAAAAGTACTGAAGGTTTAGTGCTTGGCTTGTATAGTACTGAATTTTGATTAAAAGAGTTAATGAAAATAACTCTGAGTAAACGAAAGCAAGTGCAGTATGGTGCAATCCTTCCCTTGTGGAAAGTGACATTCTGCTTCACTTAAAATCAGACCACGAATTCACAATAAAAATAAGTTAACTCCAAATGTGGGCAGAGTGGGTAGTGACAGAGGGCAGAGGCTAAGCCAATGGTAAGCTCCTAAAGAGGCTGACTTTCACAGGCTTACTGATTCCTTCAGATAACATTTGTGAGGACCTTTTCTGTGCTAGGAATACAGCAGTGGATAAGACAAGGTCTCTAAGGGTCTTATCCTGCAGTGGGTGACAGAGGAACAGAAATAATGACCCTCCGACATTATAAAACCTACACAAGGCAAATTTACCATGGGCTACGGAGGAATTGAGAAAATACAGGAACTGTCATGCTTCTTGGTATTTACCCAAATAAGATGGAAACTTATGTCCACTTAAAACCCTGCACATGGATGTGCGTAGCAGCTTTCTTCATCACTGCCAAAATCTGGACACAATCGAGGTATCCTTCAGCGGGCAAAGGGATTAAATAAACTGTGGTCCATCCAGACAAGGGGATATCACCCTAAAAAAGAAGAAAAGAAAAAAAAATGATCTATCAAGAGAGGAAAAGATATGGATGAGCCATCAATGTAAATTATTAAATCAAAGAAGCCAATCTGAAAAGGCTACATTCTGTTCCTCAAAGGCCGTTACACTGTCTTGGAGAATCTTCCAGTGTGTTTTCTTTCTGCTCTTCGTGTGGCATAACCCCTGTTGCTCCAGCTCACGTTTGAGAATTCTGTTTTGCTGCCATTTCAAATCCACCATTGAGACATTTGGTGGGTTTAGCACTTCAGCAACTGTACGTCCCAAGTCACACGTTCTCTCTATTGACATATCCTCTTAGACAAGTCATTGTTCTCATGCCTGTCCTTCGTTCTCAAACATATTTAATAATTGCTTTGGAGTATTTTTTCTGCTAAGTCTAATATGTGGGAAAACTTGGAAACCATAATGATTACTTCATTTTAGAACATTTTCATCACCTCCCAAAAGGAACAGTTCTATTGACTATTAACATGCAATCCTGATTACCTGTACCCAAACTCTGGCAACAATGATACAATTTCTGCCTGCATGCGTATGTCTCTTTTTGAAAAAATCAATCTCCTTAGGGCCTTTCCACTGATTTTGATGTGGCATTTGTCCTTAATTTGGGAAGATGCTCAGCCACGGTTACTTTCAAGTTTCCACTGGTCTTTTCCCTCATTCTTCTCTCCTGACATTCCCATTACAAGAATATTATACTGTTTGCTGCTGTCTCACATTTACCCATTCTGTTACATTTTAAAATTCTCTTTTCACTTTGCATTTAAGTTTGGAAAGTTTCCACTAACCAGCCTTCAAGCTTATGGATTCTTTTTTTATTATTCAATTAATTAACATATAGTGTATTATTACTCTCAGAAGTAGAGTTCAGTGATTCATCAGTTGCATATAACACCAAGTGCTCATTCCATTATGTGCCCTCCTTAATGCCCATCTTTTTGTGAGGATACAAATGGCATCTTTCATACCCTTTATAAGTCAGAGCAGAAACCTGAAGTCTTTTTCTCTAATTTTGTTAGACTGAGTTCCAAAAGCATAGTAAAACAAAAAACAAAAACTAGCCTGTGTGAAATTCAGAGTTGACAACTATAATGTATTATGTTCAACAATACAAATAGTATATTTGGTAATTTTGCAATTTATTTAAAGTAAATGCAATTGTTTGCTCAGTGGCATTAAAATAAATCTGACCCTAATGGCCCTACTTAGACCAAATATTTCTACTAGCTTTTTAGAGATGATTAACATCAGTGCTGTATGTATTTGAAAAGTCAAGTAGTTCATAAGTTTGTATTATTAGATGATTCATTATTACCTCTAAGAATACCTCCTGCAACATAAATTCCCAAATGCTTGTATTGGCATTCACAGTCTTCTATACAGAAACAATCCAGTTTCTCTACCATGTAAACAGACAAAGTCATCTTAATAGATAACTGAGAAAAATCATAGTGCACTAGAAATTGATATATAACTTCAGTTTGTAAGATTTAAATGCTTGCTTTTAGAAAATTAGCCAGAATACATAACATTCTGTGCAAAGAAAACCAGAAAAATTCTGGATGGTCATAATAGATCACACCACATAACTTAAAATGAAATTGTGTTCTTTATTCAAAGTTACTTTCCACTTTATTCATTCCTTTGACAACATTAATTTGTGAACCAAAGATTAGATTCTGTTCAGCTGCCACCAGTTATAGTTACAAAATGTTTATTTTGTAGCTGGAAGTTTATTTTATTTATTTATTGCTTATTTATTTTATAGCTAGAAGTTTGTGCTTTTTAAGGCAAGCTTGACTCTTCACAAATGTCAGTAACTGAGGCACAGAATAAGCCATTGAAACCCCACATTGACAGATTATCGGATAGAGGCAGTGTCCCTGGGGTGTAACATTGAACAATATACCTTCCTTTGACCAAGGGCAATTCCAAGGGCTAAATCCTGCCATGAGCCACCATCTGTCAAAACTCCCAGTGGTTGGGGGTATCTCAATGGTGTAACATAACTACCCACACAGTCCATCTCATGTGCTGGGTCAATGCATATGATTTATGTAATAAATTCAATCACCACAAAATAACTCCTTTCAGGGAAAACTTACAAATGCAGCTCATCTCAGGTCTGTGAGTGTTATTCATTCTCTCTCTCTCTCTCTCTCTCTCTGCTATAACATATTCTAGGTACCCCTCATAGTCCTGGTCTATGAGTCATACCAGGAGCAGTGGCCTAATCTTTGAAAGGTCAGACTTTCTACACACCATGCTCTTTCAAGGGGCTGGCAAGTTCCTATGTCCCTTTACCATCAAAGTTGGACAGGGAGGTACCATGAGGTGCCCCCCAGTGGAACAACTCTGGAGGAAAAGAATATGTAGGCATACTAGAAAGATCAGCTGTACCTCCTGCTGATGTTGAGGGTTTATTAATCCAGTCCAGTTGGTGACTCCTTTCCTTGACTTCTGACCTCTTAGCCCACGAAATGGATGTGACAGTGGGGTAGGTAGGCATAATTTAATATATGATGCTCTTCCTGTGTTTACTGGTGAAAATGTTCCTGTTCTGGATATCAAGACTTCTATGCTCATATACATAGCCTGATTTGTAGGGACAAAGGGAACAAAATCCCCAAGTGGAGTACTAGGAGTTTGGTAAACAGGGTATTTCAACTTACACGATTTTGTTCCCAGAACTATTTGTTCTACCTATGAGGAATGAAAAACCATAGAGTGGTCATTGATTTAGAGTACGTAATTCAATTTGGAAATAATTTCCAGGTTTTGCATACTATCAACTCCTAGCTGGCTCCTCAGTGCACTTTAAATTTAACAAAGCCATCCCATTGCTCTATGATCCTGGCAGCTTCTATGTGATAGAGTGTGAATTTCAACCAGGAGATCGGAGATCTGGTGGTCATGAAACCACTGCCATGCCTTTTTTTTACACCACATGTCTTCTTTGGCTCGATGAAGTGTATGAATTAGTTTATGTTGGTGAATCAAGTGCTTCTCTGTGCCTTTGAACAGTTATTTTAGCTGAGTTGTAAAGGCAAGAAAGAGAAATACTTAGCCAGAGTCTGGGTTGATTCCAGTCAAGATGAATCACTGCCCTTTGGTCTTGAAAGAGATCTGATATGACCAGTTTGGCATCCCTGTTCTAGTTGGTCTCCTGGAGAAATGTCATTGTGCTGTTGATCTAGCATTGACATATTACTGACCCAGCATTTTTCACTCAGCAGTGGAAGTAGCTAATTCAGACTTAGTCAGTGGGAGCCCATGTTGTTGGATTTATGTATAGCTTCTATCCCTACTGTTCTTTGTCCTGGATATTGGTACAGATTTTGGTACTGTAATATGGAGTTCTACCTCTTGGTAACAAATACCTAAAAACATAGAAGTAGGTGGCCTTAAAACTTGGTAATGGGTAGAAGCTGGAAGGGTTTTGAAGTACATGCTAGAAAATGCCTAGATTGTCCTGAAGAGACTGTTGGCAGAAATATGTATGTTAAAGGCAATTCTTTTGAGATATCAGGAAGAAAAAAAGAGAGAGCTTTAGAGAAAGTTTTTTTGATCTTAGAGAAGGCATACACCATCATGAAGAGAGTATTGGTAGACACATGACTGTTAAAGATGCTCTGGTGAGGTTTCAGATGGACAGACCATGTTACTGGAAATTGGAGGAGAAAAAAACCCTTGTTATAAAATAGTAATGAAGTTGGTTGCATTGTGTTCTAGTGTTTTGTGAAAAGTAGAACTAGGAAGTGATGAACTTGAATATTTAATGAGAAGGTTTCTAAGCAAAGTGTTGAAGGTGCGACCTGGCTTCTCCTTGCTTCTTATAGTAAGATGGAAGAGGAGAGAGATACATAGAAGAAGTAGTAAGCAAATAGTAACCAGAACTTGAATATTTGGAAAATTCTTAGCGTAAACATATTGCAAAAAAATGAGAAAGAATATTCTGGAAAGAACATCAAGAGTGTGGCTGTGCCACCTCTTGCTAAAGTGATTTCAGGTGTGACCCATAAAATCAATCCCCATTGCTGCAGAAGTCAGGGGGGAGATGTGGTTAACAAGGAAAGATCTGGGTAGGATGGGTTGTCTAATGGTTCAGACTCCTGCGGATTGCTTGGGAGGCCAACACATTTTAAGAGAGTTTTATTCTAGCAGAAACACTGCAAGCCTGGACTGGAGACACGAGAAAGAGGGAGAAAAGAAGGAATGCTGTTAGACTCCTCAGATTCTACAGGATGTGTCAATAAAACTATCTGGCTGTGAACATGCATTATCCTTAAAGGAAAGAGAAGAATGCCCTGAACTCAGTTCAGAGTTTGGTGATAGATGTGTCTTCTGCTTGCTAATACCCACAGAGGGTGAATCCCCCAGCAGGGAATAGACTTTGAGTGTATTTCACAACTCTGAGCACAGCCTACTATTAGGTAAATTAACTATGATTTTTCTCAAGGTCCTGTTGCATGAGTTCACAGCCGGGACATGTGAGTAGCAACCCGCGTCCAAGTGTGGGCTGCTGTATAAAGGTGCCAGGCAGTGCCCTTAGAAGGAGGAGGGGAAGACCCCTATTCCCTGACTGCTGTGTGGGTGGGCTACACCAGGACTCCGAGTTCTGACCAGTACAGTAGGAACACCCCGGTTGGGGAAGGCGTGGTTCCTCGCAAAAGCAAGTGCAGACTGGGTCTGCAGTCCCTCTGTTGCCGTATACCTTGCTGCTGTCACACCTCAGTCCCCACCTCAGGCCTACAGGATACCAGGGGTCCCACTTCCAGGGCATGATGGCACAAGATCTAATGGCCCGAGCTATGAATGGCTTGAACACCTGGTGCTGGTATCTAAAACACCCAAGGAAGTTACCACCCACCCCTTTGTCGTGGCTATCACTGCAAAGTCTCCAAACCAATGGAAGACACTAGATGAGGCCCAACTCCTTCTCCATAAGATTGGTATGGTCAAGGGTTTCTCATTTTTTTGAACATAGCAACCCAGATGACCTGGATTTCATACCAAATTCTAAAAAGGCCCCTAATCGACCCTAAATCCAGAGAATTCTTCTTACAGGGACCCCTCCCCCACTGCAATTACAAGTCTGGACTCCTTTATTTCATGGGGCCTCCTATACTATTCAGGAGTCCTGGAGGGAATATACATATGTGGTCTGCCATGAAGGAAACACTCACACAGACTCCCAGAGTTAACAGTGCACACACAGGCAGCCCACAACCCCAGTGCCAGCCCTTGGGTTCCAGACCTTGCGACGCTCCTTGTAGAATACCCTTCCCACTTCCTGGTCCCAGAGCCCCATGCTAACCCTATTAGGAAGCAACACTTAAGATGATTCTAAACAGCTGGTTTACACTGGTAGCTCTGCCAACTGGGGTTTCTAATGATCTTATATCTGGACAGCCCTGGTGCAAACTCCTCTCCCTAAAACAAGCACCTACCTCACTACAGAGCCCAAAACTTCCCCCAACTGTGACTTAGCAGTCTCCCAGAGCATTACCCCTAGGGACTCGGTGGCTCCCTGGAGCTTGTCCCACCTCCTAGGAACAAACACCCATTTACAACTCTGGTGGTTCCATTAGACATAGGAGCTCAAGTCATGATAATTCCAAATAACCCTTCTCAATTCCCCAAGGAAACTTCCTACAGTCTACAAGGCATGGCAGGTAAAACTGTAAAGGGGGTGAATATTAATCTGGACGTGTCTACTGGCATCATATTTCTAGAAGAGTTGCCAGTGTTGGTGCCCCAACTAGCCCTCTTTTTCCTATGAGAGGTACAAAGGCCCTCACTCAGTGACACATCTGGGAATAAACTCAAATTCCTGGCCTTTCTCTTGGAAGCTTCCAAATGAGAACCCGCCCAGTTGTCAGGTCTAGTGAAAATGTTAAATACACCAAAATATTGGCTGAAGCAAAGTACAGAAGGCCTTTGGCCCTTCATTAGAGATATGCTTGACCCTGGGGTCATTAGGCCTACCACCTCACGATTTAAAAGCCCTGGACACTGTTAAAACTGACCACCAATGAATAGAGACTAACGATTGACTATCCAAACTTAAATGCACAGGCTCCTGCCATTAAGACCCCATGCCCTGTATTGTAGAGTTAACAGATGATATGCAAAGGCTCAGGGCCTCTCTCTGCTGTCCTAGCTGTTGTCAACGTGTTTTATTGGGTTCAAATTACCAAAGACTAACAGTCTCAATTTGCTTCCACTTTTGAGGCGACCCAGTATACCTTTACTCAGCTGCCCACGGGGATCTGAATAGCACCCCCATCACACATAGCTTCTGCAGACAAGATCCAAATCCACTCAAACTAACCCACTGCCACCTTCAACATCATATAGATGACATTCTACCACGGAGGTGTTCTGAAAACGCCATGCAGGAAGAGTTACATCTGGTGACACAACATTTATAGCAGAGAGGACATGCCATTGCCCTGGGTACGATCCAAGGACTGGCCACTGCTGCTGGGTTTCCGTGCAGAGTGTGGTCAGCTGAGGGCCACACAGCCACTTTGTCTGGAACACATCAACCCCTCACCATCAAGCCTCCTGTTTCAGCAGGCACAACACGTGTGAGGTGTGCCCTTTGGGGGGCAACACATTCCACACATATCCATTTTACGTAGGCCCATTGACACCGTTGCAAGCAAATCAGCCTCTTTCCCTCAGGGAGGACCTTACAGCAGGCCCTGCCAATAGTCCATCTGAGCTCAGACTTTTGAGTTGAGTTACTAGAGACACCTGATTATACCTGGTGGAGTTGCTGTCTAAACATGGCTCCATCTGATTGCCCATGGGTTCTGGACCAACTGTCCTCCCTAGACAGCAGCCTGGTATGCACCACGTGAGCACCAAATCTTGGCAGCCTACAGGGCCCTTTTAAAGAGGCATTAATGTGCTCAAAGTTCATACTGCTTCATGCACAAGGGCTATCCTGCTTTGGGTCAGAGATTCAACCCAGCAGAGCCTTGGCACGGCCCCTGAGGCCTCACTGGGCCCTTCAGGAAAGTGCTAAACCTCATGTTAAGGGCCTTTCCAAATTATAGGATGATGTAGCCTCCCCCGTGCTGAGCCTCTTGCCCACTGGCACTGAGACGCAGCTAGCACCCTCCCCACTGCCAGCCCCTCTAGTGGTCTGGGGAGTCCACTGGAACCAACAATTTACAGTGGAAAAGGAATTGGAGTTTTTCACTGAGAGCAGCAACCTTCTTGTATGCAAGGCAGCCCACTGGGACACTGTAACATCTCATCCTGCTAGTGGCCTATCTCTAGTCGGGAAGGCTTTCCTGGCTCAGTCCAACTAGCAGAATCAGTAGCGATGTGCCTGGCTCCACACAGGCCACAAAAATGAGACTGCCAAGAACACTCCTTTTTTCTGACTTCTGGGCGGTAGCCAATGGGCTCATCGTCTGGCCTAGACAATGGCAAAAGGGCAGTTTCATGATTCAGGGAAAGCCTATCTGGGGTGCCTCATTCGGAGACAAATAGCCAACTCACACATGCTGATTATGGTCATTCGTATCTGCACACACACACACACACACACACACACATGCACACACATGAACACATGCAAGCAGACACCAGAAACATATTATAACTACATGGCAGATCCCTATCCAAAGACATGCATGTTTCAAGACCCCACATGAACGACCTCCCAGAGTACCAGACATTGCCGCAAACACAACTATTCCTTCTGAGATGGCATACCCACTAGTGGAGGGGACCTATATTACATCAGGCCACCGGGGAGTGACAGCGCTCACTGACTGGGTGTGCAGACATGGCCCGTATGGAGCCTTCACCTGGGCTCTAGCCAAAGTTGTGGTAGATAATTGCCTCCTTTGTTCCCAAACAAAACCCTGAAAGTCTCCCAGGTGGAGCCTTGGCCTCCAGGGTGATAGACCCTGCTGGGGATGAAAATGTGTTTCATTGGGCCACTGCTGCCTCCTGCTGGAGTTATCAGGTATGTACCCACCATCACTGATACCTTCCCTGGACTCCTGCGGGCAGCTCTCTCCAGCATGCTGCCTCCTATCAGGTGATTTCCTTCTTCACCAGATACGTGTTCATCCCCTTCGATCCACCAGACATTACAGATTCAGATCAAGGTGCCCATTTCACCTCCCAAGTGTTCAATCATGGGCTCTAGAACATGGGATCTCATGGAATTTCCACCTACTTTAAGCGTCCCCCACGGCCAGACATAGACAACAATGGCCTACTCAGAAACAGGCTCCTCAAGCTTTTATGTTTTTTGCTTTTTTAAAGATTTTATTTATTTATTTGAAAGAGAGAGTGTGTGAGCAGGGGGAGGGCAAAGGGAGAGGGAGAAGCAGACTCCCCGCTAAGCAGGGAGCCCAATGCCGGGCTCAATCCCAGGACCCTGAGATCAGGACCTGAGCCAGTCAGACACTTAACTGACTGAGCCCCTCCTCAAGCTTTTAAACAATAAGTGGTTCTCCAGATGGGCAGAAATTTTATCCCAGTCTCTAATGCTGCCTGATTCCTGGCCCTAAAATCTCCAAACACCCTACACTAACTACCAAGTCTCCTCCAAAGCCTCCATGTTCGAACTTCCAGGGAACCCCTACACCTTTGACCTCAGGGAAGACATCACTCACATGCTCATCAGATGAATGTTTATCTTACCATTTTGATTTTTTGATCATCTTGCCACCTACCACACACTGGTGACCTGATTGAGGGCAGACTGTGCAATATGACCCTCTTATAATGGAGAGCCCAAGGGGACAAACCCCTCCCAAATTGCTTAGAGATTATGATTATATATATGTTATTGGCCTAGATGAGGCAAAGGCTAATGGCTTTGCCTCACTATTCAGGTTATAAAGGTTAGTTAATTAAAATAAATTCATTGAAAATTTGCCAGGAGATTAAAATTAGAGCTCCAGGGCCCACTAGTGGAATTGTGTGGCTCTCAGAGAGAGAAAAAAGAGGCCTCTCACCTAGTGGATGCCAGTCACGTTAGAAAATGAAATCCACAACAGATTTCCAGGATCCAGTGGCCCCTGTCGGCAGGGCTGGATGCTGCCCTGTCACTCATTGTGTTTGGCCAAGCTGCCTGAGGGAGCTGACGCCAGGCCCCCATGCAAGTGCATGTCTAGATCACAGCCCCAGGGTCCAGGCAAATGCAAGTTCCTGCCATGACTTCCAACAGCTCTTGTCATCGACGGTCTCCCCTGCTTCCCACCACCTGTATGCCTTATGCACCCCTTCAATAAGACCCCCCATGGGGCTTATTACTAAAACCCCACTCTTTTGGTCTGCACTGACCAATGTAGCCCTAGCTCACGGAACCCCAAAGCACGCCACCCACACACCCTAATAAAGGCATGGGCCCCAAGTCTTGTTGCTCTTTCTCTCTGCACCCTGCCTCGTCCTCCTCACGCTGCCCTTTGAGGTATGCTCCAGATAAGATTGGGTACTTTGAACTGGTGCTACAATAAGGACGAGGATTTCGGGAATCTTGAAAGGAACGAGAATGTGGCTCCGAAAGGGATGGTTTACAGAACCTTCTTTAAGGGGCTGTCTGTGGGCATGTCCAGGAAGAAGCTCTAACACTACAATTAGGAGAGAGAATTTGCCATAATTTCTAGCATCTCTCCATTGTTTTCTGATGTCACCATCAATTTCCCAACTTTTCTTTTTATAAAAATCCTTTCAAGAATTACTACAAGGGGTGCCTGGGTGGCTCAGTTGGTGAAGCATCTGCCTTCAGCTCGGGTCATGATCCCAGAGTCCTGGGATCAAGTCCCGCATCAGGCTCCCTGCTCAGCAGGGAAATTGCTTCTCCCTCTGCCCCTCCCCCTGTTCCTGTGAGCTCTCTCTCTCTCTCAAATAAATAAATAAAATCTTAAAAAAAAAACTACTACAAAACACAAAGTAAATGAAATGTGTTCACTGGTAATCCTATTGCAAATTGACCACCATGGGAAAACATGCCCAGGTGTCTGCAGGACGCTTCTGATGCTCGGCGTCAAGCTGGAAGGAAACTGGTCCAACTCTCTCTCCACAGCGTTTCAGATTCGTGCTCACTCTACTTCCTGACCACTGATTTTTCTCTATCACTTTTCTCTTGTGTCTCTCTTTTTTATTCTTATAAAAATGTTTATCACTTTCTGTCTGCTCGCTTTGGGTTTAGTTTTCTTTTTTTTTAATTTCAAAGATTGAAATTTAAGTTACTGATTTGCATTTCTTTCTTCTTTAACATAGTTATTTATTGCCATGTATTTTCTCTGAACACTGCTTTCGTGCATCTCATAAATTTTGGTATGCTGCACTCTCATTTTCATTAATTTCAAAGAATTTTCCAGTTTTCCCTGTGATTTCTCCTGTAGCTAACAGTTAGAGAGAAGCACATTCCTAAAGTCTCCACATACTGGTAAGTCTCTCAAAATTTATTTTGTGGATTTCTAATTTAATTCCATTGTGGTCAGAAAACATACTTTGTGTTATTTCAATCCTTTACTATGTCTCAAGGCTTCTTTAATGGGCTAATCTGTAATCTATTCGGGAGAATGCTTCATGTGAGAAGCATTTTGATGAGAAGAATATTGTGATGTGTCGGGGAAAGTGTTCTATATTTGTTAGTTCTGGTGGGTTTATGGGATTAAATCTTCTATGCCCTTGCTGATATTCAGCCTAAGTGTTTTTTTTGTTATATAAAGTGGGTTATGGAAGCTTCCAACTATTATTGTTGCATTTTCTATTTCTGCCTTCGATTCTGTGGATTTTTGCTTCATGTGTTTTAGGGTTCTTCATGTCTTTTAGGGTTCATGTGGATTAATAATTATATCTTTATAATAAATTGACCTGCTTACCATCCTAAAATGTCCCTCTTTTGCCTTAGTTATTATCTTTTTTCAAAAATATTTTATTTATTTATGTGACAAAGAGAGAGAGAGAGAGCGAGATAAGGAACACAAGCAGGGGGAGTGGGAGAGGGAGAAGCAGGCTTCCTGCGGAGCAGGGAGCCTGATGCGGGGCTCGATCCCAGGACCCTGGGATCATGACCTGAGCCGAAGGCAGATGCTTAATGACTGAGCTACCCAGGCATCTTGCCTTTGTTGTTATCCTAAAGTCTATTTTTGTGAAATTTGTACAGCCATACTAGCTGTCTTGTAGCCGTTGTTTGAATGGTATGTCTTTTTTTATATCCTGTTACTTCCCATTAATCTGTATCTTTGAATCAAAAGTATATTTTCTGAAGACAGCATGCTGCTGGGTATTGTTTTTATCCACTTTGATTGCATTGTAAATGTTATCGATATGGTTGGAATCACATGAATTATTTTGCTTTTCTTTTTCTTTATGCCTCCTCACTATTTTGTTCCTCTGATCCTCTTTCAAAATCACCTTTTGTTTCAAGTGAATATTTCTAGGACATCATTAAATTCATGTAAGGGTTTTTAACTATCATTTTATCAGTGGTTGCTCAGAGGTCTCTCTAGAGCTTACAGTACATGTCATAACCTACCAGAAACAATTTTGTTTCTACTCCCTGGATTTCATTATGATAAAGAAACTTCACTCTGCTGTAGCTCTATTTCTTCCCTTAACCATTTTTGTGCTATTATCATTAGGCAGACTAATATGTTTTCTTTAAGATTCAATTAATTAATTTAATTAATTAATTTTTTTGAGGGGGGAGAGGGAGAGACAGAATCTCAAGCAGGTTCCACGCCCAGTGCAGAGCCCAAGCGGGGCTCAAGCTCACCACCCTGAGATCATGACCTGAGCCAGAATCAAGAGTTAGACACCTAGCTGACTGAGCCACCCAGGCACCCTAGGCATACTAATATGTTAATAGAATATACTTTTCAGAGTCTAAAACAGTTACTCCATACCTCTGAACATATTTGAACATATTTTCATATTTATTGGTGTCTTGCATTTCTCTAATTGTTCAGCGATGTTCCTTGTGCACTTTCTTTAATCCAGTGTTTGTTATACTTGTTGCCTTGAAAGAGCTCATGATATTGGAATATTAGTAATAGTTTCTTATAGATGTTACAAATAGCTTTCTCATTAATTGTTGGCTTTTAATTGTTGCACTATTTTATTTCACAAAATGTGTGTGTTTTTAAAAGTCATACAATTAAGAGAAATTTTTCAAGGAATGTAAAAATTACCCAAATATCCATGACAGATAAATAAAAACTGGTATTTTTTATAGTTTTTAAAAAGTTTTTATTTAATTTACAGTGAGTTAACATATAATGTAATATTAGTTCCAGGTGTACAGTATAGTGATTCAACATTTCCATATATCACGAGGTGCTCATCACAACAAGCATCCTTCTTATGTTCCATCCCCTGTTTCACCCAACTCCCCAGACTCCCTTCCTCTCTGACAACCATCACATTTTTCTCTGTAATCAAGAGTCTGGGGCGCCTGGGTGGCTCAGTCGGTTAGGCGTCTGCCTTCAGCTCAGGTCATGATCCCAGTGTCCTGGGATCGAGCCTCATGACAGGCTCTCTACTCAAAAGGAGCTGGCTTCTCCCTCTCTCTCTGGCACTCCCCACTGCTTGTGCTCTTTCTCTCTCTCAAATAAATAAATAAAATCTTTAAAAAGAAAAGAGTCTGTTTCTCAGTTTGCCTCTTTCTCCCCTTTTATGTCCCTTTGCTCATTTGTTTTATTTCTTAAATTCCACATATGAGTGAAATCATATGGTATTTGTCTTCCCGTTTATTCTTCCTAATTAATTTCTAATTAAATGTTTTCTCTTCAGAAATATTTAAATGTTAATGTGAGCAATTTATCTTTACATCTTTGATTACTTAAATTGCATTTATGGTATGAAAATCCTTCACCTTCTGAAGATCTGATGTTTGTATTTTCATACAGTATTTTTTTACCACTTCTTTAAAATTTTAGCTCTTAAATTAATTAGAATTTATTCTGGTGTAATATAAAGCTATAATATTATTTCCTCAAAGACTTCAAAATAATTTTTTCTAGAACTATACTTTCTTTCCTCACTCTTTCTAACTTCACCAATATCATATCATAAATTTTTCTATATATGCCGGGGGGTCTTCCTGAACAAAATTGTTCTATAGATTTGCTAGAAATTATTTTGATTCTGAGACTTACAGAGACTCCTCTTAGTATTCAGCAGAGGGCCCCTCACAAGTACTAAGTTGAGTATTTGTGTGTGTGAGAAAAATATGTAAGGATGGAGAAAAATCTACCCTAGATGATTAGAGGTTATAGTCCCTGGATTTCATACCAACATGGGAATAATGCCTGCTCCTATCATCCAGAGTAAAAATACCTCATAATTCAAATAGGGTTTTAATAGCATTCTCAGAACGCTTTGATTCAGTAGAGGAAAAAGCTAAATGCTCCTCTTGTGTCACCTAAAGACATTTAAAAGCAAGACCCAACAAGATCAGTGTTTTCAAGCAATTTAAGTATCTCGCATACAGCTCAATAATATTTTTAGGAATACAAAAATATCCAGTGCCCAGAAAGATAAAGTCAGAGTGCTTGGCTTCCAATCAAAAATTACCAGGCAAACAAAGAAATAAGAAAATAAGATCCATGGTAAGGAAAAAAGTCACTCAAGAAGAAATAGATAAATTGAATAGTCCTATAACTAGTACATAAAATAAGTTTATAGTTTAACATCCTCCTACAAAGAAAACTATAGGTATCCTCACTGAAAGCTTTTACCAAATATTTAAAGAAGGTTAATTCCACTTGTACACAAACTCCTTCAGGAGTAGAAAAGAAGAGAATGTTCCCCAACATTCTGTGTAGCCAGCACTATTCTGATATCCAAAGTAGATAAAGATAGAAGAGTAAAGTACAGACCAATAACTCTCGTTAACATGGATGCAAAATTCTTACTAACATCTTAGCAAATCAAATAAAATAGTTTTATTTTAAAGTTTACTACATCCTGACCAAGTAGGTATATCTTAGTGGTTAGCTTAACATTTAAAAATATATAAATGTAGGGGCACCTGGGTGGCTCAGTCATTAAGCATCTGCCTTCGGCTCAGGTCATGATCCCAGGGTCCTGGGATGGAGCCCTGTGTCTGGCTCCCTGCTCAATGGGAAGCCTGTTTCTCCCTCTCCCACTCCCTCTGCTTGTGTTCCCTCTCTCACTGTCTGTCTCTCTCTCTCTCTGTCAAAAAAATAAATAAAATCTTTAAATATATACATATGTATGTAATTCACCACTTAATGAGACTAAGCAAGAAAAACCATATGTTCATCTCAATTTTTTTATTTTTATTTTTTATTATTATGTTATGTTAATCACCATACATTACATCATTAATTTTTGATGTAGTGTTCCATGATTCATTGTTTGCATATAACACCCACTGCTCCATGCAGAATGTGCCCTCTTTAATACCCATCACCAGGCTAACCCATCACCCTATCCTCCTCCCCTCTAGAACCCTCAGTTTGTTTTTCAGAGTCCATAATCTCTCATGGTTCGTCTCCCCCTCCGATTTCTCCCCCTTCATTCTTCCCCTCCTGCTATCTTCTTCTTCTTCTTTTTTTAAACATATAATGTATTATTTGTTTCAGAGGTACAGATCTGTGATTCAACAATATCTCATCTCAAAATCTACTGGAAAATATGAAGATTTGTAGAACTGCAAAGTGAAGCTGGACAAAGGGTGCTTTTCTGGAGACCCAGGCAGGAATCTTTCTGAACAAAAACATGAAAATCACTGGTGCCCCTTGTTTGTTCTCCAGCCTATAATTTTGGAGTTGTATAGAGCTGCTAGAATCTTGATACCTCAGATGGAGAGGTTTTGAAGTATATACCCACCAAATCACCCTGGAATCCTGCCAACTTAGAACTGAGCCTCCGAGTTAAAATCACACACACTTGTAGAACATCATCACCTAACATGCCAACTGCATTTGTGGACTGCCTGATATTTCTGGTTTTATGCTTTTTGTCTCATCGAATCTCTGTATCCACAGGAATAAGCCAAGTCCTTTGTACGTTGTACATGCTTAACAAGTGTTTGCTGAACTAAAAATTGAATAAAACTCTTAATGTAATACTGATTGTAATATAATGCATGCTTAATTTTTTATTATAGCATGCTTTCACCTTTATGAATGTAGCAAACCCTCACCCACAATGAGAATAATTAGCACTTTAAAATCTGCTGTCATAGGGGCGCCTGGGTGGCTCAGTCAGTTAAGGATTCCAGAGTCCTGGGATCGAGTATCACATCCGGCTCCCTGCTCAGCAGGGAGTCTGCATCTCCTTCTCCCTCTACTCCTGCTCATTCTCTCTCTCTCTCTCTCAAATAAATAAAATTAAATTTTAAAAAAATCTGCTGTCATGAAAATGAAAGCTTATAGCCAAAGTGGGTTTGTCTTAAATTACTATTATATTTGAACAGCTTTCCATATAAGCATCCATGTCATTTGGAATATAATTTTTAATTTAGTGATTTTATTAAATATATATGCATTTTGAAAATTGCTTATCCTATTATTTACCCTTCAATTTTGATAATATTTTTATAATATCTAAAACGATGTATGGTAATTATTTAAATTATGAAAAAGGAAAACTATAAAGAAAAAGTAATAATCACTTAAAATTCCATCACTGAAAGATCACCATGTTTATCATTTCAATAAATGTTTTTCTGAAGGGCACATAATCTTTCTATTTGCCAGTGATTTATGATATCAAGACAAACACAAGCTGTCAACTCAACCCTAAATATTTAAATGAGCTTATATCAAAATTAACACCAGTTTCTACCCCATAACAACACAACAAAAAGTATCATGTATTAAGTGCATATATATTGGTATCTGTTTCTGGATTTTTTCTGATTTATGGTTGCAGATACTACATTGTTCTAATTGTTGTAGATTTATGATGGAGTTTACCCTATGATGCTCCATATACATTAGCCAGCTACATTTTTTTAACTTCTTTTTTTTAATTAAACTCCAAAGATATAATAGCTACAGGAGTCATTGAATCAATAATTGTTTTTCATTTATTTCACCCATCCCCCCACCTACCTACCCTCTGGTACCCATCCGTTTGTTCTCTATAGTTAAGAGTCTGTTTCTTGGTTTCTCTCTCTCTCTCTCTTTTTTTTTTCTTTGCTCATTTGTTTTGTTTCTTAAATTTCACAAATAAGTGAAATAATATGGTATTTGTCTTTCTCTGTCTGACTTAATTCATTTAGCATTATACTCTCTAGTTCCATTCATGTTGTTGCAAATGGCAAGATTTCATTCTTTTTATGGCTAAATAATAGTCCATATATATATATCACAGCCTCTTTTTCAACAATTTTCAACAATTTTTTAAATTTGAGAATGAGAGAGAGACAGAGATATTAAGAGAGAGCAAGAGCAGGGAGGAGAGGGAGAAGCAGGCTCCCCACTGAGCAGGGAGCTCGACATGGGGCTTGGTCCCAGGACCCTGGGACCATGACCTGAGCTGAAGGCAGATGCTTCACCAACTGAGCTACCCAGGCACCCTTATATCATAGCCTCTTTATCCATTCATCTATCCATGGACACTTGGGCTGCTTCCATAGTTTGGCTATTGTAAATAATGCTGGAATAAACATAAAGAAGCATGTATCCCTTTGACTTAGTGTTTTTGTATTTTTTGGGTAAACACTCAACAGTGCAATTCTGAATCATAAAATAGTTCTATTTTTAATTTTTTCAGAAGGGGGAGGGGAAGAGGGAGAGGGAGATAGAATCTTAAGTCCAATGAGGGGCTCGATTTCATGACCCTGAGATCATGACCTGGATGGAAATCGAGAGTCAGACATTTAACTAACTGAGCCACCCAGGTGCCCCTCTATTTTTAATTTTTTGAGGAACCTCCATACTGATTCCAGAGTGGCTGAACCAGTTTGTGTTTCCACTAAGAGTGCAAGAGGGTTCCTTTTTCTACACATCCTCACCAACATTTGTTGTTTCTTCTTTTTTATTTTAGCCATTCTGACAGGTGTGAGGTGATATCCCACTGTAGTTTTGATTTGCATTTCTCTGATGATGAGTGATGTTGAGCATCTTTTTATGCCTGTTGGTCATCTGAATGTCTTCTTTGGAGAAATGTCTATTTATGTCTTCTGCAGGAAGAGAAGCCATATCTAGAAGAATGTTAGACATAAGAAACCAAGAATGGAAACTTTGGGAAAAAATGTCAGAATTTGGGTCCCAATAAAGGAAAGTTGCAGATAATTGATTTTCTGCCCAATATAAAAAGAAATCTAATTATAGCTTTATAATATTGGAAAAGACTCTATTGTAAGGGAGTAAGCCTGTATCATTAATGATATTCTAAGGAGTAGAGTCCACCAATCTGTAATGCTGTAAGGTATATACTTGCATTCCACCAACGGTGCAAGAGGGTTCCTGTTTTTCCACACTCATTTCTTCCTGTGTTATTGATTTTTGCCATTCTGACAGGTGTGAGGCGCTATCTCATTGTAGTTTTGATTTGCGTTTCGCTCATGATGAGCGATGTTGAGCATCTTTCATGTGTCTGTTGGCCATCTGAATGTCTTCTTTGGAGAAATGTCTATTCGTGTCTTCTGCCCCTCTCTTTGATTGGATTATTTGGTGTTCTGGTTGTTGAGTTGTATCATTTCCTTATGTATTTTAGATACTAACCCTTTACTCAATATGTCATTTGCAAATATCTTCTCCCATGCAGTAGGTTGCCATTTAGTTTTGTCGATTTTTTCCTTTGCTGTGCAGAAGCTTTTTATTTTTATGTCATCCCAATAGTTTATTTTTGCTGTTATTTCCCCTACCCCAGGAGATATATCTAGAAAAATGTTGCTACAACTGATGCCAGAGAAATTACTGCCTCTTCAAGGATTTTTACGGTTTCAGGTCTCACATTTAGGTCTTTAATCCATTTTTACTTTATTTTTGTGTATGGTGTAAGAAAATGGTCTGGTTTCATTCTTTTGCACATAACTGTCTAGTTTTCCCAACACCATTTTTTGAAGAGACTGTCATTTTCCCATTGCTTGTACTTGCTTCCTTTGTCAAAGATTAGCTGATCATATAATCATGGGTTTATTTCTGGGTTTTCTATTCTATTCCTTTGATCTATGTGTCTGTTTGTTGTTGTTGTTGTTGTTGATTTGTTTTGTTTGTTTTTTATTTATTTATTTTTATTTATTTTTTTATTAGGTTCAATTAGCCAACATATGGTACATCATTAGTTTTTGATGTATGTGTCTAGTTTTAATGCCAATACCATACTGTTTTAATTACTTGTAATTAAACTTGATGTCCAGCTTTGTTTTTCTTTTTCAAGAATGTTTTGGCTAACCAGGGCCTTTTGTAGTTCCATACAAATTTTAGGATTGTTTGTTCTAGTTCTGTGAAGAATACTATTGGTATTTTGATAGGGATTGCATTATGCCTGTAGATTGCTTTGAGTAGTATGGACATTTTAATATTTGTTCTTCCAATGCATGAACATGGAATGTCTTTCCATTTTTTTGTGTCATCTTGAATTTCTTTCATCAGTGTTTTTTAGTTTTCAGAGTACAGGTCTATTAAGTTTATTCCTCAATTTTATTTTTGGTGCATTTGTAAATACAATGGTTTTCTTGATTTTACTCTCTGTTGTTTCATTATTAGTAGGAATGCAACAGAGGAATGCATAGAAATGCAACAGATTTCTATACATTGATTTTGTATCCTGTGACTTTACTGAATTCATTTATCAGTTCTAGTAGTTTTTTGGCAGTGTCTTTGGGGTTTTCTATATATAGTATCATATCATCCACAAATAGTGAAAATTTTACGTCCTCCTGACCAATTTGGATACCTTTTATTTCTTTTTGTTGTCTAATTGCTGTGGCTAGTACTTCCAGGACTATGTTGAAGAAAAATTAACCTGTGTGGACATCCTTGTCTTGTTCCAGACCTTAAGAGAAAGGCTCCCATTTTTCACCATTGCGTATGATATTGGCTGTAGGTTTTTCATGTAAGACCTTTATTATATTGAGGTATGTTCCCTCCAGATCTACTTTGCAGAGGGTTTTTATATGAATGGATGTTGTACTTCATCAAATGCCTTTTCTGCATCTATTGAAATGGTCATATGGTTTTTATTCTTTCTTTTATTGATACGCATATCCTGTTGATTGTTTTGCAAATATTGAGCCACCTTGAGTTCTGGGAATAAATCCCATTTGATTGTGGTTTATGATTTTTTAATGTATTGTTGAATTTGATTTGCTAATATTTTATTAAGAATTTTTACATCTATATTCATCAGATTAAATCCCTGGCAGTAATTTCTTCCTCTTCTTTCTTTTGGGGTGAATTCCTCCATCTTGTCATTTTGTCTAGGTCACTGTGTGTGTTAGGAAAGCCCGTTATATTCCCGCTCCTGAGAGTAATGGCTGTATTAAGAAGTCCTATACTGTCTTAGGCCTGATGCTTGAGGAAGTGTTTCAGAGTTTGCATTCTGCTGTTGTGTTTTGCCTGCTCCTTCCCTTGAGTCAGTCCTCTTCAGAGTTTCTTCTTGCCTGTAGTGAGGAGGGTTTAGACCTTGTCAACTGCATGGCAAGTGTTAACTAGGTGTGTTTTGATCTGCTTGTTAAAAAAAGCTAGATCCTATTTCCCGTAAAGCTGAAGCTTTGCAGCAGCACTCTATGATCAGTAAACTTAGTGTGTGCAGGGGTTTTGTGCTGGTATTCTAGGGGAGGGGCCTGCTATAATGGTTCTCTGGCTGACTTGCCCTAGTAAAGATGCACCTGCAGGACACGGTGCTTGGTGTAAGCAGCTAAGGCCTCACTGAGGGCGCTGTGCTGCTCACTGAAATCTGATCTGTGTTGATGGGGGAGGGGAGGGGCAGGATTGCTCTCTCATCCCAGGAGCAGGGCGTTCCCATTCGCTGCTGTTCAGGAAACCCTCACAGAAGAGCAGTCTCCCCTCTTGTGTCCCCAGCTTCCATCAGATCCCTGCCTTCACCCTGTCTGTGTCTGAGCTGTCTGCCCACCGGGCAGCACAGTTCTCCTGTGTTTTATGGTTTATGCCGGGCTGGGTTCCAAAACTCCAAAATTTGGGGCCCGGGTGTGGCACCCCTCCAGGGCACCTGCCTTCTCCTTTGTCCCCTGAGAGGCAGTGCCACCTCTCCCAAATGCACTCCAAGAAGGGGAACTGTTTCTCCCCGAGCGACCCAAGGCATCCTCAGGAGCGCACTGTCACTCCCGTGTCTCCACTCTCCTCCCTCACTGGAGCATGGCTGGGTCTGCCAGGCAGGACCCTAGCAACTTCTAAAACTTCAGATTTTGAGCTTGCTGCTTCTAAAGACTTGTGGTAGTCAACCCCTCTCCTTTTCCCAGTCAATGGTTTTGGGGAAGAGTTTTTCTTGTCCAATCCCCTGCATGTGCGCGCTCTCTCTCTCTCTCCCCTCTTGCGCTCATCTCTCCATGATGAGGGCTCCCTCCCCTCCCCGGCACCCACAATTTTTTCCTCCCCCAAATCAACTCTCCAGAGCTCCTACCTTCTGATGTGGCCATTTTTCTCCCTCTAGCTGAGCAGTTTGTTCTCTCAGTCTTCATATCAATTTCTTGGGGTGTTCAGAATGATTTGATATTTATTTGGCTGTGTTTGAGGGATGAGGCAAGCATAGGATCCCCCTACTACTCTGCCATCTGAACTTGAAACCCAAACCTATATTCACCAGAGATATTGACTTGTATTTCTCTCTCTTTCTCTTTGTTTTGTTTTGTTTTGTGGTGCTTTATCTGGTTTTGGTATCAAGGTGATACTGGCTTCATAGAATGAATTTGGAAGTTTTCTTCCCTCTTCTATTTTTTGAAACAGTTTGAGAATGGTATTGTCTTCTTTAAATGTTTGGTAGAATTCACCTGTGAAGCCATCTGGTCCTGGACTTTTGTTTTTTGAGGAGTTTTTTGATTACTGATTCAATTTTATTGCTGGTAATCAGTCTGTTCAAATTTCCTATTTCTTCCTACTTTAGTTTTGGTAGATAATATGCTTCTAGGAATTTATTCATTTCTTCTAAGTTGTTGAATTTGTTGGCATATAGGTTTTTATAATATTCTGTTACAATTGTTTGTATTTCTGTGGTGTTGATTATTTCTCATCTTTCATTAGTGATTTTGTTTATTTGGGTCCTCTCTTTTTGATGAGTCTGGCTAGAGGTTTATCAATTTTGTTGATCTTTCAAACAATCAGCTCCTGGTTTCCTTGATCTGTTCTACTGTTTTTTTGGGGGGGAGTTAGTTTCTATGTCATTTATTTCTGCTCTGATCTTTATTATCTCTTTCCTTTTGCTGGGTTTGGGTTTTGTTTGTTCTTTTTCTAGCTCCTTTAGGTGTAAGGTTAGGTTTTCAATTTGAGGTTTTTCTTGCTCCTTGAGGTAGGCTTGTATTGCTATAAACCTCCCTATTAGAATCACTTTTGCTGCATCCCAAAGATTTTGGGCCACTGTGTTTTCACTTTTGTTCTCATGTAATTTTTTATTTATTCTTCAATTTCTTGGTCCACCCATTCATTGTTTAGTAGCATGTTATTTAACTTCCATGTATTTGTGCTCTTTTCAGATTTTTCTTGTGGTTTATTTCTAATTTCAGAGCATTGTGATCAGAAAAGATGCATGGTATGAGTTCAATTTTTTTGAATTTGTTGAAACTTGTTCCATATGCTTGAAAAAGAATGTGTATTCTGCTGTGTTAGGATGGAATGTTCTGAATATGTCTGTTAAAGCCACCTGGTCCAGTGTATCATTCAAAGCCACTGTTTCCTTGTTGATTTTCCATTTAGATGATCTATCCATCAATGTAAGTGGGGTATTAAAGTCCCCTACTGTTATTGTATTAGTATCAGTTATTTCCTTTATGTTTGTCATCACCTGTTTTATGTATTTGGATGCTCCCATATTGGGTGCATATTTACAATTTTTATATACTCTTGTTGGATTGTCCCCTTTATTATTATATAGTACCTTTCTTTTTCTCTTGTTACAGTCTTTGTTTTGAAGTCTATTTTGTCTGATATAAGTACTGTTACCCTGGCTTTCTTTTGGTGTCCATGTGAATGATAAATATTTCTCCATCCCCTCACTTTCAATCTGCAGGTGTCTTTCAGTCTGAAGTGAGTCTCTTGTAGGCAGCATATAGATGGATCACTTTTTTTATCCACTCTGTCACCCTATGTCTTTTGAGTGGAGCATTTAGTCCATTTACATTCAAAGTAATTATTGATATGTGTGTATTTATTGCCATTTTGTTACTTGTTTTGTGGTTGTTTCTATAGATTTTCTCTGATCCTTTCTTCTCTTGTTCTCTTTCATGGTTTGTTGGCTTTCTATAGTGATATACTTGAATTCCTTTCTCTTTATTCTTTGCATATCTATTACTGGTTTTCGAATGGTGATTATCATTAGGTTTGTATACAACATCTTCTGCATATAGCAGTCTATATTAAGTAGCTAGTTGCTTAAATTTGAACCCATTCTTTATTCCCCTCCCCCAACCCATGTTTTAAGTATGTCATGTCATATTTTACAACCTTTATTTTATAAATCTCTTGACTGATTTTTGCAGAAATACTTATTTTTACTGCTTTTGTGTTTTTTACTTTTCGTAATCTTACTTATGGTCTTTCCTTTCCACTCAGAGTCCCCTTTAATATTTCTTGCAGGGCTGGTTTAGTGGTCATGAACTCCTTTAGTTTTTGTTTGTCTGGGAAACTTTTTATCACTCCCTCTGATCTGATTGATAGCCTTGCTAGATACAGTAGTCTTGGCTGCAGATTTTTCCCTTTCAGTACTTTGAACATATCATGTCACTTTCTTCTGACCTGCCAAGGTTCTGCTGAAAAATCTACTGATAGCCTGATGGGGTTTCCCTTGTATGTAACTATCTTCTTTTTGCTTTGCTGCTTTAATTTTTTTTCTTTACTACTACTTTTTGCCATTTTAATTACTATGTGTGTTGGTGTGGACTTCCGGGGTTGAACTGGGGTGGGGTGGGTAGGAATTTCTGTGCCTCCTGGATCTGGATATCTGTTTCCTTCAGATTTGAGAAGTTTTCAGCTATTATTTTTTCAAATAAATTGTCTGCCTCCTTTTCTTTTTTTTCCATGTTTTTATTTAAATTCCAGTTAGTTAGCATACAGTGTGATATTAGTTTCAGGTGTACAATATAGTAATTCAACACTTACATACAACACCCAGTGCTCATCACAAGTGCCCTCCTTAATACCCATCACCCATGTAAACTTTTTTCTCTCTCTCAGCCAGCTACATCTTAATTCTGTGGTTTTCCTTTGTTTCTGAATCATCTTGTGTATTAATAATAATTTGCCAATAAATTTGAAACTTTTGACTACTTTCCAAAAAGATTAGTTTGTTCATAGAATTACATGTTCCCACAAATTATTTCTTTAGCTGCAAATTAATACAATAAATGCAAATGAGATTCATTTTCCAGTATATTTTCTTGATAGTTTGTAGATATAAAAGAAAATTCCTGTGTTTTATTTTTCTTTCATAGTTTTCTTTTCCTCACCAATCAGCTCATGAAAACACCTTAAACTTTTGTCACTTTTACAGAGGAATTTATTTCATTTACTTCATTTACTTTTCTTGAGAATTCTTTGCTGGAAAAACAAAACAGAAACAACCAACCAATAAATCAACCAATCAACAAACAAAAACAAATATTAAAAAAAGAAAAGATAAAAATAAGTTTGTGTGCTTTCCATGCACAAGCACAAATTGATCCTCCAACTATTGGCTTTTTATAATCCAATAAAATTCATGGCACATTGATATTAATGTTAGAAAAGTCCCTGCTGCCTGTGCAGATCTGAGAAATTCCTGCAGTAAGACCCAAGAAAGCAGTTTTAAAAGTTGCTACTCTCACTTGGTCTTTTCAGACCTCTGGCCAGTGACATCTTTGGAAAGTCAAGAAGTGGATTGACAATCTTAAGGGAACTCTCCATTTGTTTGGGTTGAATTGTGTTGCCCCCTCCCAAATTACTACATTGAAGTTTTAACTCTCAGTATCTCAGAATGTGAAATTATCACATTCAGATATAGTTGTTGAAGATATAATTAGTTAAAATGAGGTCATACTGGAGTAGGATGGGCCCCTAATCAATATGACTGGTATCACAAAAGAGAAAATTTCAACACAAAGGCATGCCTGGGAGAATGCCATGTGAAGATTGGAGTTATATTGCCACAAGCCAAAGATACACCAGAAGCTGGAAGAGAGGCCTGGAACAGACCTTTCCCTAAGGCCTTCAGAGGGAATGTGGCCCTGCTGACACTTAAGCTCAGACTCCCAGCCTCCAGAACTGTAAGGAAATAAATTTCTGCTGTTTAAGTCACTCAGTTTGTGGAACCTGATTATGGAAGCCCTAGGAAACTAATCTACCATTTTTTCTCATTTAAAATATTTTGCTAGTTTCTTATTTTCTCTATCCTCAATCTTTCCATCACTTGTAGCAGCAAAATTCTCTGAATACCAAGGCACCTAAACAAGATTTCTTTCTTTTATTATCTTTTCAAAAAAGTATTAACTTTGTGTGATCTTCCTAACATTATTCCTTTATTAGCCATGGCATTTCCTTCCCTATTCATATCCGAGTCTCCTGTGGATCTCAGAATCATGAAATACCATCATGAATGTGTGTGCCATCACAACAGAGTCGATTTTCATCTCTTCACCACTGAAACTACTGATGAGATCTGGGCAGAGGGGATTTCTGCAATCTAGATTGGAACTCACAGGGGATAGAAGTGACCCTGCCACTAATGAAAGGCAGTGGCCTGAGATGGAAGTATCCCAGGCAAAGCTGAAACTTCTCAGTGATCTGAAGGACTCATGTGGTGTTTTGCCTTTCTCACCCACAGACCTCAGGCACAGAGTTCCTCCCAGGAGATGGCTAGAAGATTTACTCACTTATTTTTCACATCATGGATGGTGTCAAGCAGAGGAAGATTCCTTGTTTCAGGTAGGAAAAGGACAACAAGACCAGCAATGATGGGAAAGACTCCATAGATGATCCAGGGCAAAGTGGAAAGATAGGCCATTAAAGTCATCAAGAGGGGAGCCAGTGTTGCCCCACACCTACTAGCCACTGTGTCTAGTCCTAAAGCTCTTGCCCTGAGGAGTAAACAACAATACATAATAATCTGGTAAAAATCTATGAATGTAACTTGAGATACATGATTTTGACTAGCTAAAAGATGGAAGATGCTAGAACACAATTATTAAGTACATGGGCTTTGATGACAAACACTTGTTTTTTAGATTTGCTCTATGATTTTCTAGCTGTCTTTGTCAGGCTCAAAGTATGTTAAGACTCATTTTCATAATTTTACACAAAATATTATTACACATTGCACCTACCCTGATGACTTGTCTGAAAGATTAATGAGATGATGCATTAAAGTATTGCTCAGCACAGTTCATGGCACAAAGTCAGCTTTCAATAAACTTTGGCTAAAATGTTGTTAGCGTATTATTACAGTTACAATTACAAATGATTGCTTTTATAATAAACAGGTCTCTTTTTGAGAGAAAGTGTGTGGGAGGGGATGGGCAGAGGGAGAGAGAGAGAGAGAGATTCTCAAACAGGCTCCATGCTCAGCATGAAGCCCTATGCGGGGCTCTATCTCATGACCTGAGATCATGACCTGAGCCAAAATCAAGAGTCAGACACTCAACCAACTGAGCCACCCAGGCACCCCTATAATAAATAGGCCTTATTGTGTTTATTCCTGCAACAAGTGCCAATTAGCTGAGAATGCCCTGTTTTATGCCCTGGCAGAACATTCAAAAACTCATACCTGAGGACTGTGGGGATGAGTTCAACGAGGTGGACAGAAAAACTTGTGACAGAAGCAGCAGAAAAGCTGATTCCCACACTTGCCAAAGACACACGCAGAGTCTGCATTTCTAGAGACAGAAAGACCAGTGAGACTAAGAAATTTGGGCTGAAGGAATCAGCATCCACCAAATTTAACCAGAAAAAAAAAAAACTTGTAGGTTATTGGTTTGTTTGAGGTATATTGTAGAAAATTCTATGTCAGAGAGCACAGAGTGGTTGATAAGCTGAGAAATGTAGAATTGTCAACATAGGTGCTAGAAAGCCCACAAAATTATCTGGGTTAATTGCAGCAAATCTCTGTGTATATCTGAGATTTTCTAAAGAAGGAGAGGAAGAGGTGAATCTGGCAGAAATTTGCTTTTACTGACTCTGTCCAGTATTATATCCTTATTGTAGAAGGTGGGACAGTCATGTGGACAATTACTGAGTCTAAGACTCAGCTCTAAACTTGACAACTTTAGAGTTGTCTAAACTTTAAAATTAAAGTGCAGAATTTAAAGTGACAAGTGATCCTGGTTTTCCTGGGAATTAGGGGGTTTTAGCAATGGGATTTTCATTGATAAAACCAGGAAAATCCCAGGTAAGCCTGGATGTGTCAGTCAACCTAGTATAGATATCGCATGGTCATGGGGTGGGTATGGCATGATAGAGTAGTAAAAAACCAGACTACTCTTTTAGTAGACAGGCTGAAGAGAAGCCATGTCTAGAAGAGTGTTAGACATAAGAAACCAAGAATGGAAACTTCTATTTGGGAAAAAAAATGTCAGAATTTGGGAACAATAAAGGAAAATTTCAGATAATTGATTTTCTGCCCAATATAAAAAGAAATCTAATTATAGATTAACATAACAATAAAAAATATTTAAAAATAAATAAAGAAATCTAATTATAGCTTTATAATATTGGAAAAGACTCTGTTGTAAGGGAGTAAGCCTGTATCATTAATGATATTCTAAGGAGTAAAGTCCACCAATCTATAATGCTGTAAGGTACATTCCTGCATTAGGACATACCTGAAGCTTAGTGTCCACTAAGGTTCTCCTGGTCATCACATACCATCATTCTATTAACTTACAAAGTCATCTAACTGGAATGGACTAGGCTTTTATTTTATTTTTTTATTGCGTTATGTTAGTCACAATACAGTACATCATTAGTTTTTGATGCAGTGTTCCATGATTCATTTTTTGTGTATAACACCCAGTGCTCCATGCAATACTAGGCTTTTAATCTGATTAATTCCTTTTTCCTATTGTATACTCCTTCACTACTTGAAAAAAGGGGGAAATTTACATTTTCTGGAAGTCAAGAAGGCTCCCATAAGCAAGAGCTATTGTGATGATGACCTAACACCACACTCACATGTGGATACAGAGCAATCAGGAAGTAGACAGTCATCAAAGCTGGTAATGAAGAGCCCAAGTAGAGCAAGTGATCACACTGTGTCCTCACATGAGATGTAATTGCAAAACCTAGGCCCTTCATGCTTGTTACTAAAACTGTGAAAGGCCAAAATGCAAGTGATCGATTTCTATCCTAAAGAAACTGTCAAGAATAAATGGCACCAGTTTCTAGATACTTCCAGGATGTGATGAAGAGAAATATATGTCTGAGCTGCCCCTTGTGGACCTTTGGCTCTTTTCCCAATAACTTATTTTTTCCATTTAGTTATTTAATCACTTTTACTGTCATACAAATACACATTCCCATGCAAAGTGGTGAAAAGTTAGTAATGACAATTGTATAATGACAGCTCTCTTCTATAAAGGGAGAACTTCATTCTGGACAGTTCTGTGATTGAGCCGACTCTTTGTGGTGTGTACATTATAGAGGAGCAGTGATTGGTTTCCCTCACTTTGTCTCTAGATTATTATACATTGTGGAACAGAGAGGCATAAAATTGGCAAGTTAGACCCTGGATTCTGCTTTGTGCTTAAATGAGATCATTAGAGTGAAAATACTGGAGTTATTATTGGAGTTATTATTACCTTAAATTTTTAGATAATTTAGACCAAAGAATAGAATGGACACTATTAGCCACATATTCTGAAAATATCACCAGAAAAACCAGTCCTAGAGTTAGCTTCTTAGCAGGATTTGCTTTAAACCCTCAGATTGGTTTGGGGGAATATTTAGCTCTTAATTGGCACTTCTCTTTACTCAGCCTCAAGCAAGTGTGACCAATACAATCCCTAAAGGATGGGGAAAAGACACCTCTTTCCCCCCAAAGTCCAGCCTTCTCTCACCTTGGGGCACAAAGGTGTTGACCAAAACAGAAAGTCCCACCAGGAACATGAAAAGTGTCTGGGTTGTTCGACGGCCCATATGATTCTGTACTAAAAGAGGAAGACATCGGACTATGGCAGTGAGAGCTCCAAAGACTACCTGGAACAGGAAAATATTGCTCCCAAAGTGCTGTAGATTGATCATGATGCCATAAAAGGGTATTGTGATTGCAAATCTGTAATGAACAAAGGAGGAAAGACACATGCCATAAGATTTAAAGCCTACATGCTGCAGTTGATGACTATATTGACCCAGACAGCTAGTGGTCAGTGTTAAAGAACAAAGGGCCAGTCTGATTTGTATAATACATTATTTTAAGGTATAATTTTAAAGTTAATATAAATAATTGCCTGGCAATATATAAAAACAATACTCCTTCTGTCGTTCTTTCATCTGAGTCCCCAAGTAAAGAGTTGGCAATGACTGGGAAATATAACCTGTCCCAATCACCAAACTGAATGATATAAAGAAGGATTAAAACCTGGGGGGAAGGATATCTTTTTTGAGGGTAGTCAGTATGCTGTGAGTCCTCCTTCTCTTTTCAACCCCAATACTGTGAAAAACTCTATTAGTTCTTGCTCAGCTTGATCAACCAGTGACTGAGCTGCAAAGAGACTACCCAAGTCCCCTTTATCTAGGGGCACCATGTCCTGAGGTGTGACACAGTTCTAGGGAATTTAAGGCCCATATATGATTTTCTAGGGCTAAGAGAAAATGTCAGAATTCAAGCAAATGTGCACCAACTGTACAATAGGAAATATAATCAGAGGTTCCCAATGGGGATCTTCAATTTACCCAGAAAGTATCTAAGGGAGAGGAGTCCACTTTAGTGATCTGCTATACCCAGAGAGAGCTACATTTAGACATTACAACCCAAGAAACCACCACAGATCACAGCAATTCTAACCAAGTAAGTCCTTTCTTGACAATTTTCTCTACTTTTCTTTCTACTCAAGTTGTCTAGGACTCAGAAACTTGAGCCTATGACCTAGTTGATAAGAGAAAAGTGAAAAATCACAATCCAGTGAAATGAAGACATAGTCTCCTAGGATATGTCTAGGAAGAGGTAAATAGTAAAATTCAATAGTTACTTTCTTAAGCTTGGCAGTGGGTATATATTGTTCTATATGCTTTTTTTTTTTTTTTGGTAAATCGTCAAAAATTCAGAATTAAATTTAAAATCCCCCCCAACCCTACCAAAGTAAGTACTTATACCCTTCAAAAGATAAAGTACAAGATTTTGTAGGGAATTCTAGTGCTAACACCCCAAATTGGAAACAAGTACAAGTTCAGCGATATTGAAGTACATTAAGAAATTGTAGGGTGTTCATCTCATGGATGAATCTTACATAAATAAGCTTGAGGAGAGGGTGCTGTCACAAAACCATTTTATTATTTATATCATGTGGAAGTCAAGACTAGGCAACACTTCTCAGTGGTGATGGGGAGCAGGACAGTTGGTAAGTTTAATGGGCATGCAAGCAGTGAGGAGGAAATGAGAGTGGAGCCAGTGTAATGGTGGTTCTCACTGTAGGGGATCTATGAAGGGAACTTCTGAGGAATTAGGATTTTCTTGATCCAGGTGCTGGTTACATTTGCACACACTGAAGTGTTTATTGAGCTGTATATATTCACAATCTATTCCTAACATATTAGTGTTAGTAAGATTTTATTGCATTGTATGTTAACTAAGTAGAATTTAAATAAAAATTTGAAAAAAAATTGGAAGAAAAAAATGAAGGAAACTAAATGCCAAGTCTGTACTGTGGTGGAAGTCCCAGCATCAATCTCCAGGGATGAGACTATGGAGTAATACGACACAATTAACTCCTCATCATATGGTGAGTCTTTTTATAACCTTTTGCCCATCTCCTAGTACAGCAGTATTCAGTCTGTTTTCCTCATCTTTTATATCCAAGTCAGCACGCCCACCCCCACAACACTGTTAGAACCTTTGAAATAAATAGATTCATGTTTCCCCTTTTTAAGGTTGTCATGCACTATGTGAAACCCACCTCACAAATAGCAGGAGACAGGTTCTCTTACGCAAGCTGGGGGTGCGGAACAAGTCGAACTCAGTAGCTTTGGTCTGTGCTGCCTCCAGCTCATCTTGCATGCTGGATCTCAAACTCTTAAACAGCAACAAACATGTTTCATTTGCCAACACAGTGCCAGGCATTATGGTGAACCCCAGCACCCAACAGGACAGGAGAGATATGCTCCCTTTCTTTCCAGCATAACTTATTATACATGAAATCACAGGTGTGAAAGGGATATAAAAAAAGATGTAGAAAGTTAAAGGAGACTCCAGGATATTAAACAGCAAAAATGATATTTTTTATTAGTTTCATAGGTAGAATTTAGTGATTCATCAGTTGCATAGAACACCCAGTGCTCATTACATCAAGTGCCCTCCTTAATGCCCTTCACCCAGTTATCCCTCCCCCCACCCACCCCCCCATCCAGCAACCCTCAGTTTGTTTCCTAGGGTTCAGCATCTCTTACAGTTTGTCCCCCTCTCAATTTTCATCTTATTTTAGTTTTCCTTCCCTTCCTCTATGTTCATCTGTTTTGTTTCTTAAATTCCACATATGAGTGAAATCATATGGTATTTGTCTTTCTCTGATGGACTTATTTCATTTAGCATAATACCCTCTAGTTCCATCCACATCCTTATAAATATCAAGATTTCAATAAAAACAGACACATAGATCAATGGAACAGAATAGAGAGCCCAGAAATGGACCCTCAACTCTATGGTCAAACTAATCTTTGACAAAGCAGGAAAGAATATCCAATGGAAAATAGACAGTCTTTTCAACAAATGGTGTTGGGAAAGTTGGACAGCCACATGCAGAAGAATGAAACTGGACCACTTTCTTATACCATACACAAAAATAAACTCAAAATGGATGAAAGACCTAAATGTGAGACAGGAATCCATCAAAATCCTAGAGGAGCATACAGGCAGCAACCTCTTGACCTCGGCAGCAAAAATGATATTAAGGAGGGCCTTTGTTGTGTTGAGCATAGGGTGTCATATGAATCCTGAAACCAACATTACACTATATGTTAAATAACCAGAATTCAAATAAAAATTTAGAAAAAGGAAAAGAAAATGAGGCCATGGAAAGGTGCAGGCCATGCACAAGAGTTATAGATTATAGATTCAGATCAGGAAGTAAACTAAAGGAAGCAGTGGTTGCACAGTGCTCAAAACAGCTTCTGTGTAAGGTGGCCATGAAAGGCTAGGGAACTGAACTCACCATCTTGGCTGCCTTTTTAGGAAGACAGTTTGTCTATCTCAATAAGAAGAAGGTGGAGTCAGCTTATGTCTTCCCTCTAACCCCAGTAACCACCTTCCATTTCCTGCTCACCTCCAAGGTCAGGGCATCTCCAGCATTCTGAATTCCATTTGTGTGTGCAACTTTTCTAAGTGCCTCCAAGCCCTCCTCTGGTTTATTGTTGACAATCAGCCATCGAGCAGATTCCACTATCTGCCTGATGGAAGGAGAGCACACAAGTGCAATCAACTCTCTCTTGCTTATTTGTCATATGATTATTGACTACAGATGCTTTTTGCCTTCCATCTAATATCCACCACTTGTTGGGTTAGGAATAGAAACTCAAGTTTTGTTTCACAAATACTAGGAAATATAAGCAAGACAAATCCATTGCAGTACATCTTCATGGTCAGGAACACAGACTTTGGAGGGAACTCACCTCTCTGCTTACTCAACAGATTTTCAAAGAAGGTATGAAGCTTAAGCTTGAGAGTTCCTCATGCAGAATTCCTTTCCAAAGCTTGTCATGGTTCTATCAAATTTGTGCTCATAATATATAGTCTTTTAAAAAAAGAAGTCCCGGGCACCTGTGGCTCAGTTGTTTAATCTCCTGCCTTTGGCTCAGGTCATGATCCCGGGTTCCTGGGATCAAGCCCTGCATCAGGCTCCTGCTCAATGGGGAGTCTGCTTCTCTCTCCCCTTCTCCCTCTGTGTGTGTGCTCTCTCTCTCTCTCTCTCTAGTTCTCACTCTCTCTCAAATAAATAAATAAATAAATAAAATCTTAAAAAAACAAAGAAGTCCCCCAGATTATGTAAGCTTAAAGCCCCAACAAAGATTAGAAGTACTCCTGCCACTACCAGCTATGTGGTAATTTACACATAAGTCAGTCACTTATTTACATCTGCTTCAATTTTCTCATCAATAAAATGGGAACAGTAGTACCATCTTCCTTGTAGCATATAATGACATAATGGGTGAGTCTGGCATGGATTACACTCTCCCTCTCTCTCTGAACTCATCTCATTGTATTAAATCTATAGTGTGTCTCCATGATGAAATAAACCTCACTCTCCTTTAGATGGTTTTAAGTACAGGGATGAAGTTATCCATAAATAAATGTTTGTTTAAATTATTTAAGGGAAAAGGGAGTGCTAAACACATGATGTCAATCATCCAATCTGCATGCCAATCTTTAGTACTGAAGAAACCATGCTGCTCTTTTATGAATAAATTTGCTGCCTTATTCCTTTTATCCAACTTCACCTACAAAAATGAAAATCTAAAAACTACCATAACCTGATTCATCACAAAACCAAAAAAGAATTAAAAGTATTTCTTTTTGAAATATTTGAGTCTATATTTTATATTAAGGAAATAATATTGGAATAAGTCTATGACTACTATACTGGGTAAGACTTAAAGCAAAACAAAACAAAAAATACCTAGGAATCCCACACAGAAAGGTCATTACTACTTCCTGTTCTGCTTATCAAACTACCACAGCCTGAACAGATGAGAAACATGAGTTTTAGGTCCAGACAATAAGAAAGGGTCCAGGAAATAAGAAAATCAATATATCCCATTCAGTCCTCATTTTCTTCCCAGGTTCCATAAGGCAAAAATGAGAAAGAAGGCCATACCTTGAGGAGAGAAAGAAGACAAGGAAAGGTACAGACACCACCAGCTGCAGAGTGCGCCACTCTCGAAAGGCAAATGCCAGTCCTCCCAATAGTATCTGTCCCATACTTAAGGCACAAGTTAACAGTGTTATTGCCATGACTTTAGATGGGGGCCTTATCCATTCTACGACTGAAAGAAAACCCAACTGGGATATTAATGTCAGATAAAGGTGAAATTTCAAGGTCAAAGTCAAGGCTTGGAAATGGAGAAGATCAAAATTGTTGACTTACTGAGCATAGCACCATTTGTCAGGATGACAATGAAGAACAACTGACAAGAAGCGTAAGTGAGCAGTAAATGAGGAAGGTGGGGGCAAAAGCTGAACTGGTCCCAAAGATGGTAAGCTGTAGGAGACACCACCTGAGAATCAACTTTCTCCCAAACCTAAGAAACAGAGAGTCAGATTAGATTATGGGAGCAATAAGAATTTGTGGGGGGAAAAAACAAAAAACAAAAACAAAACTTAAGAAAACCAAAAGCATACTCTGAAATTTAGAGAATATTTTAACAAGTGATTCTTTGTTAAGAATCATCCCAAACAAATGATCCCACATCATGATCATTATCATCATCCAAGAAATAAGATAGAAAACAAAAATATTAGACTGAAACAAAACCATGACAACAACCACAATTAATCAAATTAATTGCTAATAGTCCAAACACTCTATCAAATAATAGAGATTATCAGAATAGGTTAAAAAAAGAAACTATATGCTGTCATGAATCATACTTAAAATACTATATGTTGAAAGTAAACTGATAGAAAAAGATATACAATTCATATAGTAATAAGAACACTGCAGTCTTTATATTAATATCAAATAAAATAAATTTCAAAACAGAATACATTTCCAGAAATAATGCTGAAAATGTCAAATGTATATACACTTAAAAAATTACCAAAACACATGAAACAAATTTGACAAAATTAGATACACCAATTCACAATGATAGTTGGAAACAGTTTTGAATATGTTTATTGTGGTAAGAAATATACAATACAAAATTTGCCATTTTAATCATTTGGAGACAAACAATTCAGTGGTTAATTACCATCATCATGTTTCAAAATCATCACAAACAATTTCCATTTTCATCACCCCAGACAAAAACTCTATAACCATTAAGCAATAATTCCTCATTCTCCCCTTCCCTCTTATCCTTCTAATAATCTCTAATCTACCTTCTATCTCCATTAATTTGCCTAGTCTAGATATTTCATAGAAGGTGATTTATACATTTGTCCTTCTGTGCCTGTCTTATTTCGTTTAGCACAATGTTTTGAGGTTTATTTATGTTGTACGATGTGCCATTCTTTTTTTCTGGATAAATAATATTCCGTTGGGTATATATAATATATTTGTTTATCCATTAATCTGTTGATGGATACTTGGATTGTTTCACCTTTGGCTATTATAAATAATGCTGTCATGAACATCAATGTACAACTATCTGTCGAAGTCCCTGTTTTCAATTTTTTGTAGTGTGCACCTAGGAAGGGAATTGCTGGTTTGTATGGCAATTCTGTTCAGATTTTTGAAGAACTGCCAAACTGTTTTCCACAGTGGCTGCACCACTTTCTATTCTCACCATCAATGCACAAGTGTTTCAATTTCTCCACATAGGTATTCAAGTTCTTTGCTGATTTTTTATGATTTATCATCTGTTATTGAGATGTAGGAGTTCTTTATATATTCTGGATAGTAAGCCCTTTTCAGATATATGATTTGCAAATATTTTCATCCATTTGTAGGTTGTCTTTTAACTTCCTTGGTAATGATAAATGTTAATTTTTATGAAATCCAATCTACCTATTTTTCTTTTGTTGTTTGTGCTTTTGGAAGTCTAAGAATCATTGCCAAACACAAGGTTGTAACATTTACTTCTAGGCTTTCTTTTAAGAGCTTTACAGATCATTGACTCATTTTGAGTTAATTTTTGCATAAAGTATCAGGTAGTGATAAACCTCATTTTTTTCTTTTATCATTTTTTAAAATTTTATTTATTATGTTATGTTAGTCACTATACATTACATCATTAGTTTTTGATGTGTAGTGTTCCATGATTAATTGTTTGCGTATAACACCCAGTGCTCCATTCAATATGTGCCCTCCTTAATACCCATCACCAGGCTAACCCATCCCCCCTTCCCCCTCTCCTCTAAAACTTTCAGTTTGTTTCTCAGAGTCCATAGTCTCTCATGGTTCATCTCCCCTTCCAATTTCCCCCCCCTTCCTTTTTCCCTTCTTACTATCTTCTTTTTTTTTAACATATAATGTATTATTTGTTATATGTTTAACATATAATGTATTATATGTGTTATATGTTTAAACATATAATGTATTATGTATTATTTCAGAGGTGCAGGTCTGTGATTCATCAGTCTTACACAATTCCACAGTGCTCACCATAGCACATACCCTCCCCAATGTCTCTCACCCAGCCACCCCATCTCTCCCAGCCCCACCACTCCAGCAACCCTCAGTTTGCTTCCTGAGATTAAGAATTCCTCATTTCAGTGAGATCATATGATACTTGTCTTTCTCTGATTGACTTATTTCGCTTTAGCATAATACCTTCTAGTTCCATCCACGTTGTTGCAAATGGCAAGATTTCAGCGGTTTTTTTTTGATGGCGGCATAATATTTCCATTGTATATATATACCACATCTTCTTTATCCATTCATCTGTTGATGAACATCTTGGCTCTTTCCACATTACAGTAGTTTGGTTATTGTGGACATTGCTGCTATAAACATTGGGGTGCACGTAGGGTAAACCTCATTCTATTTTATGTGAAAGTTAGTTGTTCAACACCATTTGCTGAAGGGCCTGTTCTTTCCCACATTGAATGGTCTTGGCACCCTTGTTCAAAAGTCAGTTGGCTATAAATATGTGAGTTTACTTCTGGACTCTCGGGTTCTATTACATTGGTTTATATGTCTATCTTTATGCCAAAACCGTATTAATCATTTACTGTAGCTTGGTAGTAATTCTGAAACCAGGAAGCATAAGTCCCCCTGAATTTATTCTTCTTTTTCAACATTGTTTGACTATTTGGATGCCCTTGGAATCTCATCTGGATCTGAGGTTCAGCTTTTTTTTTTTTTTTTTTTTGAAGTAGCAGACACTTCTTGACTTTACAGACTGGTTTTGGCAGGTAAATATCTTCTCCTCCTGACTATGTAGACTGTTGGGACTGCCCTCCAAGATCATGGTTGGGAGAGGCTGGAGCTGGGTCATGTGGCTGCTGTGTGTTCCATGATCAGGCCCAGTCAGTGGGCCTTTTACTGGTGGTATGGGTTGGTGTGGTTCCTGCCAGGCCCCTGGAATGGCAAGACTGCTCTGAAACTTGGTGTGCCAGGGTCACAGGTCCACTTCAAGGTCCTCGGTAAGGTCTGAGATCAGTGTGTCTGTAATCAATGTCACCAATGAGCATGGTACTTCCTGGGTCCCTTGGTGGATGGGGCTGTGTCAGAGTCACAGAAAAGTTAGGTTGGAACTGGATCTGCAGGGGGCAGGTTCCTTTCAGGTCTACAGCTAAGACCACAATCAGTGGGCGTGGTACTAGAGTGCTTCTCAAGGCTACCCTTCTCAGTCTTAGTTCTACTGAGCTTTTGAAACCTCTGACCTGAATCCCAAGGTTCCCACAAAAGCATTTTTGTGTGTGAATGACTGCTAAATCATTGTTTCAATATGCGGATAGGCTGGGGACCTCCTATTCTGCCCTCTTGCTCACATCATTACCTTCTTTTTCCTCTTTTAATGTAGGTATTTATAGCTATAAATTTCCACTGAGCATTGTCTTCACTACATCCCATAAATTTTGTTATGTTGAATTTTTTATTTAATTGATCTTGGGTATTTTCTAATCCCCTTTGTGATTTCTTCTTTGACCCATTCGTTGTCTGTAAGTGTGCTGTTTAATTTCCATGAATTCGAGTTTTCCAGTTTTGCTTCTGCTATTGATTTCTAGTTTCACTCTACTGTAATCAGAGAAAAGGTTTTATATAATTTTGATCTTTTGAACCCTATTGATTCCTGGTTTTGAGCCTTATAATGCAGTCTGGTCTAAATAATGTTCCACATACGCTCAAAAAGCATGTATATTCTACTGTTTGTCAGATAGAGAGTTCAGCAAAATGTCTGTCAGCCATGTAGTCTTATGCTCAAGTCTCTATCTCCTTACTGTTCTTCTTTCTATATGTTTACTCCATTATTAAATCTGAGGCACTCGACTATGGAAACAGTATGGACGTGCCTCAAAAAGCTGAAAATAGGGTGCCTGGGTGGCTCAGTCGTTAAGCGTGTGCCTTCAGCTCAGGTCATGATCGCAGGGTCCTGGGATTGAGTCCCACATCGGGCTCCCTGCTCGGCAGGAAGCCTGCTTCTCCCTCTCCCACTCTCCCTGCTTGTGTTCCCTCTCTTGCTGTCTTTCTCTCTGTTAAAAAATAAATAAATAAATCTTTTTTTAAAAAGTTGAAAATAGAGCTACCCTATGACCCAGTAATTGCAGTATTGGGTATTTACCCCAAAGGTACAAATGTAGTGATCCGAAGGGGCACCTGCACCCCAATGTTTACAGCGGCAATGTCCACAATAACCAAACTATGGAAAAAGCCCAGATGTCCATCAATAGATGAATGGATAAAGAAGATGTGGTGTATATATACAATGGAAGATTACACAGCCATCAAAAAATGAAATCTCACCATTGGCAACGATGTAGGTGGAACTAGAGGGTATTATGCTAAGCAAAATAAGTCAATCAGAGAAGACAAGTATCATATGTTCTCACTGATATGAGGAATTTAAGAAGGCAGAGGATCATAGGGGAAGAGAGGAAGAAATGAAACAAGATAAAACCAGGGAGAGAGACAAACCATAAGAGACTTTTTTTTTTAAGACTTTATTTATTTATTTGACAGAGAGAGACACAGTGAGAGAGGGAACACAAGTAGGGGGAGTGGGAAAAGGAGAAGCAGGCTTCCCGTGGAACAGGGATCTTGATGCAAGGCTCAATCCCAGGGCCCTGGGATCATGACCTGAGCTGAAGGCAGATGCTTAACGACTGAGTTACCCAGGCCCCCGTAAGGGACTCTTAATTTCAGGAAACAAACTGAAGGTTGCTGGAGGGGGGGTGGTGGGAGGATGGGGTGACTGGGTGATGGACACTGGGGAGGGGCGTGTTATGGTGAGTGCTGTGTGTTGGGTAAGACTGATGAATCACAGACCTGTACCCTGAAACAAATAATACATTATATGTTAATAATAAAAATTTAAAAAAAACAGGAAGAATGATAAGAATAGAAGAGAGAAAATAAAGACTTCCAAGATTAGAAATGAAAGAGGAAATATTACTAAAAATTTGTAAAGTATAAGAAAATTATATTTAACACCAATAAACCTCATGAATACAATTAATCTCAACAAAAGATTCGCAAACTAATCCACATCTTTATTTATCCAAACTTTGTTAATTTTTGGCAAAGGTATGAAGGCAAGTACCTGGAAAGAAAAAAAGTTTCAACACAGGATGCGGGGAAAAACTGAGTATCTGAATGAAAGAAAAACAAACAAACAATCCCTCAACCTTCTACCTGACATCATACACAAATAAAAGCTGAAGTATAAGAAATAAAATATAGAAAAATATTATGTAACCCTGTGATAAACAGATTTTTTAAAAAATAAAAAATAACAATAAAAAAGGACAAAAACAAAAAAAATGACTAGAATAAAAGGAAAAAAATAGACTAGACTATATTATAACTAAATACATCTGCTCTTCCAAATAAATCATTTAAAGACAAGAAAAAAAACTATAAGCCAGACTGAGGAAAAAATATTTCCCTAAATATCTCTGACGGACTTTAACAGAATATATTGATAACTTCTACAGATCAATAAAAAGATAATACAAAAATGCAAAACACTTATGACTTCACAAAGTAAGATAAAATAATAACCAACAAGCACATTTAAAAAAGATTGCCATTGCTAGATATCAGAAAGTAGCAAATTCAAACTATGAAATACCACTTCACAGCCACTAGTATTGATAAATACTGAAATCTCATTACCAAATATTCCTGAAGAAACAGAACAACTAAAATCTCATAATTTTTCAGTGTAACTTACAAATGCAGCAACCACTTTGGAAATCAGGTATTTTTATAAAGTTAAAAATAGACCTGTAATGCAACAATTCTGCTCTTAGACAGTTATCCAAGAAAAATGAAAACTTATGTCCTGAAAGAGAATGCTTTTAGCTGAAGTTCAGAAGTTAAAAAAAAAAAAAAAAGAACTACAGCTAAATGCAACCAAATGTGGGAATGCCAATTTTTGAGTTCAGCTGGGGAAGTCAAACACAAAAAAAAATACTCAGTTTTATGAAGTTTTAGAACAGATAAAATTCTATGCTCATATAAATCAGCATAGGTTCTGAGGGATGCAAATTGCCTGAAAAGTGTTCAAGAGTTCCATCTGGGTTGATAGAAATTTCCATATTTCCATCATGGTTGGTGAGCTGGTAGTTACACTTGTTTATGCCTTTGTCAAAACTCATCAAACAACACGCTTAAAATGCATTCATTTTAAATTCTACATAATTTGCAATAAGTAAACAAATAATGGACAAACAATAAAAATAAACAAAGTAAAAAAAATTGAGGCATTGAAGTTTTCAACTATTACTAGAGAATTAGTTTGCTCTTCAATTGTGCCAATGATTGTTATATATATTGGGGGACTTTCTTCTTTGATGCATATATGGTTATAATTGTTACAGCTTCTTGATGAACTGACCCTTGTATCAATATATAATGTCCTTGTCTCTTGTAACAATTTTTGGCTTAGTCTATTTTGTCTATTATTATAACCAACCCAGCTCTTTTTTAATGACAATTTTTTAAGGAATACCTCTTTGCATCCTTTCACTTTGAATCTATTTGTGTCTATAGATCTAAACTGAGTCTCTTGTACACAGCATATGGTTGCACCATGTTTTATTATGGCTGGATCATGTTTTGTTTATCCATTGTGCTAATCTCTGCCTTTTGTTAGGAAGATTTTATCTATTTTATCTAGTTCAATAAGGAACTACTTCTGCCATTTTGCTGTTTTCTGTATGTCTCACACCTTTTTCATCATTCATTTCTTCCACTACTGCCTTCATTTATGTTTACTTGATTTTTTGTTATGAACCATTTTGAGTCTCTTCTTGTTTCCTTTTGTGCGTATTATGAGATATTTCTTTGTGGTTACCATGGTGATGACATTTAACATCCAAAATTTAAAACAATATAGTTTGAATTTAATGCCAACTTCAATAGCATGTAAATTTCTAAATGATTTTTGACACGCATAAAATATATAAGGCTAAAGAAACTACACATATGTCCTGTAATCTAGTTGATAAAAGTTGTTTCCCAAGGAGGTTACAGGTTAACAATTCTGATGCTGGTGCATGTATATACTGGAATTGAACAAATGACTATGTGGATGGTGGTTGGTAGAACACAAGTTTTTCACTTTTGGAGAGGGAATTCACAGAGAAGCAAAAGAAGGAGGCTAGAATGGTCATTATAGTAACAGATTAGAGTGGGGATGTTAGTATGAACTCATGTGTATCTTAATATACATGCAGATGGTTACACATAGAAATATTTATACACATGTTTATATACATGGGTTAGAATACACACATGCAGTTCCTTGTTCTGTCAGCTAAGAGGACTTAGAAACAATGGCACTCCAGATCAAAGACCAGACTTAGTGCTTATATATTATTTAATTTTTTGCTTTTCTGTTTTGACATACAAAACCTGTACATAATTAATGTTTACAACTTGAGTTTGGAATTAAGTATACACCTGTGAAATCATCACGACAAACTATGCCATACATATTAACTGCAAAAGGTTTCTCTCACCTTCTTATATTTTATTTTTTATAAGAACACTTAACAAAAACATAGATGAGAGGAAGTAAAAGGGTAGTGTTTGTATGTGAATGAACTTAAGGTTCATTTATTTATTTCATTCATTCATTTTATACCTATAAAATAAACTATTATATCTATATTTTTTGTAAGCCTCATAGTAGCCACAAACAAAAAGCTACATTAGATTCACAAAGTATAAAGAGAAGGGAATCAAAGTATACCACTAAGAAAAATGATCCTTCACAAAAGAAGACAGCAAAAGAGGAAGAAAGGAGTAAGGGACATAAAAAAACAGCCAGACTGAGGGTTCTCGGGGGGGGGGGGGGGAGGATGGGTTAGCCTGGTGATGGGTATTAAAGAGGGCATGTTCTGCGTGGAGCACTGGGTATTATGCACAAACAATGAATCATGGAACACTATATTAAAAACTAATGATGTAATGTATGGTGATTAACATAACAATAAAAAAATTTTAAAAACAGCCAGGAAATAATTAATTAATAACATGGAATTATTGAGCCTTACCTATCAATAATTATTCTAAATACAAATGGATTGAATTATCCAATTAAAAAAAAACAAGAGACAAAGAAGGTTATTATATAATTATAAAGAGCTTAATTCATCAACAAGATATATCAGTCATAAGTAAATATGCACCTAACATAAGAGTACTTAAATATATTAGCAAATACTAACAGATCTGAAGGTAGAAACAGACAAAAACACAAAAATAGTAGCTCCATTTTCAACAATAAATAAATCATCCAGACTGCAAATCAATAAGGGAACATTGGATTTGAACTGTACTTTAGAAAAAATGACCATAATAAATACACATAGAACATTCACCCAACAACAGCAGAATACACATTTTCCTCAAGTGCACATGGAACATTCTCCAAGACAGATTATATGTTAGGTCAAGAAAATGTCTTAGCAAATTTAAGAAGATTGAAATTATATCAAGTGTCTTTTGCAACCACAATGGGATGAAACTAGAAATACAGAAGAAAAGTTGGAAAATTCACAAATGTGTGGAAATTAAACAACTGGAGAACTAGAAGAAGAAATCAAAAGAGAAATAAATAAAATCTTGAAGCAAATAAAATGGTAACACAACACACCAAACCTATGAAATAAATAAAAACAAATAAAATAAAATAAATAAATAAAAGCTATATATGGCAAGCCCATAGCTAACATTATACTCAATGGTAAAGGGTTGAAAGATTCTCCTCTAAATTCAGGAATAGACAAGGGTGCCCACTTGCACCCCTCCTATTCATAATAGCACTGGCAGTCCTAACCAGAGCAATTAGGCAAGAAAAAATAATAAAAGACATCAGATCAGAAATGAAGAATTAAATTGTCTCTGTTTGCAGGTGATATGATCTTATATAGTGAAAATCCTAAATGCTCAACCAAAAAATTGTTAAAGCTAATCTAAAAATTCAGTAATATGGTCAACTACTATTTGATAAAGGAACCAATAACACAAAATGGGGACAAGATAGTCTCTTCAATAATGGTACTGGGTAAACTGGATAATTACATGTAGAAATGTAATTTGACTTCTATCAATACCACTTACAAAAATTAACTTAAAATGGATTCGACCCCTATCTATACCACTAACAAAAATTAACTCAAAATGGGTTAAAGACTTAAACATTAGACCTGAAACCATAAAACTCCTAGGAAACAAACAAACAAACAAACAAAAAAACAGAGAAAAATTCCTTGACATTGGTCTTGACAACAAATTTTTGGTTATAATAAACATTTAAACTGTTGTAAGGTTATATTGCATTGCAGTTTTGATTTCCATTTCCCTGATGGTCAGTAATATTAAGCACCTTTTCATATACTTGTTACTTATTTCCATGTCTTCTTTGGAGAAATATCTGTTGAGTTCCTTTGCCCATTTTTTAATCAAGTTATTTGTTTTGTTTTTGTTTTTGCTCTTGATTATAGTGGTTTCCTTTATATTCTGGATATTAACACTTTATCAAATATATGGATTGCAAATATTTTTCCCATTCTGTAGATTTTCTTTTTATTTTATTGATTGTTTCCACTGTTGTTCAGAAGCTTTTTAGTTTGATGTAATCTCACTTGTCTATTTTTGCCTTCATTGCCTGTGCTTTTGGTGCCAAGACCATTGTTCAGAAGCTTTTTACCTATGTTTAATTCAAAATCTGCGGCTTAGCTGTAAGGCTCAGTCTTCTTCACCAAATTTTCTACTCTCCTATCCTGCCATATCCACTTCCTCCCCCCCACCACACACACATACATCTGCTACCCTATGCTCATATAAACTCATTAATCAGCATTTTATGATGAATTACCAAAAAAAGACTCAGTCAAAAGATTGGTCAATATCAACACTTTGACCCTGTAATCTTTTATGAATTACATTTAGGGTGATATACTCAGAGTTCTCAATTTTCAGCTGAAAGATTAAAGTAAGTTTTCCTAATAGCTGATAAGGGATACTGTAAGTCTCCCATTTCCTCTATGGGAGACCTGAGTGTGTGCCTGCCACGGTTTGCTGCCACTTCATGATGGGCATTGCCAGGCACAGGATACCCCAAATTTCTCACTACACAAATCATGACACCCAAGGTCTTTAGACTAATGACTTCATACGGTTGCAAAAATTTACCTCTAAAAAGCCTCACTTCCCCCCCTTTCTTTTTTACAAAATCAAACAGCCAGATTTAGCCACACTTATTTCTTAATATAAATTCAATACCACCTTATTATGTTTTATACAAATGTCTACTAATTACAGTGACGCAACCATGGTATGATGATCAGTCTGAAAATTTACAAGCACTGGGTCCAGTAGGGACTTAACACAGAAGCCTTGGTGAAGGCTTTCAATGTTATTCTTCATATCTGAGTCTTTAAACAAGCTGAACCCCCGTCTTGGAGTACCTTTCTCTCCCTGCCCATAGGTAACTCCTTCTCATCTTTCTAAATGAAGTATTATGGTACCTCCTGATAAATACTGTTCTGAAATGCCCACGGGTTTTATGGAGATGTCATTTCTATGTCCTGTACAAAAATATTTGTGGCAACAAAATGGCATTTATCATACAGACTCTAATTCTCCACTTCCTTCTCTAGCTCCATGGGAACCAAGACCACCCACAACAGTATAAATTGCATATTGGAACCCAATAAACACTTCTTTATGAAAGAGTTAATCATAAGCTGATGAAAACACCATAGAATAAGGGCAGTGGTGATCGGGAGACACTCACCTGTCTGAAAGATGACCACCTATGAGGCCTCCCACCAGCATTCCAGCCATGAATAAGAATTGAACAATTGATTTCTGTAGCTGAAAATTACATACTAGGTCCCACTGGAAGAGAAGGAAATCAGCACAGAGGAGTTTCACAGCAGCTTACAATCCCTCAGTGTTTACCAGCTGCAACAGCAGTCAGTGGACACACTGTCCAGCCTCCCTTCCCTACATTTACTTACCTATATCACCCAAGTCTCAATTTAAGCATGACTTTCTCTAGAAATCCTCAATTAATTCTTCTAGGTTATATTAGGGCCAATCTTTATATTCGCTTAGTACTCCATACCTCCGTGGTTCTCAATCTTTGCCACACATAAAAACACTGAGGAGATTGTCTAAAATACTGATGCCTACATTTCCTACCTTGAGTGTAACACTCTGACCTTCTTCTCTGAGAAGTAGCCAGGGCATGGAAAATTTTATTTTTAATTAATACGGGTACTTCCAATTTGCAACTAGGCTGAGAACAAGTGACCAAAAATAACTTTTCACACATTATATCAAGTACTTACTTGTCTAATCATTAGTATTCACACTGTTTAGTGGAATTCATGTCTAGTTGGTTGATTTCACTGGCCTCAAATTCAACGTAAGTGCTTGGCAGTTAAGAAGGCAAATACCATATGCTCTCACTCAAATGTGGAATTTAAGAAACAAAACAGATGAACATATGGGAAAGGGGAAAAGAAAAAAATGAGAGAGGGAAACAAGCTGTAAGTGACACTTAACTATAGAGAACAAACTGAGGGTTGATGGAAGGAGGTGGGTGGGAGGCAGGCTAGAAGGATGATGGGTATTAAGGAGGGCACTAGTTGTAATGAAAACTGGGTGATGTATGTAAGTGACAAATCACTGAATTCTATTCCAGAAACCAATATTACACTATATGTTAACTAGCTAAAATTTAAATGAAAAAAAAAAGATAAAGCAAATCACTATTTGCTGAAAGAATGAAAGAGAGCTGACTACAGTATCTACACAATAACTAAAGACTTGAACCATGTTTATTCTGTTATTCTAAACACCTAGGGCACCTGGGCGGCTCAGTCAGTTAAGTGTCTGCCTTTGGCTCAAGTCATGACTCAGGAGTCCTGAGATCTAGCCCCACTTCTAGCCCCAGTACTCAGGGGGAACCTGCTTTCCCCTCCCTCTGCTGCTCCCACTGCTTGTGCTTGCTTTCTCTCTTACTCTCTCTCTCTCTCGCTGTCAAATAAATAAATACAATCTTAAAAGAAAAGAAAAGAAATTGTATGAATAAATAAACAAATAAATAAACACCCAGACTGTATATTCATAAGAGATAAATGGAGCCGCTTACCTCAGTCACAATGGTGGAGAGGAAGGAGCTTTGGTCATACACCCAGCCATCCAGACAAGTCTCTTTGTCTGGCTCAGTCATGTTGGTGAAGGTTCCATTCAGATGAAGAAGCTGCCACTGGGGATGGATAAAGCGGTGACATTTCTCCAGCCTCAAGTCTGAGTCCAGTGGGATGGAGATTCTCAGGAGGGCATCAGGGCTAAGGATCCCAGTATCATTATCAGAAACTGTGTCATTGTCAAGGATGTGCACCCAGCAGCGATGACCAGGAATGGCTGCAGTGAAGTTCTCCAACAATATTTGACATATTACCATCATCAAAGAGGGAAGAATTAAAACCATCTGAAGGATCTGGAATTTCCCCAGGCCACCAACTTGATCCAGGAGCTCCTGAAAGGCCATTGAGTGTGAACACAGGTTGTCCTCAAGGGGAGACTTTATGGAGAGAAGTCCAAAGGGAGAAAATAGTTTCCTTTCATTAATTCACACTAAGTCAGTGCCAGTTTCTTATCAATCATTCCTACAACAGAGCAGTGGAAGCAGTATCTCCAGTCCTTCTGGAATCAGGAGATGTTAATTTTTTAATAAAGTCAAGAGAAATTTACTTACCTGAGACACTTCTATCTGTTGACAAAGAAATCTGTTTAAAATTTTAATCTCTGAATGTGTTTGCCCTCAGTGATCTTCTGAGTGAGCATTGGACTTTGGCCTGTACACAACTCTCCAAATAAACTAAAATAAGCTTGCCATGCAATCTTCAGTCATTTCCAGAATATGGAGTTTGAGAGGCAAAAAGTGAATGGCTGTGTGATTTTTCTGTGGAAAGAATAAAAAGCAAGTGTTTTTCTTGCTTGGTACTGAATTTAAATTAAAATAGTTAAGATATACTATCCTTTGTTTTTAATTAGAACAAAGTGGAATATGGTACAATTACTATTGAAAAGTGACTGATATTGCACTTCTGTTTAAATCACACCAGGAACTCATGGTAATTTTAGATTCCTTGCAATGTAGATACAGGAGGAAGGACATGTTAAGTCCATGCAAGGGTTTTTTTCCTCAGGTTTATTTATTCACTTACATAATATATTTGAGGATCTTTTCTGTGCTCGTTTTTAGAATCCTCAATTGGTGATTTCATCATTATGAATGAGGCTTCTTTATCTCTGATAGTGTTCCTGGCCTGCAAGCATGTGTTTTCTCACACTAATATAGCCATTCCAAGTTTCTTATACCTACAGTTTGTATGGTATAAACTTCTAATCCTTTAGGTATTTTTTTTAAAATTTTTTTATTGTTATGTTAATCACTATATTACATCATCAGTTTTTGGTGCAGTGTTCCATGATTCATTGTTTGTTCATAACACCCAGTGCTCCATGCAGAACGTGCCCTCCTCAATACCCATCACCAGGCTAACCCACCCCCACCCCCCTCCCCTCTAGAACCCTCAGTTTGTTTCTCAGAGTCCATCATCTCTCATGGTTCGTCTCCCCCTCTGACATACTCCCCTTTTCTTCCTCTCCTGTTATCTTCTTTTTCTTTTTTCTTAAAATATGTTGCATTATTTGTTTCAGAAGTACAGATCTGTGATTCAACAGTCTTGCACAATTCACAGCGCTCACCGTAGCACATACCCTCCCCAATATCTATCACCCAGCCACCCCATCCCTCCCACCCCCAACCACTCCAGTAACACTCAGTTTGTTTCCTGAGATTAAGAATTCCTCATATCAGTGAGGTCATGTGATACATGTCTTTCTCTGATTGACTTATTTCACTCAGCATAACACCCTCCAGTTCCATCCACGTCGTTGCAAATGGCAAGATCTCATTCCTTTTGATGGCTGCATAATATTCCATTGTGTATATATACCACATCTTCTTTATCCATTCATCTGTCGATGGGCATCTTGGCTCTTTCCACAGTTTGGCTATGGTGGACATTGCTGCCATAAACATTGGGGTACACGTACCCCTTCGGGTCCCTACATTTGTATCTTTGTGGTAAATACCCAGTAGTGCAATTGCTGGATCGAACGGTAGCTCTAATTTCAACTGTTTGAGGAACCTCCATACTGTTTTCCAGAGGGGTTGCACCAGCTTGCATTCCCACCAACAGTGTAGGAGGGTTCCCCTTTCTCCACATCCCCGCCAACATCTGTCGTTCCCTGACTTGTTAATTTTAGCCATTCTGACGGGTGTGAGGTGGTATCTCATTGAGGTTTTGATTTGGATTTCCCTGATGCCAAGCGATGTTGAGCACTTTTTCATGTGCCTGTTGGCCATTTGGATGTCTTCTTTGGAGAAATGTCTGTTCATGTCTTCTGCCCATTTCTTGATTGGATTATTTGTTCTTTGGGTGTTGAGTTTGATAAGTTCTTTATAGATTTTGGATACTAGCCCTTTATCTGATATGTCATTTGCAAATATTTTCTCCCATTCTGTCGGTTGTCTTTTGGTTTTGTGGACTGTTTCTTTTGCTGTGCAGAAGCTTTTTATCTTGATGAAATCCCAATAGTTCATTTTTGCCCTGGCTTCCCGTGCCTTTGGCGATGTTTCTAGGAAGAAGTTGCTGCGGCTAAGATCGAAAAGGTAGCTACCTGTGTTCTCCTTTAGGATTTGGATGGACTCCTGTCTCACGTTTAGGTCTTTCAACCATTTGGAGTCTATTTTTGTGTGTGGTGTAAGGAAATGGTCCAGTTTCATTCTTCTGCATGTGGCTGTCCAATTTTCCCAACACCATTTGTTGAAGAGACTGTCTTTTTGCCATTGGACATTCTTTCCTGCTTTGTCAAAAATAAGTTGACCATAGAGTTGAGGGTCCATTTCTGGGCTCTCAATTCTGTTCCATTGATCTATGTGTCTGTTTTTGTGCCAGTACCATACTGTCTTGATGATGACAGCTTTGTAATAGAGCTGGAAGTCCGGAATTGTGATGCCGCCAGCTTTGCTTTTCTTTTTCAGTATTCCTCTGGCTATTCGGGGTCTCTTCTGGTTCCATACAAATTTTAGGATTATTTGTTCCATTTCTTTGAAAAAAGTGGATGGTATTTTGATGGGGATTGCATTGAATGTGTAGATTGCTCTAGGTAGCATTGACATCTTCACAATGTTGATTCTCCCAATCCATGAGCATGGAACGTTTTTCCATTTCTTTGTGTCTTCTTCAATTTCTTTCCTGAGTATTTTATAGTTTTCTGAGTACAGATCCTTTGCCTCTTTGGTTAGATTTATTCTTAGGTATCTAATGGTTTTGGGTGCAATTTTAAATGGGATAGACTCCTTGATTTGTCTCTCTTCTGTCTTGTTGTTGGTGTATAGGAATGCCACTGATTTCTGTGCATTGATTTTATATCCTGCTACTTTACTGAATTCCTGTATGAGTTCTAGCAGTTTTGGGGTGGAGTCTTTTGGATTTTCCACATACAGTATCATATCATCTGCAAAGAGTGAGAGTTTGACTTCCTCTTTGCCGATTTGGATGCCTTTGATTTTTTTTGTTGTCTGATTGCTGTGGCTAGGACTTCTAATACTATGTTGAATAGCAGTGGTGAGAGTGGACAGCCCTGCGCGTTCCTGACCTTAGGGGAAAAGCTCTCAGCCTTTCCCATTGAGAATGATATTCGCTGTAGGTTTTTCATAGATGGCTTTTATGATATTGAGGTATGTACCCTCTATCCCTATACTCTGAAGAGTTTTGATCAAGAAAGGATGTTGTACTTTGTCAAATGCTTTTTCTGCATCTATTGAGAGGATCATATGATTCTTGTTCTTTCTTTTGTTAATGTATTGTATCACGTTGATTGATTTGCGGATGTTGAACCAGCCTTGCAGCCCAGGGATAAATCCCACTTGGTCGTGGTGAATAATCCTTTTAATGTACTGTTGGATCCTATTGGCTAGTATTTTGGTGAGAATTTTTGCATCCATGTTCATCAAGGATATTGGTCTGTAATTCTCTTTTTTGATGGGGTCTTTGTCTGGTTTTGGGATCAAGGTAATGCTGGCCTCATAAAATGAGTTTGGAAATTTCCCTTCCATTTCTATTTTTTGGAACAGTTTCAGGAGAATAGGGATTAATTCTTCTTGAAATGTCTGATAGAATTCCCCTGGGAAGCCATCTGGCCCTGGGCTTTTGTTTCTTGGGAGATTTTTGATGACTGTTTCAATTTCCTTAGTGGTTATAGGTCTGTTCAGGTTTTCTATTTCTTCCTGGTTCAATTTTGGTAGTTGATACATCTCTAGGAATGCACCCATTTCTTCCAGGTTATCTAATTTGCTGGCATAGAGTTGCTCGTAATATGTTCTTATAATTGTTTGTATTTCTTTGGTGTTGGTTGTGATCTCTCCTCTTTCATTCATGATTTTGTTGATTTGGATCATTTCTCTTTTCTTTTTGATCAGTCTGGCCAGGGGTTTATCAATCTTGTTAATTCTTTCAAAGAACCAGCTCCTAGTTTCGTCGATCTGTTCTACTGTTCTTTTGGTTTCTAGTTCATTGATTTCTGCTCTGATCTTTATGATTTCTCTTCTCCTGCTGGGTTTAGGCTTTATTTGCTGTTCTTTCTCCAGCTCCTTTAGGTGTAGGGTTAGGTTGTGTATTTGAGACCTTTCTTGTTTCTTGAGAAAGGCTTGTATTGCTATATACTTTCCTCTCAGGACTGCCTTTGCTGTATCCCAAAGATTTTGAACAGTTGTGTTTTCATTTTCATTGGTTTCCATGAATTTTTTTAATTCTTCTTTAATTTCTTGGTTGACCCATTCATTCTTTAGTAGGATGCTCTTTAGCCTCCATGTATTTGAGTTCTTTCCGACTTTCCTCTTGTGGTTGAGTTCTAGTTTCAAAGCATTGTGGTCTGAAAATATGCAGGGAATGATCCCAATCTTTTGGTACCGATTGAGACCTGATTTGTGACCTAGGATGTGATCAATTCTGGAGAATGTTCCATGGGCACTAGAGAAGAATGTGTATTCCGTTGCTTTGGGATGGAATGTTCTGAATATGTCTGTGAAGTCCATTTGGTCCAATGTGTCATTTAAAGTCTTTATTTCCTTGTTGATCTTTTGCTTAGATGATCTGTCCATTTCAGTCAGGGGGGTGTTAAAGTCCCCCACTATTATTGTATTGTTGTCAATGTGTTTCTTTGCTTTTGTTATTAATTGCCTTATATAATTGGCTGCTCCCATGTTCGGGGCATAGATATTTACAATTGTTAGATCTTCTTGTTGGATAGACCCTTTAAGTAGGATATAGTGTCCTTCCTCATCTCTTATTACAGTCTTTGTTTTAAAATCTAGTTTGTCTGATATAAGGATTTCCACCCCAGCTTTCTTTTGGTGTCCATTAGCATGGTAAATGGTTTTCCACCCCCTCACTTTCAATCTGGGGGTGTCTTTGGGTGTAAAATGAGTCTCTTGCAGAGAGCATATTGATGGGTCTTGTTTTTTAATCCAATCTGATAGCCTGTGTCTTTTGATTGGGGCATTTAGCCCATTTACATTCAGGGTAACTATTGAAAGGTATGAATTTAGTGCCATTGTATTACCTGTAAGGTGACTGTTAACTGTGTTGTCTGTGTTCGTTTCTGCTCTTTGCTGCTTTTAGGTTCTCTCTTTGCTTAGAGGACCCCTCTCAATATTTCTTGGAGGGCTGGTTTCGTGTTTGCAAATTCCTTTAGTTTTTGTTTGTTCTGGAAGCTTTTTATCTCTCCTTCTATTTTCAATGATAGCCTAGCTGGATATAGTATTCTTGGCTGCATATTTTTCTCGTTTAGTGCTCTGAAGATATCTTGCCAGTCCTTTCTGGCCTGCCAGGTCTCTGTGGATAGGTCTGTTGCCAATCTAATATTTCTACCATTGTAGGTTACATATATCTTCTCCCGAGCTGCTTTCAGGATTTTCTCTTTGTCTCTGAGACTCGTAAGTTTTACTATTAGATGTCGGGGTGTTGACCTATTTTTATTGATTTTGAGAGGGGTTCTCTGTGCCTCCTGGATTTTAATGCCTGTTTCCTTCCTCACATTAGGGAAGTTCTCTACTATAATTTGCTCCAATATACCTTCTGCCCCTCTCTCTCTCTTCTTCTTCTGGGATCCCAATTATTCTAATGTTGTTTCGTCTTATCGTATCACTTATCTCTCGAATTCTGCCCTCGTGATCCTGTAGTTGTTTCTCTCTCTTTTTCTCAGCCTCTTTATTTTCCATCATTTGGTCTTCTATATCGCTGATTCTCTCTTCTGCCTCATTTATCCTAGCATTTAGTGCCCCCATTTTTGATTGCACCTCATCAATAGCCTTTTTGATTTCGATTTGGTTAGATTTTAGTTCTTTTATTTCTCCAGAAAGGGTTTCTCTAATAACTTCCACGCTTTTTTCAAGCCCAGCTAGTATCTTTAAAGTCATGATTCTGAACTCTAGGTCCGACATCGTACTAATGTCCGTATTGAGTAGGTCCCTGGCTGACGGTACTACCTCTTGTTCTTTTTGCTGAGGTGATTTCTTTCGTCTTGTCATTTTGTCCAGAGGAGAATAGATGAATGAGAGAACAAAAAGCTAACAGGTTTACAACGTCCCCAGCAAATATACTGTATACAAATCAGAAAAGACCTGAAACCAGGGGAAAAGAAAGGGAAAGAAAGAAAAAAGAAAGAGAAAAGAAAAAAAAAAAAAGAAAAAAGATAAAAACAAAAACAAAACAATTCAAAAAAGGCAGAATATGATTAAATATGATCAGGCTAGTGCATAGATCAGTGCCACACACTAGATTTTGGGCGTATTTTGGTCTGTTAGAAAAAAGTGCCTCCTAAAATTTTAAAGGAAGAAAGACATATATGTACAAAATAAGGGTTGATACAATGAAGGGATGGAAGATGACTGTAAAGATGAAAATTATAAAAGATTTTATAAAAGGACTTGGTAAGATAAGTTGTTTGAAAAAAGAAAGAAGATTTAAGGGAAAAAAAAAAAAAAAGGAAAAAGGGAGAGAATGTGATCAGGCAGGAGACTAGAACCAAGCCATACACTAGTGGTTTAGGGTATATTTTGATCTGTTAGAAGAAACTGTACCTCAAAATTTTAAAGAGAGAACAACTTATATATATATGCCAAAAACAAGGATAACTACTATGAAGGGATAAAATATGACTCTAAAAATGAAAAAAAAACAAAAAATGTTTTTTTTTTAAAAAAAAGGGATTTATAAGATGTTGGTTGAAAAAAGGGAAAAAGAAAAATAAAAAAAAGTCAACAAAAATTAACTTTGATGAAATAATGAATCATGGTAAAAAAAAAAAAAAAAAAAAGAAGCCATGAATCTATGTGCAGTATTCCCCTAGCGCTGGAGTTCTCCTGTTCTCCTTGATTGATCAACTTGGTCTTGGCTTGCTGGCTGTTTGTGTTGATCTTCTGGGGGAGGGGCCTGTTGCTGTGGTTTCCAAATGTCTTTGCCGGAGGCGGAATTGCCCCGCCCTTGTCGGTCCGGGCTAAGGAAGCTCCTCCAGTTTGCTCTCAGGAGCTTTTGTTCCCTGCAAGCTCTCGGTACAGCCTTGGAGGACCAGGGCGAAAATGGCGGCCTCCCAGTCTCCGCCCGGAGTAGCCGAGAACTCGGGGCCCCGCTCCTCAGTGCGCCCCCAGAGAAAAGCAGTCACTCCCGTGTCCCCGGTCTCTGGCCGCACTCCGTGCTCACCCGGCCTGTGACCGAGCGTTGCTATCTCTGGCACCCGACCCCGTGTGGAGTCTCCAAACCCAGCAGATCCCTGCGGTGCGCTCCCGCGCCGCTCCTCCCGGGGGAGGAAGGGGAGTCTCCCCGGATCTGCCGCTTGTTGGGTCCCTGCTGGAGGAGCAGTGGCCCGACTGGGCCGCGGATCACAGTTTATGGCCACCCCGAGCTGAGAGCCCGCGCCTCGGCTCCGTCTCTGCACCCGGCTTCCCCGCCCCGACACCTGGGAGCTCTGCCGCACTCAGGCACCCCCGGTCTCTCTGTGACCCCAAGGGTCCTGAGACCACACTGTCCCGGGAGGATTCCACCCCCGCTTAGCCACTGGAGCGACGTCCCTCAGCGGAGCTGACTTCTAAAAGGTCCGATTTTGTGCTCCGCGGCTCTAGCACTTGCCAGAAGCGGCCGGCGGAGGCCCCTCCCCCGCCGTCTATCCTCCCGAATATCGCCTCGGATTCACTTCTCCGCACGTCCTACCTTCCAGTAAGTGGTCGCTTCTCTGTTCAGAGAGTTGTTGCTACTCTCCTGTTCGATCTCCTGTTGAGTTCGTAGGTGTTCAGAATGGTTTGATCCCTATTCAGCTGAATTCCTGAGACCAGACAAAATCTAGGTCTCCTACTCCTCTGCCATCTTGCTCCGCCCCCCCTTTAGGTATTTTTTAATTGACATGTTTATTTAGATTATTGTAGAATCACATGCAGATGTAAGAAATAAGGAGAAGCTCTGTACAGCCCCCCTAGATTCTCCCTATAGTAATAGTTTGCAAAACTATAGTATAATATCACACTGGGATATTGATACTGATCAAATCCACTAATCTTATTCAGATTTCCTCAGTTTCACCAGTACTTATGTGTATGTGTGTGTATTTAGTACTATATGGTTTTATCACATGTGCAGCTTAGTGTTCTCACCAGCTCAATCAAAATACCAAACAGTTCTATCTCCACTGGCATCCCTCGTGTATACACAACTCCCTCCTGCTCCTGTCATTTTCTTTTCTACCTTTGGCAACTACTAAACTATTTTCCACTTTTTTCAACTTCTGCTAATTAAAAATTGTTATAAACAAAGAATAATATAGGGGAGTGATATCATCAAGATGGTAACATACGTTGTTCTTACCTTCAGTCCACCTCAAAAGAAGACCAACTAGCAACTGTCCATAGAAAGACACGATTGTGAAAATCCCAGAACCCAGCGGTCAGGCTGAAGCAACCTCTAAACAACAGGGACTGACAGGATCACATTAGAAGAGCAAGAGGAGTGGCTACACTCTGACCATATTGCCCCTTCTCCATGCCAACACAACACCACACTGAGAAGCCTCCACCCTGATCCTACGGTTTCTCCAGTGAGAAAAAGAGAACTCAAGGTAGACATCAGTTTCCTCAGCATTAGGAGTTGCTTCCCAGAAGTCCCAGTCAGGTCTCACCTCATGGGGATTACCTGGAGGAAACTGCAGGGCTCAACCACTGGGAATCAGATAGAGATGAAGAAGGGGCAAAGCTTACATTAACCAGTGCTTACATCTCTTTTTTCCAAACTTTTATTTAAATTCTAGTTAGTTAACTTATAGTATAATAGTGGTTTCAGAGTAGAATTTAGTGATTCATCACTTACATATAACACCCACTGCTCATTACATCAAGTGCCCTCCTTAACACCCATCACCCATTTAGTCCATACCCTAAATTAAGACATCAACTGAGTGATATTCCATGCATATATATACCACATATTTTTTCTTTTTCTTTTTTTTTAAGATTTTTTATTTACTTGAGAGAGAGTGAGAGAACGAGAGAGAATGAGTAAGAGTGAGAGAAAGAGAACAGAGCTGAGCAGGGAGCCTGATGTGGGGCTTGATCCCAGGACCCTGAGATCATGACCTGAGCCAAAGGCAGTGGCTGAACCAACTGAGCCACCCAGGTGCCCCATATCACATCTTCCTTATCCATTCATCAGTCAGTGGACATTTGGGCTCTTTCCATAATTTGGCTATTGTTGATAATGCTGCTATAAACATTGGGATTCATGTGCCTCTTTGAATCTGTATTTTTGTATCCTTTGGGTAAATAGCTAGTAGTGCTTAGATCTTTTTATTATTATTATTATTGTTATTATTATCATTATTATTATTATGTTATGCTAGTCACCATACAATACATCACTAGTTTTTCATGTGGTGATCCACGATCCACTGTTTTCGTATAACACCCAGTGCTCCATGCAGTACATGCCCTCCTTAATACCCATCACCGGGCTAACACATCCCCCCACTCCCCTCCCCTCTAAAATGCTGTTTGTTTCTCAGAGTCCATAATCTCTCATGGTTCATCTCTCCCTCCTATTTCCCCCCTCTTCATTTTTCCCTTCCTTCTTCTAATGTCCTCCATGCTATTCTTTATGTTCCACAAATAAGTGAAACCATATGATAATGGACTTTCTCTGCTTGACTTATTTCACTTAGCATAATCTCCTCCAGTCCCATCCATGTCGATGTAAAAGTTGGGTATTCATCCTTTCTGATGGCTGAGTAATATTCCCTTGTATATATGGACCGCATCTTCTTTATCCATTCATCTACTGAAGGGCATCTCAGCTCTTTCCACAGTTTGGCTATTGTGGACATTGCTGCTATGAATATTGGGGTGCATATGGCCCTTCTTTTCACTACATCTGTGTCTTTGGGGTAAATACCCAGGAGTGCAACTGCTGGGTCATAGGGTAGCTCTATTTTTAATTTTTTGAGGAATTTCCACACTGTTTTCCAAAGTGGCTGTACCAACTTGCATTCCCACCAACAGTGTAAGAGGGTAGAGAGCCCAGATATGGACCCTCAGTTCTATGGTCAAATAATCTTTGACAAAGCAGGAAAAAATATGCAATGGAAAAAAGACAGTCTCTTCAATAAAAGGTGCTGGGAAAACTGGACAGCCAGATGCAGAAGAATGAAACTCGACCATTCTCTAACACCATTCAAAAAGATAAACTCAAAATGGATGAGAGAGCTCAATGTGAGAGAGGAATCCATCAAAATCCTAGAGGAGAACATTGACAGTAACCTCTTCGACATCGGCCTCAGCAACTTCTTTCAAGATACATCCCCAAAGGCTAGTGAAACAAAAGCAAAAATGAACTTTTGGGACTTGATCAAGATAAAAACCTTCTGCACAGCAAAGGAAACAGTCCACAAAACAAAGAGGCAATCCACAGAATAGGAGAAGATATTTGCAAATGACACTACAGATAAAGGGCTGGTATCCAAGATCTATAAAGAACTTCTCAAACTCAAACACCCAAATAACAAATAATCAAGTCAAAAAATGGGCAGAAGACATGAACAGATACTTCTCTAAAGAAGACATACAAATGGCTAAAAGACACATGAAAAAAATGTTCATCATCATTAGCCATCAGGGAAATTCAAATCAAAACCACACTGAGATACCACCTTACACCAGTTAGAATGGCAAAAATGGACAAGGCAAGAAACAACAAATGTTGGAGAGATTGTGGAGAAAGACAAAAATTAATTTAAAGAAATAATGGCTGTTTATTGGAGTCCACAGTCTTTTATGGTTTGTCTCCCCCTCCGATCCCCCCCCTTCATTTTTCCCTTCCTTCTCCTAATGTCCTCCATGCTGTTCCTTATGTTCCACAAATAAGTGAAACCATATAATTGCCTTTCTCTGCTTGATTTATTTCACTTAGCATAATCTCTGAGAAATGAACTGAGGGTTTTAGAGGGGTGGGGGGTGAAGTGATGGTTAGCCCAGTGAGGGTATTAAGGAGGGCATGTATTGCATGGAGCACTGGGTGTTATATGCAAACAATGAATCATGGAATACTACATCAAAAACTAATGATGTACTGTATGGTGACTAACAACATAATTAAAGAAAGAAAGAGAGAGAGAGAAAGGAAAGAGAGAAAGAAAGAGAGAGGAAGGAAGGAAGGAAGGAAGGAAGGAAGGAAGGAAGGAAAGAAGAAAGGAAGAAAGAAAGAGAGAAATAATGGCTGAAAACTTCCCAAACTCGAGGAGAGAAATGGACATCAGATTCATGAGACCCAGCAGACCCCAAATAGGTTAAACCTGAAAAGAGCTTCACTGAAACACATTATAATGAAATTGTTGAGAGTCAAACACAAAGAGAGAATTTTGAAAGCAGCAAGAGAAAAGTGACTCATCACATGCAAGGGAGCTGCCATAACACTATGACCAGAAACCTAAACTGAAACTCTGCAAGCCAAAGAGAGTAAGATGATATACTCAAAATAATGAAAGAAAAATATTAACCAAGAACACTGTACTCAGCAAAACTGTCCTTCACAGATGAAGGAGCTGAAGACTTCCCAAAACTAACAAAAGCTGAGGGATTTCAACATCACTAAACCTGCCCTACAGGAAATGCTATGTGTATCAATACTGGTTTCTTTTTATTGCTAAATACATGGAATGTATAACAAAATTTGGTTTAACCATTTACCTGGTGAAGGCCATCTGGACTGTTTCTAGCTTTTGTTTATTTGTTTGTCTTTTATTGATATATAATTGACATATAATACTTTATAAATTTAAGGTGTAGGTCATGTTGATTTGATACATTTATATATTGCAAAATGGTTACCATCTCATTCATGTCACAAAATTATAATTACTTATTCGTGTTAAGAACACTTAAAATCCAGTCTCTTACCAAGGTTAAAATTTATAATGCGGTGTTTGCTATAATCACTTGGATGTGCATTAGAGCTCCAGAACTTATTTATCTACTACTTGCAAGTTTGTATCCTTAAACAACTTCTCTCCAATTCCCCCATCACCCAGCCCCTGATAATCACATTCTACTCTCGGTCTCTAAGAGTTTGGCTTTTGGGGATTTAACATACAAGTTATATACAATATCTACCATCCTCTGGGACGTCTGGGTGGCTCAGCTGTTTAAGTATCTGCCTTCAGCTCAGGTCATGATCCTGGGTCCTGGGATCAAGTCCCTCCTCCAGCTTGCTCAGCAGGGAACCTGCTTCTCCCTCTGCCTGCTGCTCCCCCTGCTTGTGCTCTCTCTCTGTCTCTCTCTGATAAATAAATAAAAATCTTTTTAAAAAAAAATCTACCATCCTCTGAAATATCACTTAGCATAATGCCTTCAAGTTTCATCCATGTTGTCTCAAATGGCAGAATTTTCTGATGACTGAATAATATTCCATTGATATGTATACACACATCTTCTTTATCCATTCATCCATTGATGAATACTTAGATTTTTCTCTATCTTGGTTATTTTGAATCATGCTGCAATAAACACTGGAGTACAGACATCTTTTCAATATTCTGATCTCATTTCTTTTGGATATATGCCCAGAAGTGGGATTACTGGATATGGTAGTTCTATTTTTAACTTTTTGAGGAACTTCCATATTGTTTTCCATTGTAGCTGCACCAATTTACATTGCCACCAACAGTGCACAAGGGTTCCCTTTTCTCCCCCACCTCACCAACATTTATTGCTTGTCTTCTTGATCGTAGCCATTCTAAGTGTGAGGTGATACCCCAGAGTGGCTTTGATTTGCATTTCCCTGATGATTAGTGATGTAGAGCATCTTTTCAGTGCTTGTTGGGCATTTGTGTATCCTCTTTTAAAAATGTCTGTTTAAGGGGCACCTGGGTAGCTCAGTTGTTAAGAGTCTGCCTTCAGCTCAGGTCATGATCCCAGGGTCCTGGGATCAAGCCCCGCATCGGGCTCCCTGCTCCGCAGGAAACCTGCTTCTCCCTCTCCCACTCCCCCTGCTTGTGTTCCCTCTCTAGCTGTGTCTCTCTCTGTCAAACAAATAAATAAAATCTTTGAAAAAAAAAGTCTGTTTAACTGCATCTCCAAAGGCAGCCCATATATCCTTGAAAGAGCACCTCCAGGATAAACAGGTTTGATCACTATGCCATCATCAAGTTCCCCCTGACTACTGAGTCAGCCATGAAGAAAATAGAAGACAACAACACACTTGTGTTCACTGTGGATGTCAAGGCCAACAAGCACTAGATCAAACAGGCTGTGAAGAAGTTCTACAACATTGACATGGCTAAGGTCAACACTTTGATCAGGCCTGATGGAGAGAAGAACGCATATGTTCAACTGGCTCCTGACTATGATGCTTTGGATGTTGCCAACAAAATAGGGATCACCTAAACTGGGTCCAGCTGGCTAAATTTAAATATAAATTTTTCACCAAAAAAAATAAAATAAAATAAAAATGTGTGTTTTGATCCACTGCCCATTTTTAAATCTGTTTTTTGTTATTGAGTTATATGAGTTCCTTACATATTTTGGATATTAATGTTTTATCCAATATATAATTTGCAAATATTTTCTCCTGTTCCATAGGTTGCCTTTTTATCTTGTTTAATGTTTCTTTTGCTGTGAAGAAGACTGTTAGTTTGACTAGTCCTATTTGTTTATTTTTGCTTATGTGCTTGTGCTTTTGTTGTCATATCCAAATAATCATTGCCAAGACCTATGTCAAGGAGCTTCTTCTCAATGATCTCTTCTAAGGGTCTTAAATTATCAGGTCTTATATTTAAATCTTAGTTCCATTCTGAGTTAATTTTTGTGAGTGGTACATGGGTCCATTCATTTTTCTGCATTTGGTTATTTGGCACCATTTGTTGAAGAGACTATCTTCCACCATTGAGTATTCTTGGTTTCCTTGTCAAATATTAGTTGACCATGTTTGTAAAAGTTTATTTCTGGGCACTCTATTCTGTTTCACTGTACTATGTGTCCATTTTTATGCCAGTACCATGCTATTTTAATTACTCTATCTCTGTAGTATAGTTTGATGTCAGGAAATATGATGCCTCCAGCTTTGTTCTTCTTTCTCAGAATTTCTTTAGTTATTTAGGGTCCTTTGTGGTTCCATATGAATTATAATATTGTATTTTTTATTTCTGTAAAAAATGCCATTGGAATTTAATAGGGATTGCTTTGAATCTATAGATGGCTTTGGGTAGTATGGACATTTAATAATGTTAATTTTTCCAATTCATGAACATGGAATATCTTTCCAGTTATTTGTGTCTTCTTTAATTTCTTCCATCAGTATCTTGTACTTTTTGTTGTACAGATCTTTCCTTGGTTAAACTAATTCCTAATTATTTTATTGCATTTGATATTAATGTGAATGGGATAGGTTTTTTTACTTCAGATAATTCATTGTTAGCATATGAAAATGCAACTAATACCTGTGTGTTGACTTTGCTGAATTCCTTGATTAGTTCCAAAAATTTTTGGTTGAGTTTTAGTATTTCCTATATATAAGATTTTATCATTTGCAGACAACAATTTTACTTCTTCCTCTCCAATTTGAATTCCTTTTATTTCTTTATCTTGCCTGATTGCTCTATCTAGGACTTCCAGTACTATGTTCAATAAATGTTGAGAGTGGGCAACTTTGTCTTGTTCCCAATCTTAGAAGAAGAGTTTTCAACCTCTCACCATTGACTATAATGTTGGCTGTGGGTGTTTCATATATGACCTTTATTATGTGGAGGTATGTTCCTTCTATACCCAATTTGTTGAGGGTTTTTATCATGAAGTGGTGTTGAATTTTGCCAAATATTTGTTCTGCATCTATTGAGGGTGTCATATAATTTTTATCATTTATTTTATTAATATGGTGTATCAACCATCCTAGCATCCCACTTGATCATAGAATATAATCCTTTGATGTGTTGTTGACTTTGGTTTGCTACTATTTTGATCAGAATTTTTGCATCTATATTCATCAAGGATATTGGTTTATTGTTTTCTTCTAGTGTCCTTATCTGGTTTTGGTATTAGGGTACTGTTGGTCTCATAGAATGAGTTTGGGAGTGTTCTCTTGTCTTCAATGTTTTGAAGAGTTTAAGAAGGATTGGCATTAGTTCTTCTTCAAATGTTTGGTAGCATTCACCAGTGATGCCATATGGTCCTGGGCTTTTCTGTATTGGGAAGTTTTTGATTTACTGATTCAATCTCTCTACTCATTATTGGTCTGTTCAGGTTCTCTATTTCTTTCATTTAGTCTTGGTAGGTTGTATGCTTCTGGGAATCTAACCATTCTTCAAAATTACCCAATTTATTGGCATATAATTGTTCACAGCAGTCTCATGATTCTGTGTTTTCATGTAGTATCAGTTGAAATGCCTGTCTGTCATTTCTGTGTTTATTTGAGTCTTCTTTCTTTTTTTCTGAGTAGTCTAGCTAAAGGTTTGTCAGTTTGTTTACGTTTTCAAAAAAAAAAACAGCAGTAGTTATTGATCTTGATCTTTTCTATTGTTTTTCTTTCTTTTTATTGTTATGTTAATCACCATACATTACATCATTAGTTTTTGATGTAGTGTTCCATGATTCATCGTTTGCATGTAACACACAGTGCTCCATGCAGAACGTGCCCTCTTTAATACCCATCACCAGGCTAACCCATCCCCCCACCCCCCTCCCCTCTAGAACCCTCACTTTGTTTTTCAGAGTCCATAGTCTCTCATGGTTCATGTCCCCCTCCGATTTCCCCCCTTCATTCTTCCCTTCCTGTTATCTTCTTATTATTTTTTTTAACATATAATGTATTATTTGCTTCAGAGGTACAGATCTGTGATTCAACAGTCTTGCACACTTCACAGCGCTCACCACAGCACACACCCTCTCCAATGTCTAACACCCAGCCACCCCATCCCTCCCACCTCCCACCACTCCAGCAACCCTCAGTTTGTTTCCTGAGATTAAGAATTCCTCATATCAGTGAGGTCATATGATACTTGTCTTTCTCTGATTGACTTATTTTGCTCAGCATAATACCTTCCAGTTCCATCTACATCATTGCAAATGGCAAGATTTCATTCTTTTTGATGGCTGCGTAATATTCCATTGTATATATATACACCACATCTTCTTTATCCATTCATCTGTCGCTGGACATCTTGGCTCTTTCCACAGTTTGGCTATTGTGGACATTGCTGCTATAAACATCGGGGTGCACATACCCCTTCAGATCCCTACATTTGTATCTTTGGGGTAAATACCCAGTAGTGCAATTGCTGGATCGAATGGTAGCTCTATTTTCAACTTTTTGAGGAACCTCCATACTGTTTTCCAGAATGGCTGCACCAGCTTGCATTCCCACCAACAGTGTAGGAGTGTTCCCGTTTCTCCGCATCCCCGCTAACATCTGTCATTTCCTGACTTGTTAATTTTAGCCATTCTGACTGGTGTGAGGTGATATCTCATTGAGGTTTTGATTTGGATTTCCCTGATGCCAAGCGATGTTGAGCACTTTTTCATGTGTCTGTTGGCCATTTGGATGTCTTCTTTGGAAAAATGTCTTTTCATGTCTTCTGCCCATTTCTTGATTGGATCATTTGTTCTTTGGGTGTTGAGTTTAAGAAGTTCTTTATAGATTTTGGATACTAGCCCTTTATCTGCTATGTCATTTGCAAATATCTTCTCCCATTCTGTCAGTTGTCTTTTGGTTTTATTGACTGTTTCTTTTGCTGTGCAAAAGCTTTTTATCTTGATGAAGTCCCAAGAGTTCATTTTTGCCCTTGCTTCCCTTGCATTTGGCGATGTTACTAGGAAGAAGTTGCTGCAGCTGAGGTCAAAGAGGTTGCTGCCTGTGCTCTCCTTTAGAATTTTGATGGACTCCTGTCTCACATTTAGGTCTTTCAACCATTTGGAGTCTATTTTTGTGTGTGGTGTAAGGAAATGGTCCAGTTTCATTCTTTTGCATGTGGCTGTCCAATTTTCCCAATACCATTTGTTGAAGAGACTGTCTTTTTTCCATTGGACATTCTTTCCTGCTTTGTCGAAGATGAGTTGACCATAGAGTTCAGGGTCCATTTCTGGGCTCTCTATTCTGTTCCATTGATCTATGTGTCTGTTTTTGTGCCAGTGCCATACTGTCTTGATGATGACAGCTTTGTAATAGTGCTGGAAGTTTGGAATTGTTATGCCGCCAGCTTTGCTTTGCTTTTTCAACATTCCTCTGGCTATTTGAGGTCTTTTCTGGTTCCATACAAATTTTAGGAATATTTGTTCCATTTCTTTGAAAAAAGTGGATGGTATTTTGATGGGGATTGCATTGAATGTGTAGATTGCTCTAGGTAGCATTGACATCTTCACAATATTTGTTCTCCAGTCCACGAGCATGGAATGTTTTTCCATTTCTTTGTGTCTTCCTCAATTTCTTTCATGAGTATTTTATAGTTTTCTGAGTACAGATCCTTTGCCTCTTTGGTTAGATTTATTCCTAGGTATCTTATGGTTTTGGGTGCAATTGTAAATGGGATCGACTCCTTAATTTCTCTTTCTTCTGTCCTGTTGTTGATGTATAGGAATGCCACTGATTTCTGTGCATTGATTTTATACCCTGCCACTTGACTGAATTCCTGTATGAGTTCTAGTAGTTTTGGGGTAGAGTTTTTTGGGTTTTCCACATAAAGTATCATATCATCTGCAAACAGTGGGAGTTTGACTTCTTTGCCAATTTGGATGCCTTTTATTTCTTTTTGTTATCTGATTGCTGAGGCTAGGACTTCTAGTACTATGTTGAATAGCAGTGGTGATAGTGGACATCCCTGCCGTGTTCCTGACCTTAGGGGGAAAGCTCTCAGTTTTTCCCTATTGAGAATGATATTCGCTGTGGGTTTTTCATAGATGGCTTTTATGATATTGAGGTATGTATCCTCTATCCCTATACTCTGAAGAGTTTTGATCAAGAAAGGATGCTGTACTTTGACAATTGCTTTTTCTGCATCTACTGAGAGGATCATATGGTTCTTGTTCTTTCTTTTATTAATGTATTATATCACATTGATTGATTTGCGGATATTGAACAAACCTTGCAGCCCAGGAATAAATCCCACTTGGTCGTGGTGAATAATCCTTTTAATGTACTGTTGGATCCTATTAGCTAGTATTTTGGTGAGAATTTTTGCATCCGTGTTCATCAAGGATATTGGTCTGTAATTCTCCTTTCTGATGGGGTCTTTGTCTGGTTTGGGGATGAAGGTAATGGTGGCCTCATAAAACGAGTTTGGAAGTTTTCCTTCCGTTTCTATTTTTTGGAACAGTTTCAGAAGAATAGGAATTAATTCTTCTTTAAATGTTTGGTAGAATTCCCCTGGGAAGCCATCTGGCCCTGGGCTTTTGTTTGTTGGGAGATTTTTGATGACTGCTTCAATTTCCTTAGTGGTTATAGGTCAGTTCAGGTTTTCTAGTTCTTCCTGGTTCAGTTTTGGTAGTTGACACATCTCTAGGAATTCATCCATTTCTTCCAGGTTATCTAATTTGCTGGCATAGAGTTGTTCATAATATGTTCTTATAATTGTTTGTATTTCTTTGGTGTTGGTTGTGATCTCTCCTCTTTCATTCATGATTTTGTTGATTTGGATCTTTTCTCTTTTCTTTTTGATAAGTCTGGCCAGGGGGTTTATCAATCTTGTTAATTCTTTCAAAGAACCAGCTCCTTGGGTTTCGTTGATCTGTTCTACTGTTCTTTTGATTTCTATTTCATTGATTTCTGCTCTGATCTTTATTATTTCTCTTCTGCTGGGTTGAGGCTTCATTTGCTGTTCTTTCTCCAGCTCCTTTAGGTGTAGGGTTAGGTTGTGTATTTGAGACCTTTCTTGTTTCTTGAGAAAGGCTTGTATTGCTATATACTTTCCTCTTAGGACTGCTTTTGCTGCATCCCAAAGATTTTGAACAGTTGTGTTTTCATTTTCATTTGTTTCCATGAATTTTTTTAATTCTTTAATTTCCTGGTTGACCCATTCATTCTTTAGTAGGATGCTCTTTAGTCTCCATATATTTGAGTTCTTTCCAACTTTCCTCTTGTGATTGAGTTCTAGTTTCAAAGCATTGTGGTCTGAAAATATGCAGGGAATGATCCCAATCTTTTGGTACCGGTTGAGACCTGATTTGTGACCTAAGATGTGATCTATTCTGGAGAATGTTCCATGGGCACTAGAGAAAAATGTGTATTCTGTTGCTTTGGAATGGAATTCTATTGTTTTTCTGGTCTTTCTTTCATTTATTTCTACTCTCTCTATTCTTTCCTTCTTTCTGTTACAAACTTTGGCTTCATTTGTTCCTCTCTTTTTAGTTCCTCATGGTGTAAAGTTAGGTTGCTTGAGATTTTTCTGTTTCTTAATATATTCATGTATCTCTATAAACTTCCCTCTAAGAATTGATTTGCAGGTTCCATAGGTTTTGAAGTGTTGTTTGTTTCAAGATTGTTTTTATTTCCCTTTTGATTTTTTCTTTGATCCAGTGGTTGTTTGGGAGTGTGTTGTTTAGTTTCCACATGCTTTTAAATTTTCCAGCTTTCTTTTTTAAAAATTTGTATATTGTATTTTCATTGTATATTTTCTAAAACTGAGATATAATTCATGTACCATAAATTGACGCTTTTAAAGTGTACAATTCAGTGGTTTCTAGTATATTCAGAGTTCTGCAGCCATCACCATGATCTTAATTTCAAAACATTTTCATCAGCTCTATCCCCATTAGCAGTGACTCCCTAGTCCTACCTCTCCACACCCCCCTCCCCTGCCCCACCCTGCAACCATTAATCTGGTTTCTTTGTGGATTCACCTGTTCTGGACATTTCATATAAGTAGAGTCATATAATATGGCTTTTTGTGTCTGGCTTCTCTTACTTAGTATAAAGTTTTGAAGGTTCTTCCATGTTGTCATGTATCAGTATTTCCTTCCTTTTTTGGCCAAACAATAGTCAATCATATGACTATGCTATCTTTGTTTATGCATTCATTGGTTGATGGCTCTTTGAGCTAGTTATTTTCACTTTTTGGTTATTACAAATAATGCTGCTATGAACATTCATATACAAGTTTTTGTTTGTATATGATGTTTTAGTATTTATGCTGTGTTTTGGGATCTGACTTGGTCCTCATAAATACTTTGTGAGATAAGGCAAGTCTTACTATTAACATTTTATAGGTAGGGAAACAGAGGATCTCAGATATAATTGCCTTGTACATGCTAGAATCTGGCTGGGGGATGGATTAAATAGGTGATGGGGATTAAGGAGTGTACTTGTGATGAGCACCAGGTGTTATATGGAAGTGATGAATCACTAAGTTGCACACCTGAAACTAATATTACACTGTATGTTAACTAACTGGAATTTAAATAAAAACTTAAAAAGAAAAACTAGCTTTATTTTTTTTGTTGATTTCTCGTTTCATTCCATTGTGGTCAGAAAAGGTACTTTGGTATCAATCTTCAAGATTGATATCTTTTTGAATTTGCTTAAACTTCTTTTATGTTCTGTGTTAGGATCTAGCCTGAAGGATGTTCCATGTGCATTTGAGAAGAATATTTATTCTGCTGCTGTTGAATGGAATGTTTTATCTATGTCATAAGATCCGTTTGGTCTAATGTATAGTTCAAATCCAATGATTCCTTTTATATTTTCTGTCTAGATAATCTATCCATTGCTGAAATTGGGGTACTGAAGTCCGTTACTGTATTATTGTATTTTTCTCCCTTCAATTTTATTAGTAGTTGCTTAAGATACTATGTGCTTTGATGTTGGGTGCATATATATTTACAATTATTATATTTTCTTGATGAATTGACCTCTATATCATTATATGATGATCTTTGTCTCTTGTTACCTTTTTTAGCTCAAAATCTGTTCTGCCTGATATAAGTACAGCTATCCTGCTTTCTTTTCGTTTCCATTTCCATAGAATATCTTTTTTCCATTTCTTTTTTTTTTAAAGGTTTTATTTATTTATTTGAGAGAGAGAGAATGAGAGATAGCACGAGAGGGAAGAGGGTCAGAGGGAGAAGCAGACTCCCTGCTGAGCAGGGAGCCTGATGTGGGACTCGATCCCGGGACTCCAGGATCATGACCTGAGCCGAAGGCAGTCGCTTAACCAACTGAGCCACCCAGGCACCCTCTTTTTTCCATTTCTTCACTTTAAGCTTATGTGTGTCCTTGAAGTGTGTTGTAGGTAGAATATAGTTAGGTCTTGGGTTTTTATACATGCCTTTTGATTGGTGAATCCATTCCATTTACATTTAGAGTAATCACTGATATTAGGACTTACTAATGCCAATTTATTAATTGCTTTCTGGCTCTTTTGTATTTCCACAGGTTTTTTTTTTTTTTTTACCTCTTTCTTCCTAATTTCCTACCATTTTCCATGGCAGTAATCTCTGATTCCCCTCTCTTTATCTTTTGCGACTGTACTATAGTTTTTGCTTTGTGGCTACCATGAGGCTTACATAAAATATCTTATAGATAAAGCAGTCCATTTTAAGCAGATAACAACTTTGATCACATACCAAATCTCTATCCAATTAGTACACCTCTTAGGTTTTTGATGTCACAGTATTTCTCTACTTATATTGTGTGTCTGTTAACAAATTATAGTAACTACAGTTATTTTAACATCTTAGCTAAATGGTTAACACACCCTCGTATTTTTTAGTTGGATTCTTCTAAATCTGACTGCGTATTTACTTTTACCAATGTGTTTTATATTTATGTATGTTTCCATGATACTAAAAGAATCTTCTCATTTCTGCTTGAAAAATTCCTTTCAGGGACGCCTGGGTGGCTCAGTCTGTTAAGCGTCTGCCTTTGGCTCAGGTCATGATCCCAGAGTCCTGAGATCAAGTCCCACCACAGGCTCTTTGCTCAGCAAGGAGCCTGCTTCTCCCTCTGCCTGCCGCTTCTCATGCTTTGTGCTCTCTCTCTCTCTCTCTCTCTGACAAATAAATAAATAAAATCTTTAAAAAAAAAAAACCTCCTTTCAATATTTCTTTGAAGGTAGGTCTAGTGGTGATAGATTGCCTCAGCCTTTGTTTCTCTGTATGAGTCTTAGTTTCTCTTTCACCTCTGAAGGTTAATCTTTCCAGATAGAGTATTCTTGTTTGGTGCTTTTTTTTTTTTTCTTTCAACACTTGGAATATATCTTTCCACTTTAACCTGTCCTGTAAGATTTATGCTGAGAAATCTGTTGATAGCTTAAGGAGGGTTTCTTTTAAGTTACAATCTTTTTTTTTTCTCTTGATACTTTTAGAATTCTCTTTTGTCTTTGATTTTTGACAATTTCATTATAACATGTCTTGAGAATGTTGTTTGAATTGAGACGTTTGGTGATTAGTTTTGTGAACCTGGATATCCAAGTCTCTCCTCAGTTTTGGGAAGGTCTCAACTATCATTTATTTAAATAGACTTTCTGTCTCCTTCTCCCCCTCCACTCTTTCTGGAACTCCGATTATTCTAATATTTGTACATTTGATGGTGTCCTATAGATCATATAATCTTTAATCACTCTTTTTCATTCTTCTGTTGTTGTTATTCTCCTCTGGCTGGGTTTTCAAGGTTCCTATCTTTTGTCTCACTGATTCTATCTTCCGTTTGATCTATTCTGCTGTAGATGCTCTCTATTGCTTTTTTTTTTCATTTTATCCATTGAACATTTTAGCTTCAGAATTTCTGTGTTGTTATTTTTTAATCATTTCTGTCTTTTTCTTAGACTTCTCATTTTGTTCATGTATTGTTTTCCTGATTTTGTTGAATTGTCTTTCTGTGTTTTCTTTTAGCTCATTGAATTTCCTCAAAACAGCTACTTTGAATTCTTCATCAGGTAACTTGCAAAATTTTGTCTTTGAGTTCTATTACTGGAGGACTATTCTGATCTTTTGGTGAAGACATGTTTCTTGACTCTTCAAATTCATTGAAGTTTTGCACTGCTGTTTTCACATTTGAATTGCAAACACCTCAAATCTTTACTTGTTGTCTTTTGGTGGGAGATACTTCCATTAGTCCTGCTTATATCTGGGACTTTCTCCAACCTTATATGGATACATCTGTTACACACTTGTTGCTTCCTTCTGTGGCAGAATTCTTAAGCTCACTTTGTCTTCTCTGGTTCTTACAACATGCCAGGTTGGCTGCTGGAAACTTCTCTTTTGTTTTCCTGAAAGTGGCACTACAGCTGAAGTTTATGGATTCTCCCTTACCTGTTGACCTGGCCTATTTTCTGAGGGCACTCCCATTTATCAGAGCTTACTCTTCTGCCACACAAGCAGTTGGCCTCAGAGCTGGGGGAGGAATGGGTTTAGTACTTGGGGCATGGGGTGGGGGGGACAGGCCAGGAGGGGGATCCTTAGGTGATGTTCTCCCAGTGGCTTGTGGGCAGGATTTCCTGGAGCCCTGGAAGCAGCTAGCAGGAACTGCATCCTTTTAATGCGTTTTGATATTCTTATCTGCCTCTTCCTGATCTCTCTCACCTAGTCATGAAATTCATGCCTCAATATTCTGGGTGCTATGAGAGAGAAGGAGGCTTCTTTAGCAGGGTCCTGCACAGTTGGGGTAGCCAGGCACTCACTCACTGCTCTCTCCTTCTAGCTGCAAGAGAAATCAACTCTAGCTGATTTAGCACTGGCATGTACCTCCTTAGAGGAAGGACAATGCTGGCATAGCTCCTCTTCCCCTCTCCAATGCATCCAAACTCACATCTTTGTTTTGTTTTCTTTGCATTAGAATTTCTCCTTGGGAAGGCTGGACTTCTACAAAGGCTCTCTTATCTATGGGCATCTGCCCAAATCAGCACTCTCCTGGTTTTCCTCAACCAGGGCTAAGAGGGACTGTTGCCAGTTCACAAGTTCCCACTGATTTCACAGCCCATACCAAGGCATATCTGTCTGCCTGTTATCTGATGCGCAGGTGGACAAGATCCCTCCAGATATCTTGTCATATGGTGTTGGATTGCACGACTTCCACAGACATACTTCTGTTCGTTGGATGGGTGCAGAATTAGTTGTTTAAAAAGGGAGACAAAAAGAGGTACATCTTATGTCACCATGATGCTGTCTCCTGTTTCTAATTTTTGACTGGTGAATAAAGCTGCTATGAACATGCATGTGTAGGTTTTTGGGTGGACATAAATTTTCATTTCTCTGGAACAAATTCCCCAAAGTGCTATTGCTAAGTCACATACTAAGTGTATATTATTTATTAAAGGAAAATTGTTGGGGGATAGTAATTTTATGGTCAGTTTTAACAGAAACTGCCAAACTTCTCTCCAGAATGTCTGTCCAATTTTACACTCCTATAAGCAATACATGAGTGTTCCAGGTTTTCTGCATCCTTAATACCATTTGATGTTATCATTATGTTTTATTTTAGCTCTTCTGATAAATGTGTAGTGATACCTCTAACTCACCTCCCCTCTCGCAACCACCAGTTTGTTCTGTATATTTAAGAATCTTTTTTTGTTTGTCCTTTTTTTCCTTTGTTCATTTGTTTTGTTTCTTTATTTATTTATTTATTTATTTTTAGAGAAAGAGAAGAGCGGGTAGGGAAAGGGCAGAGAGAGAGAGAGAGAGAGAATCCTAAGCAAGCTCCACACTCAGCGTGGAGCCTGATGCAGGGCTCAATCTCACAACCCTGACATTATGACCTGAGCCAAAACCAAGAGTTGGATGCTCAACTGACTGAGCCCCTCACTTGTTTTTTTTTCTTAAATTCCACATATGAGTGAAATCACATGGTATTTATCTTTCTCTGACTTATTTCACTTAGGATTACACCCTCTAAATCCATGCATGTTGTTGCAAGTGACAAGATACAATTATTTTTATGGTGAAGTAATATTCCATTGTGTATATATATATATATATATATATATATATATATACCACATTTTCTTTATCCATTCCTCTGTGAACTGACATTTGGATTGTTTCCATATCTTAGCTATTTTAAATGCTGCAATAAACATAGGAATGCATACATCTTTTTGATTTAGTGTTTTTGTTTCCTTTTTTTAATTTAAATTCAATCAGCCAACATACACTACATCATTAGTTTCAGATGTAGAGTTCAATAATTCAACAGTTGCATATAACACCCAGTGCTCGGGGCGCCTGGGTGGCTCAGTCGTTAAGCGTCTGCTTCGGCTCAGGTCATGATCCCAGGGTCCTGGGATCCAGCCCTGCATCGGGTTCCCTGCTCAGTGGGAGGCCTGCTTCTCCTTCTCCCACTCCCCCTGCTTGTATTCCTTCTCTCACTGTGTCTCTCTCTGTCAAATAAATAAATAAAATCTTTTTAATAAATAAATAAATAAATACACCCAGTGTTCATCACATCAGGTGCCCTCCTTAATGCCCATCACCTAATTACCCCATCCCCCCACCAACCTCCCCTGTAGCAACCCTCAATTTGTTTCGTATAGTTAAGAGTCTCTCACGGTTTCTCTCCCTCTCTGATTTCTTTCCGTTCTGTTTTCCCTCCATTCCCCTATGATCCTCTGTGCTCTTTCTTATATTCCACATATGAGTGAAACCATATGATAATTATCTTTTCTGACTGACTTATTTTACTCAGCATAATACCCTCCTGTTCCATTCATGTCGTTGTAAATGGTAAGTATTCATCCTTTCTGATGAGTGAGTAATTTGAGCAAAGGCCCAGTAGTAGAATTACTAGATCATATGGTAGTTCTATTTTAATTTTTTTAAGGAATTTCTATACTGTTTTCCAGAGTGGCTGCACCAGTTTGCATTCCCATCAACAGTGCATGAGGGTTTCCTTTTCTCCACATCCTCATCAACACTTGTTATTTCTTGTGTTTTTTATTTTAACCATTCTAACAAGTGTGAAATCATATCTCACTGTGGTTTTGATTTGCATTTCCCTGATGATTAGTAGATGTTGAACAACTTTTCATATACCTGTTATCCATTTCTATATCTTCTTTGGAGAAATGTTTATTCAGGTTCTTTGCTTATTTTTAAATTAGGGGAGTTTGCTATTGAGTTGTATAAGTTCCTTATATATTTTGGATATTAGTCCCTTATCAAATATACGATTTGCAAATATTTTTCCATCCATATTATATAATACTATTCAACAATAAAAAGAAATAAAATACTGATACAGGGCGCCTGGGTGGCTCAGTTGGTTAAGCGACTGCCTTCAGCTCAGGTCATGATCCTGGAGTCCCGGGATCGAGTCCCACATCGGGCTCCCTGCTCGGCAGGGAGTCTGCTTCTCCCTCTGACCCTCTTCCCTCTCGTGCTCTCTATCTCTCATTCTCTCTCAAATAAATAAATAAAATCTTTAAAAAAAAAAATACTGATACAAACAAAAATATGCATGAATCTCACAAATACTATACTGAGGGGGAAAAAAACAAGGAAAATTAACTCATAATAAAATTTATAGCAGAGAAGTGAGGGCTAGAGGACACTTTGAAGAATTCTGGGATAATGCAACTGATCTGTTGATAGGATTGTGGTTTTACATTAGTATGTGAATTTATCCAAATACATTGAATTTTGAACCTGATCTCAGGGTCATGAGTTCAAGCTTGGCACCCAGTGTGGAGCCTACTTAAACAAACAAACAAATCTTCTCCTATTATTGCCCTGATATATCTTTAGGTTCTAACTTTTGAATATCTTGTAAGTGCAAAAATATTACTTAACTTTTACTATAATTGTGTGCTTATTATTTTCTTGGTTAGATACTTTTTCACCCCAAACATTCACCCACTGCTTTATTGTCTCAAGTATCTTCCTTCAAGAGCAAAGTTCACTTCTGTAAAGATCATTGCCCTGGCCCATAGCACCTCCCCAGGAGTCATTAAACATTGCCTTTTTAATTTTTCCACACACATTGTGTATCTTCCCTATAACTATCTTTTAACATTGTAGTGTAATTATTTATGTACCTGTCTCTTATTAACCGGATTATGAGACCTTGAAACACTGATCTCATGTTTCATTTGTAAACATAAATAAATATATAATATACAAATACATATAAACACATGATATTCTTTTATTTATAGCGATAGCAGGGAAAGTTAGTACCAAATGATATTTGGATGACTCAATAAATCTGGTAAAATAAACTTACAGAATAATATTATTTCCTTCCTCCATTTTAAAATTTCCTCATTTTGAAAATCTTAAAATCACTGTTATGGTATGATCTGAACTGAAGCAGAACTTCAGTTACCAAAAGTCAGCATTTATTCACATTCCAGTTTGCTTTAATTTAACTAAGGATGGTTTTCATTAACTTTTAACCAAAATTCAGTCTTATCAAGAAAAATCCCTTCTCTGTGCTCTTTGCACAGAAACATCACAAAGCAGTTCACCTTTGACTATTCACACATCCCTTTTCTGAAAATAATAGCAGATCATTGAACAGGTGTATTTCCACCTACAGTCTACTGACTTCTCAGGAACTTTTAAGGTCAGGATCATTCACAAAGTAGTCTTTTAAGCAAGTTTAGTTGTCAACAACTAAATCTTTTGCCAAATAATTATATCTGTGACTTTATTGAAACTATCTAGCTGCCTCAAGATTTGAGGGCAGAGAGAGAGTCCAAGATGGCAGAGGAGTAGGAGACCTTAATTTCATCTGGTCCTAGGAATTTGGCTAGATAGCTATCTAATCATTCTGAATACCTTCAAATTCAATTGGAGATCAAAGAAAAGAATAGTTACTCTATGAATAGAAAAGCAACCACTTTTTGCAAGGTAGGAGGTGCAGAGAAGTGAATCCAAGGAAATCTATGGGAAGATAGACTGCAGGGGGAGGGAGACTCCATCAGCCAGCTACCGGCAAGTGATATAGCAGCAGAGCACAAAAACAGAACTTTTAGAAGTCTGCTCCGGTGAGGGACAACACTCAGGCTGCTATGCCAGGACAGAACCCTAGCTAGAACAGTGTGGTCTCAGGATCCTCAGAGTCACAAGAAGACCAGGGGTGCCTGAGTCAGCAGAGCTCCCAGGCACTAGAGCAGGGAAGTCAGCTGCAAAGAATGAGCCCAGGAGTGGGCCCTCAGCCATAAACCATGAACTGCAGCAGTTTCAGACTGCTCTCTGAGCAGGGGACCAACAAGCAGCAGAATCAACAAGACCACCCCTTCTTCCCCCAGAAGGAGTGGCATGGAGCAAGCCGCAGGAGTCTGCTGGGTTTGGAGACCGCTATCATGTGCCTGGGATAGAAACACTCGGTCACAGGCTGGGTGAGCATGGAGTGTGGCCAGAGACCAGGGGAACAGGAGTGATTGACTGCTTTTCTCTGAGGGAGCAATGAGGAGTGGGGACCCGAGCTCTCAGCTCTGGGGCTGGAGATTGGGAGGCCACCATTTTCATTCTCATCCTCTAAAGTTGTGAGGGAAACATTCAGGGAACAAAAGCCACATAGAACAAATAGAAGCAGATTACTTAGCCTGGTTTCTGGCAAGGGCAGTGCAATTCTGCCTGGGACAAAGACACTTGATAATCAATACAACATGCCCCTCCCCCAGAATATCAGCAAGAACATCCAGCCAAGACCAAGTTTACCCATCAATGAGAACGGCAAAACTCCAGCACTAGGGGAAGACAGCACATAGAATTCATGGCTTTTCTCCCATGATTCTTTAGTCTTTCAACTTTAATATTTTTCTTTTCTTTTTTTAAATTTTTCTCTTTCTTTTTTCAAGCAACTTCTCATTTTATCAACTCCTTTTTTAAATCTTCTTGAATTTTCATTTTTACACTTACATTCTATCCCTTTAGTGTATTGAACCTTACTTTTGTGTGTGTATATATATGTGTGTATATATATATTTTTTCTTTATTTAAAATTTTGGGATGCAGTTTCTCCTAACAGAACAAAATACACCCAAAATCTAGTGTATGACTCTGTTCTATTCACCCATCTGATCATATTCTCTTTTTTCTTCTTCTTCTTTTTTTGTCTTTTTGTTTTTTTTTTGTTTTGTTAAAGTCCTTTTTAATTTTCATCATTACAGCTACATTCTATCCTTTCAATGTATTTAATTTTTTTTTATATATACAAATTTTTCTTTCTTTACAATTTTGAGATGTAGTTTCCTCTAACAAACCAACCAAAATACACTCAGGAGATAGTGTATTGCTCTGTTCTGTTCACCAGTCTGTTTATATCCCTTCTTTTTTGTTGTTGTTTTTATTTCTCTTTTGTTTTTTCTTGTCTTTTAATTTCCATTTTTACAGTTACAGTCTATCCTTTCATGGTATTTAATTTTATTTTTGGACATATATATTTCTTTCTTTATAATTTTGGAATCTAGTTTTCTAAAAACTAGACCAAAATACACAGAGAATCCAGGGCATTGCTCTATTCTGCTCACCTGTCTGATTATATTCTCTTTTTTTTCTCTTTTCTCTCTTTTTCCTTTCTTGTTCCCCGCCCCCCCCCCCCCCCCCCCCCCAGTTTCAGGTCTCTTCTGATTTGTTTAGTGTATATTTCTCTGGGGTCATTGTTGCCATTTTAGTATTTTGTTCTCTCATTCATCTATTCTTCTCTGGACAGAATGACAAGGTGGAAAAACTCACCTCAAAAAAAGAGAACAAGAGGCAGTACTAACTGCCAGGGACCTAATCGATATGGACATTAGTAAGAAGTCAGAACTAGAGTTCAGAATAACAATTATAAAGATACTAGCTGGGCTTGAAAAAAGTATAGAAGACACTAGAGAATCCCTTTCTGGAGAAGGAAAAGAACTAAAATCTAACTAAGTTGAAATCAAAAATGTATTAATGAGATGCAATAAAAAATAGAGCTCTAACTGCTAGGATAAATGAGACAGAAGAGAGAATTAGTGATATAGAAGACCAAATGATGGAGAATAAAGAAGCTGAGAAAAAGAGAGATAAAACAACTACTGAATCACAAGGGGAGAATTCAGGAGATAAGTGATACCATAAAGCAAAACAATATTAGAATAGTTGGGCTCCCAGAAGAAGAGGAAAGGGGGAGGGCAGAAGGTATATGGGAAAAAATTATAGTGGAGAACTTCCTTAATCTGGGGAAGGAAACAGGCATCAAAATCCAGGAGGCAAAAGTTGAAAATAGAGCTACCATTCGATCCAGCAATTGCACTACTGGGTATTTACCCCAAGGATACAAATGTAGGGATTCAAAGGGGTATGTGCACCCCGATGTTTATAGCAGCAATGTCTACAATAGCCAAACTGTGGAAAGAGCCAAGATGTCCATCAACAGATGAATGGATAAAGAAGATGTGGTATATATATACAATGGAATATTATGCAGCCATCAAAAAGAATGAAATCTTGCCATTTACAATGACGTGGATGGAACTGGAGAGTGTTATGCTGAGCGAAATAAGTCAATCAGAGAAAGACATGTATCATATGACCTCACTGATATGAGGAATTCTTAATCTCAGGAAACAAACTGAGGGTTGCTGGAGTGGTGGGGGTGGGAGGGATGGGGTGGCTGGGTGATAGACATTGGGGAGGGTATGCGCTATGGTGAGCACTGTGAAGTGTGCAAGACTGTTGAATCACAGATCTGTACTTCTGAAAGAAATAATACATTATATGTTAAAAAGAAGAAGAAGAAGATAGCAGGAGGGGAAAAATGAAAGGGGGGAATTGGAGGGGGAGATGAACCATGAAAGACGATGGACTCTGAAAAACAAACTGAGGGTTCTAGAGGGGAGGGGGGTGGGAGAATGGGTTAGCCTGGTGATGGGTATTAAAGAGGGCACGTTCTGCATGGAGCACTGGGTGTTATATGCAAATAATGAATCATGGAACACTACATCAAAAACTAATGATATAATGTATGGTGATTAACATAACATAATAATTTAAATAATTAATTAATTAATTTTTAAAAATCCAGGAGGCACAGAGAACCACCCTCAAAATCAATAAAAATAGATCAATACCCTGACATATAATAGTGAAACTTACAAATCTCAGAGACAAAGAGAAAATCCTGAAAGCAGCTCAGGACAAGAGGTCTGTAAGCTACAAGAGTAGAAACATTAGATTGGCAGCAGACCTATGCACGGAAACCTGTCAGGCCAGAAAGGACTGGCATGATATATTCAGGGTGTTAAACGAGAAAAATATGTAGCCAAGAATACTTTATCCAGTTAGGATGTCATTCAGAATAGAAGGAGTGATAAAAAGCTTCCAGGACAAACAGAAGCTAAAAGAATTTGTGATCGCCAAACCAACCATACAAGAAATGTTAAAAGGGGTCCTCTAAGCAAAGAGAGAACCCCAAAGTAACATAGACCAAAAAGGAAGAGAGACAATATACAGTAACAGTCAACTTACAGGCAATACAATGGCACTAAATTCATATCTTTCTCTTTTTTTAAAGATTTTATTTATTTATTTGACAGAGAGAGAGAGAAAGAGCACAAGCAGGGGGAGCAGCAGGCAGAGGGAGAGGGAGAAGCAGGATCCCCGCTGAGCAGGGAGCCCAACGTGGGGCTGGATCTCAGGACCGTGGGATAATGACCTGAGCCAAAGGCAGACACTTAACTGACTGAGCCACTGAGGTACCCCTAAATTCATCTTTGAATAGTTACTCTGAATGTAAATGGGCTAAATGCCCTAATCAAAAGACACAGGGTATCAGATTGGATAAAAAAACAAGACCCATCAATATGCTGTCTGCAAGAGACTCATTTTAGACCCAAAGACACCCCCAGATTGAAAGTGAGAGGGTGGAAAACCATTTGTCATGCAGATGGACATCAAAAGAAAACTGGGATAGAAATCCTTACATCAGATAAATTAGATTTTAAAACAAAGACGTTAATAAGAGATAAGGAGGGACACTTTATCATAATTAAAGGGTCTATCCAACAAGAAGATCTAACAGTTGTAAATATTTATGCCCCTAACATGGGAGCAGCCAATTATATAAACCAATTAATAACAAAATCAAAGAAACACATCAATAATAATACAATAATAGTAGGGGACTTTAACATCCCCTCACTGAAATGGACAGATTATCTAAGCAGAAGATCAACAAGGAAATAAGGGCTTTGAATGACACACTGGACCAGATGGACTTCACAGATATATTCAGAACATTCCATCCCAAAGCAACAGAATACACATTCTTCTCTAGTGCACATGGAACATTCTCCAGAATAGACCAGATACTGGGTCACAAATCAGGTTTCAACAGGTACCAAAAGACTGGGATCATTCCCTGTGTATTTTCAGACCACAATGCTTTGAAACTGGAACTCAGTCACAAGAGGAAAGTTGGAAAGAACTCAAATACATGGAGAGCATCCTATTAAAGAATGACTAGGTCAACCAGGAAATTAAAGAAGAAATTTAAAAATTCACAGAAACAAATAAAAATGAAAACACAACTGTTCAAAATCTTTGGGATGCAGCAAAGGCAGTCCTAAGAGGAATGTATAGCAATACAAGCCTTTCTCAAGAAACAAGAAAGTTCTCAAATACACAGCCTAACCCTACACCTAAAGGAGCTGGAGAAAGAACAGCAAATGAAGCCTCAACCCAGCAGGAGAAGAGAAATAACAAAGATTAGAGCAGAAATGAATGAAATAGAAACCAAAAGAACAGTAGAACAGTCAACAAAACTAGGAGCTGGTTCTTTCAAAGAGTTAATAGGATTGAAAAACTCCTGGCCAGACTTATCAAAAAGAAAAGAGAAAGGACCCAAATAAGTAAAATCATGGATGAAAGAGGAGAGATCACAACCAACACCAAAGAAATACAACAATTATAAAAGAATATTATGAGCAACTATATGACAACAAATTAGGCAATCTGGAAGAAAGGGATGCATTTCTAGAGATGTATAAACTGCCAAAACTGAACCAGGAAGAAAGAGAAAATTTGAACAGACCCATAACCAGCAAATAATTGAATCAGTCATCAAAAATCTCCCAACAAACTAGAGCCCAGGGCCAGATGGCTTCCCAGGGGAATTCTACAAAAAATTTAAAGAAGAATTAATACCTATTCTTCTGAAGCTCTTTCAAAAAGTAGAAATGGAAGAAAACTGTCCAAACTCTTTCTATGAGGCCAGCAATACCTTGATCCTAAAACCAAAGACCCCACCAAAAAGGAGAATTACAGACCAATATCCCTTATGAACGTGGATGGAAAAATTCTGACCAAAATGCCAACCAGTAGGATCCAATAGTACATTAAAAGGATTATTTACCACGACCAAGTGGGATTTATTACTGGGCTGCAAGGTTGGTTCAACATCTGCAAATCAATCAGTGTGATACCCTCCATAAAAAAAAGAAAGGACAAGAACCATATGATCCTCTCAATAGATGCAGAAAAAGCATTTGACAAAGTACAACATCCATTCTTGATTAAAACTCTTCACAGTGTAGGGATAGAGGGTATATACCTTAATATCATAAAAGCCATCTATGAAAAACCCACAGCAAATATCATCCTAAGGTCAGGAACACTGCAGGGATGTCCACTATCACCACTGCTGTCCAACATAGTACTAGAAGTCCTAGCCTCAGCAATCAGATAACAAAAAATAATAAAAGGCATCTGAATTGGCAAAGAAGAAGTCAAACTTTCACTCTTTGCTGATGACATGATACTCTATGTGAGAAACCCAAAGACTCCACCCCAAAACTCCTAGAACTCATACAAGAATTCAGCAATGTGGCAGGATATAAAATCAATGCACAGAAATCAGTTGTATTTCTATACACCAACAATGAGACAGAAGAAAGAGAAATTAAGGAGTGAATCCCATTTACAATCGTACCCAAAGCCATAAGATATCTAGAAATAAATCTAACCAAAGTGGCAAAGGATCTGTACTCAGAAAGCTATAGAATACTCATGAAAGAAACTGAGGAAGACACAAAGAAATGGAAAAATGTTCCATACTCATGGATTGGAAGAACAAATATTGTGAAAACATCTGTACTACCCAAAGCAATCTACACGTTCAATGCAATCCCTATCAAAATACCATGGACTTTTTTCACAGAACTGGAAAAAATAATCCTAAAATTTGTGTGGAACCAGAAAAGACCCTGAATAGACAGCGGAATGTTGAAAAAGAAAGCTAAAACTGGTAACATCACAATTCCAGACTTCAAACTCTATTACAAAGCTGTAATCATCAAGACAGTGTGGTATTGGCACAAAAACAAACACATAGGGGCGCCTAGGTGGCTCAGTCCTTAAGCGTCTGTCTTCGGTTCAGGTCATGATCCCGCAGTCCTGGGATTGAGCCCTACATCGAGCCTTGCATCGGGCTCCCTGCTCGGCGGGAACTGCTTCTCCCTCTCCCACTCCCCCTGCTTGTGTTCCCTCTCTCACTGTGTCTTTCTCTGCCAAATAAATAAAATCTTTTTAAAAATTTAAAAAATTAAAAATTAAACAAACAAACAAAAACAGACACGTAGATCAATGGAATAAAATAGAGAACCCAGAAATGAACCCTCAACTCTATGGTCAACTAATCTTTGACAAAGCAGGAAAGAATAGCCAATGGAAAAAAGATAGTCTCTTCAACAAGTGGTGTTGGGAAAATTGGACAGCCATATGCAAAAGAATGAAACTCGACCATTTCCTTACACCACACACAAATATAACTCCGAATGGATGAAAGACCTCAATGTGAGACAGGAATCCATCAAAATCCTAGAGGAGAACACAGGCAGCAACCTCCTTGACCTCAGCCATAGCAATTTCTTGCTAGACACATCTCCAGAGGCAAGGGGAAAAAAAGCAAAAATGAAGTATTGGGACTTCATCAGGATAAATATCTTCTGCACAGCAAAGGAAACAGTCACCAAAACCAAAAGACAACCAAAAGAATGGGAGAAGATATTTGCAAATGACACATTAGATAAAGGGTTTGTATCCAAAATCTATAAAGAATTTATGAAACTCAACACCCAAAGAACAAGTAATACAATCAAGAAATGGGCAGAAGACATGAACAGACATTTCTGCAAAGAAGACATCCAAATGGCCAACAGACACATGAAAAAGTGCTCAACAGCAATTGGCATCAAGAAAATACAAATCAAAACCACAATGAGATACCACCTCACACCAGTCAGAATGGCTAAAATTAACAAGTCAGGAAACGACATGTGGGTGAGGATGTGGAGAAAGGGGAACCCTCGTACACTGTTGGTGGGAATGCAAGCTGGTGGAGCCACTCTGGAAAATAGTATGGAAGTTCCTCAAAAAGTTGAAAACAGAGCTACCCTATGACCCAGCAATTGCACTACTGGGTATTTACCCCAAAGACATAGATGTAGTAAAAAGAAGGTTTACTAATATTTTGTTAAGAATTTTTGCATCTATGTTCATCAGGGATATTAGCTTGTAATTCCCTCTCTCTCTCTCTCCTCTCTTTGTTAATTGTTTTCTGGATGTTTTTGCAGTTTTTCTCTGTTCTCTTGCTCTCTTCCCTTGTGATTGATTATTTTCTTTCATGTTATGCTTGGATACCTTTCTCTTTATTTTTTGTGTACCTATTGTAGGTTTTGCTTTGTGGTTACCATGAATTTCATATATAACATCCTAAGTATAGCACTCTATATTAAGTAGATGATCGCTTAAGTTCAAACATATTCTTTCTTTTTTAAGATATTATTTATTTATTTGACAGAGAGAGACACAGGGAGAGAGGGAACACAAGCAGGGGGAGTGGGAGAGGGAGAAGCAGGCCTCCCATTGAGCAAGGAGCCCAATGCAGGGCTCGATCCCAGGACCCCAGGATCATGATCTGAGCCAAAGGCAGATGCCCAATGACTGAGCCACCCAGGTGCCCCAAGTTCAAACATATTCTTAAAGTATTACATTTTTACTCTTCCTCCCCACATTTTATGTATATGATGACATACTCTACATTTTTTTATATTGTGAATCCCTTAACTAATTTTTAGATATAATTGATTTTACTACTTTTGTGTTTTAACCTTCATACTAGCCATATAAGTGATTAATCTACTACTTTACTATGTTTGCTTTTACCTATGAAATTTTTTTCCTTTTATAATTTTCTTCCTATTTATGGCCTTTTCTTTTCCACTTAAAGAAGTCCATTTAACATTTCTTTTAAGGCCAGTTTGGTAGTGATGAACTCCTTTAACTTTTTTTTATTGTTATGTTAATCACCATATATTACATCATTAGTTTTTGATGTAGTGTTCCATGATTCATCGTTTGTTCATAACACCCAGTGCTCCATGCAGAATGTGCCCTCTTTAATACCCATCACCAGGCTAACCCATCCCCCTACGCTCCTCCCCTCTAGAACCCTCAGTTTGTTTTTCAGAGTCCATCATCTCTCATGGTTCGTCTCCCCCTCTGACTTACTCCCCTTCATTCTTCCTCTCCTGCTATCTTCTTCTTTTTCTTTTTTCTTAAAATATGTTGCATTATTTGTTTCAGAAGTACAGATCTGTGATTCAACAGTCTTGCACAATTCACAGCACTCACTGTAGCACATACCCTCCCCAATGTCTATCACCCAGCCACCCCATCCCTCCCACCCCCAACCACTCCAGTAACACTCAGTTTGTTTCCTGAGATTAAGAATTCCTCATATCAGTGAGGTCATGTGATACATGTCTTTCTCTGATTGACTTATTTCACTAAGCATAACACCCTCCAGTTCCATCCACGTCGTTGCAAATGGCAAGATCTCATTCCTTTTGATGGCTGCATAATATTCCATTGTGTATATATACCACATCTTCTTTATCCATTCATCTGTCAATGGACATCTTGGCTCTTTCCACAGTTTGGATATCGTGGACATTGCTGCTATAAACATTGGGGTGCACGTACCCCTTCGGGTCCCTACATTTGTATCTTTGGGGTAAATACCCAGTAGTGCAATTGCTGGATCGAATGGTAGCTCTAATTTCAACTGTTTGAGGAACCTCCATACTGTTTTCCAGAGTGGCTGCACCAGCTTGCATTCCCACCAACAGTGTAGGAGGGTTCCCCTTTCTCCACATCCCCACCAACATCTGTTATTTCCCAACTTGTTAATTTTAGCCATTCTGACGGGTGTGAGGTGGTATCTCATTGAGGTTTTGATTTGGATTTCCCTGATGCCGAGCGATGTTGAGCACTTTTTCATGTGCCTGTTGGCCATTTGGATGTCTTCTTTGGAAAAATGTCTGTTCATGTCTTCTGCTCATTTCTTGATTGGATTATTTGTTCTTTGGGTGTTGAGTTTGATAAGTTCTTTATAGATTTTGGATACTAGCCCTTTATCTGATATGTCATTTGCAAATATTTTCTCCCATTCTGTCGGTTGTCTTTTGGTTTTGTGGACTGTTTCTTTTGCTGTGCAAAAGCTTTTTATCTTGATGAAATCCCAATAGTTCATTTTTGCCCTGGCTTCCCATGCCTTTGGCGATGTTTCTAGGAAGAAGTTGCTGCGGCTGAGGTCGAAGAGGTTGCTACCTGTGTTCTCCTTTAGGATTTTGATGGACTCCTGTCTCATGTTTAGGTCTTTCAACCATTTCGAGTCTATTTTTGTGTGTGGTGTAAGGAAATGGTCCAGTTTCATTCTTCTGCATGTGGCTGTCCAGTTTTCCCAGCACCATTTGTTGAAGAGACTGTCTTTTTTCCATTGGACATTCTTTCCTGCTCTGTCAAAGATGAGTTGACCATAGAGTTGAGGGTCCATTTCTGGGCTCTCGATTCTGTTCCATTGATCTATGTGTCTGTTTTTGTGCCAGTACCATACTGTCTTGATGATGACAGCTTTGTAATAGAGCTGTAAGTCCGGAATTGTGATGCCGCCAGCTTTGCTTTTCTTTTTCAATATTCCACTGGCTATTCGGGGTCTCTTCTGGTTCCATACAAATTTTAGGATTATTTGTTCCATTTCTTTGAAAAAAGTGGATGGTATTTTGATGGGGATTGCGTTGAATGTGTAGATTGCTCTAGGTAACGTTGACATCTTCACAATGTTGGTTCTCCTAATCCATGAGCATGGAACCTTTTTCCATTTTTTGTGTCTTCTTCAATTTCTTTCATGAGTATTTTATAGTTTTCTGAGTACAGATCCTTTGCCTCTTTGGTTAGATTTATTCCTAGGTATCTTATGGTTTTGGGTGCAATTGTAAATGGGATTGACTCCTTGATTTGTCTCTCTTCTGTCTTGTTGTTGGTGTATAGGAATGCCACTGAGTTCTGTGCATTGATTTTATATCCTGCTACTTTACTGAACTCCTGTATGAGTTCTAGCAGTTTTGGGGTGGAGTCTTTTGGGTTTTCCACATACAGTATCATATCATCTGCAAAGAGTGAGAGTTTGACTTCCTCTTTGCCGATTTGGATGCCTTTGATTTCTTTTTGTTGTCTGATTGCTGTGGCTAGGACTTCTAATACTATGTTGAATAGCAGTGGTGAGAGTGGACAGCCCTGCCGCGTTCCTGACCTTAGGGGAAAAGCTCTCAGCCTTTCCCCATTGAGAATGATATTCGCTGTAGGTTTTTCATAGATGGCTTTTATGATATGGAGGTATGTATCCTCTATCCCTATACTCTGAAGAGTTTTGATCAAGAAAGGATGCTGTACTTTGTCAAATGCTTTTTCTGCATCTATTGAGAGGATCATATGATTCTTGTTCTTTCTTTTGTTAATGTATTGTATCACATTGATTGATTTGCGGATGTTGAACCAGCCGTGCAGCCCAGGGATTAATCCCACTTGGTCGTGGTGAATAATCCTTTTAATGTACTGTTGGATCCTATTGGCTAGTATTTTGGTGAGAATTTTTGCGTCCGTGTTCATCAAGGATATTGGTCTGTAATTCTCCTTTTTGATGGGGTCTTTGTCTGGTTTGGGGATCAAGGTAATGCTGGCCTCAAAAAATGAGTTCGGAAGTTTTCCTTCCATTTCTACTTTTTGGAACAGTTTCAGGAGAATAGGTATTAATTCTTCTTTAAATGTCTGATAGAATTCCCCTGGGAAGCCATCTGGCCCTGGGCTTTTGTTTGTTGGGAGATTTTTGATGACTGCTTCAATTTCCTTAGTGGTTATAGGTCTGTTCAGTTTTCTATTTCCTCCTGGTTCAATTTTGGTAGTTGACACATCTCTAGGAATGCACCCACTTCTTCCAGGTTATCTAATTTGCTGGCATAGAGTTGCTCGTAATATGTTCTTATAATTGTTTGTATTTCTTTGGTGTTGGTTGTGATCTCTCCTCTTTCATTCATGATTTTGTTGATTTGGGTCATTTCTCTTTTCTTTTTGATCAGTCTGGCCAGGGGTTTATCAATCTTGTTAATTCTTTCAAAGAACCAGCTCCTAGTTTCGTTGATCTGTTCTACTGTTCTTTTGGTTTCTAGTTCATTGATTTCTGCTCTGATCTTTATGATTTCTCTTCTCCTGCTGGGTTTAGGCTTTATTTGCTGTTCTTTCTCCCGCTCCTTTAGGTGTAGGGTTAGGTTGTGTATTTGAGACCTTTCTTGTTTCTTGAGAAAGACTTGTATTGCTATATACTTTCCTCTCAGGACTGCCTTTGCTGTATCCCAAAGATTTTGAACAGTTGTGTTTTCATTTTCATTGATTTCCATGGATTTTTTTAATTCTTCTTTAATTTCCTGGTTGACCCATTCATTCTTTAGTAGGATGCTCTTTAGCCTCCATGTATTTGAGTTCTTTCCGACTTTCCTCTTGTGATTGAGTTCTAGTTTCAAAGCATTGTGGTCTGAAAATATGCAGGGAATGATCCCAATCTTTTGGTACCAGTTGAGACCTGATTTGTGACCTAGGATGTGATCAATTCTGGAGAATGTTCCATGGGCACTAGAGAAGAATGTGTATTCCGTTGCTTTGGGATGGAATGTTCTGAATATGTCTGTGAAGTCCATTTGGTCCAATGTGTCATTTAAAGTCTTTATTTCCTTGTTGATCTTTTGCTTAGATGATCTGTCCATTTCAGTCAGGGGGGTGTTAAAGTCCCCCACTATTATTGTATTGTTGTCAATGTGTTTCTTTGCTTTTGTTATTAATTGCCTTATATAATTGGCTGCTCCCATGTTCGGGGCAGAGATATTTACAATTGTTAGATCTTCTTGTTGGATAGACCCTTTAAGTAGGAAATAGTGTCCTTCCTCATCTCTTATTACAGTCTTTGTTTTAAAATCTAGTTTGTCTGATAGAAGGATTGCCACCCCAGCTTTCTTTTGGTGTCCATTAGCATGGTAAATGGTTTTCCACCCCCTCACTTTCAATCTGGGGGTGTCTTTGGGTGTAAAATGAGTCTCTTGCAGAGAGCATATTGATGGGTCTTGTTTTTTAATCCAATCTGATAGCCTGTGTCTTTTGATTGGGGCATTTAGCCCATTTACATTCAGGGTAACTATTGAAAGGTATGAATTTAGTGCCATTGTATTGCCTGGAAGGTGACTGTTACTGTATATTGTCTCTGTTCCTTTCTGATCTATGCTGCTTTTAGGCTCTCTCTTTGCTTAGAGGACCCCTTTCAATATTTCTTGGCGGGCTGGTTTCGTGTTTGCAAATTCCTTTAGTTTTTGTTTGTTCTGGAAGCTTATTATCTCTCCTTCTATTTTCAATGACAGCCTAGCTGGATATAGTATTCTTGGCTGCATATTTTTCTTGTTTAGTGCTCTGAAGATATCTTGCCAATCCTTTCTGGCCTGCCAGGTCTCTGTGGATAGGTCTGTTGCCAATCTAATATTTCTACCATTGTAGGTTACATATCTCTTCTCCCGAGCTGCTTTCAGGATTTTCTCTTTGTCTCTGAGATTCGTAAGTTTTACTATTAGATGTCGGGGTGTTGACCTATTATTATTGATTTTGAGAGGGGTTCTCTGTGCCTCCTGGATTTTGATGCCTGTTTCCTTCCTCACATTAGGGAAGTTCTCTGCTATTATTTGCTCCAATATACCTTCTGCCCCTCTCTCTCTCTCTTCTTCTTCTGGGATCCCAATTATTCTAATGTTGTTTCGTCTTATCGTATCACTTATCTCTCGAATTCTGCCCTCGTGATCCTGTAGTTGTTTCTCTCTCTTTTTCTCAGCCTCTTTATTTTCCATCATTTGGTCTTCTATATCGCTGATTCTCTCTTCTGCCTCATTTATCCTAGCATTTAGTGCCCCCATTTTTGATTGCACCTCATCAATAGCCTTTTTGATTTCGACTTGGTTAGATTTTAGTTCTTTTATTTCTCCAGAAAGGGTTTCTCTTATAACTTCCACCCTTTTTTCAAGCCCATCTAGTATCTTTAAAGTCATGATTCTGAACTCTAGGTCTGACATCGTACTAATGTCCATATTGAGTAGGTCCCTGGCTGACGGTACTATACCTCTTGTTCTTTTTGCTGAGATGTTTTTTTTCGTCTTGTCATTTTGTCCAGAGGAGACTAGATGAATGAGAGAACAAAATGCTAATAGGTTTACAACGTCCCAGCAAATATACGGTATACAAATCAGAAAAGACCTGAAACCAGGGGAAAAGAAAGGGAAAGAAAGAAAAAAGAAAGAGAAAAAAAAAGAAAAAAAGATAAAAACAAAAACAGAACAATACAAAAAAAGCAGAATATGATCAAATATGATCAGGCTAGTGCATAGATCAGTGCCACACACTAGATTTTGGGCGTATTTTGGTCTGTTAGAAAAAAGTGCCTCCTAAAATTTTAAAGGAAGAAAGACATATATGTACAAAATAATGGTTGATACAATGAAGGGATGGAAGATGACTGTAAAGATGAAAATTATAAAAGATTTTATAAAAGGACTTGATAAGATAAGAAGTTGTTTGAAAAAAGAAAGAAGATTTAAGAAAAAAAAAAGGAAAAAGGGAGAGAATGTGATCAGGCAGGAGACTAGAACAAAGCCATACACTAGTGATTTAGGGTATATTTTGATCTACTAGAAGAAACTGTATCTCAAAATTTTAAAGAGAGAACAACTTATATATATATGCCAAAAATAAGGGTAACTACTATGAAGGGATAAAATATGACTCTAAAAATGAAAAATAAAAAATGTTTTTTTTTTAAAAAGGGATTGATAAGATGTTGGTTGAAAAAGGGAAAAAGAAAAATAAAAAAAAAACAGTTAACAAAAATTAACTTTGATGAACTAATGAATCATGGTAAAAAAAAAAAGCCATGAATTCTATGTGCAGTATTCCCCTAGCACTGGAGGGGAATACTTTACCCATCGTTCTCCTTGATGGGTAAACTTGGTCTTGGCTTGCTGGCTGTTCGTGCTGATCTTCTGGGAGAGGGGCCTGTTGCTGTGGTTTCCAAATGTCTTTGCCGGAGGCTGAATTGCCCCGCCCTTGTCGGTCCGGCCTAAGGAAGCTGCTCGGGTTTGCTCTCAGGAGCTTTTGTTCCCTGCAAGCTCTCAGTACAGCTTTGGAGGACCAGGGCAAAAATGGTGGCCTCCCAATCTCCACCCGGAGGAGCTGAGAACTCGGGGCCCCGCTCCTCAGTGTGCCCCCAGAGAAAAGCAGTCACTCCCGTGTCCCCGGTCTCCGGCCGCACTCCGTGCTCACCCGGCCTGTGACCGAGCGTTGCTATCTCTGGCACCTGACCCTGTGTGGAGTCTCCAAACCCAGCAGATCCCTGCAGTGCGTTCCCACACCACTCCTCCCCGGGAAGGAAGGGGAGTCTCCCCAGCTCTGCCGCTTGTTGGGTCCCTGCTGGAGGAGCAGTGGCCCGACTTCCAGTAAGTTGTCGCTTCTCTGTTCAGAGAGTTGTTGCTACTCTCCTCTTCGATCTCCTGTTGAGTTCGTAGGTCTTCAGAATGGTTTGATCCCTATTCAGCTGAATTCCTGAGACCAGACGAAATCTAGGTCTCCTACTCCTCCGCCATCTTCGAACTCCTTTAACTTTTATTTGTATGGTAAACTCTTTATCTGTCCTTCAATTCTGAATGATAAGCTTGCCAGATGGAGTATTCTTGGTTGTGGGTTTTCTTTCAGCACTTTGAGTGTATCATACTCCCTTCTGGCCTGCAAAATCAGTTGATAGCCTAGTGAGGTTTTCCTTGTACATAACAAAATGCTTTTCTCTTGTTGCTTTTAAGATTCTTTCTTTATGTTTAATTTTTGACACTTTAATTATTATGTGTCTTGGTGTGGACCTCTTGAGGTCCTCTTGTTTAGGGCTCTCTGTGCCTCCTACACCTGGATGTCTGTTTCCTTCCGTAGATTAGGGGAATCTTCAGCTATTATTTCCTCAAATCAGTTTTCTCACCCTTTCTTTCTCTTTTCTCCTTCTGACATTCCCTATTATAATGCAAATGTTAGTACATTTGTTGTTGTTCCAGAGGTTCCCTAACCTATCATCACTTTTTAAATTCATTTTTATTTTAGCTGTTCAGCTTGAGTGCTTTCCATTACCCTGTCTTCCAGATTGCAGATCCATTCTTCTGCATCCTCTAATCTGCTGTTGAATCTCCCTAGTGTCTTTTTCACTTCAATTATTGTATTCTTCAACTCTGGTTAGTTATTTTTTGTATTTTCTATCTCTTTATTGAAGTTCTCACTAAGGGTATTCACTCTTCTCTTAAGTCTGGTATCTTTACCACCATGCCATGAATTCTTTTTTTTTTTAATGTTATGTTAATCACCATACATTACATCATTAGTTTTTGATACAGTGTTCCATGATTCATTGTTTGCATATAACACCGAGTGCTCCGTGCAGAACATGCCCTCCTTAATACCCATCACCAGGCTAACCCATCCCCCTACCCCCTCCCCTTTGGAACCCTCAGTTTGTTTCTCAGAGTCCATAGTCTTTCATGGTTCATCTCCCCCTCTGATTCCCCCCCTACTGCCATGAATTCTTTATTAAGCAGATTGCTTATCTCCATTTCATTTAGTTATTTTTCTAAAGTTTTGTCTTGTTCTTTCCTTGCAGCATATTCCTCCATCTCCTCATTTTGGTTGACTTTCTGTATTTGTTTCTATGAATTAGGCAAAACAGACACTTCTGTTTTGTCTTGAAAGAATGTCTTTGTGTAGGAAAATCACCTGTAGACTATGTGAGACTGGTGGCTTTGGCTGGTTAACTTGCGCTGGAGCAGGTGTGGGCTAGATTGACCCAGGGCACTCAGCACTGGGGCTACCCTGGCAAAATGGCTGGAGCTGAAGCAGAGGTGGGCCAGGGTGCTCTACACAGGACCCCAAGTACAGATCTTGTTATTGCACTTATCAGTGCTCTAAACACAACACATAAATCCACTCTCCTAAATGCATGTATTCTACAATAAACATTTGTGACAGCTTCCCATATTTCATCTTCTTTTTTTTTAGTTTTAACTTGAATTCCAGTTAGCTATCATATTAGTTTCAGGTATAGAATTTAGTGATTCATCACTTACATACAATACCTGGAGTTCATCAAAACAAGTGCCCTCCTTAATACCCATCACCCATCTAACCCATCCCCCTGCTTACCTCCCCTCCAATAATCATCAGTTTGTTCTCTATAATTAAGAGTCTGTTTCTTGGTTTGCCTCTCTTTTTTCTTCCCTCTATGTTCTTTGGTTCATCTTCTTTTATATGGTTTCATGAGCATTAAGAGGCCTTCTGGTGATTGATTGAGGAGAGACCTTTGACAACAGCCTTCTGGTGATTGATTGAGGAGAGAACTTTGACAACATATCAACAAATAGGGAGGGCTACATCTGTGATTTCTGCTTTTGATGAATATAATTATTCTTCCAGCTCTCAAGTGCAATGTTTCACTTATTAAACATGTATTCTAAGCTTCAAAATGTCAATTTTTTGTAGTTTTCCATATTTTTGGGGGGTTTCCTAAAAAATCTTACCTGGTTCAGTATTTCTTAGGTTCGGATGGAAGATGTTGTTCAAATGGTGTTTGCTTCAGCTGGCCATTGCTGACACCTGTGCAGACTTTGCTCCCACCTTGCTTGTTTACTGTGTACTATGCCTCTTGGCAGGGTTCTGTACTATGACTATTATTGCAAATGCATTAGCTCTCAGTAGGTCAATATTTTAAGACTTTTACGATCTCCATGCAATTAATTGACCTTGAAATTGCCCTTTATCTGAAATTATTATCTATGTTTTCTTCCAGTGTCAGAGTAGACAGTGCCCCAATCACAAGCTCTGGTAATTGTGATAATATTAAGTTCCTGTAGCATTGGACAGATACTTCTGGGAGGACTGGCTTTTGTCATTTGAGACTGGCATACATTGCAACTGACAATGTCTATACTCTTATTTTTCTTCTTCTTGCTCTCTAGGTATGGGTAATCTCATTCATTGCCTATAAAGGATGCTATGGTGAGAATAGAGAGGAGAATATTGACATTTGGGATCTGTTTGGTCCCTGGCCTGGTCCTGAGCCATGGTCCTGATTAGTATCCACTGTGCCCCTTGAGGGGGAAAAGAGAGAGAATATAACAGCACATCACCTAGGAGGCTGCCATTTTTCAATCATCGTTGTGGTATAGTAGACACAGAATTATCTTGAAATCACTTTTATTAATAGAAAATAACATACCCACTTATTTATGAAGCAAATATGCTATACTATTTCTTTAACTTTGGAAAGTATTGTGTGATGGAGATGATTTGAGGGCTTTTAGTCATTGTAAGTGAGATTGGATAAATGTAGAAGACAACAAATTACTTTCCATAAATATTTAAATTAAAGGAGCATGTTTTCTGCTGCAACTAAAAATTGAAATGGAGATGATTTCAGCAAAAATGACATAATAAGGACTTCCAAAAACTGGTTCCTTCATAAAAGAAAAAAAATGGTGAAAATTGTCAGAATAAACTTTTTTCAGAACCATAGAAATAAACTAAGGCTTGCAACAATTCAGGGAATTTTTTTGCTCAAGAAAAATGGCTGAATCCCAGTTAAGAATAGTGACTATTGAGGTGTTTTAATATACCCTAGTCCCATTCCTACTCCCCAGCTATTCTGTAGCCTTAAAAAATGACCACTTACAGTCTTAGTAACAGAGGGAGAAGAACAGAGTTTGAGTTACTCCAAAGCCTCACTCACAAAGAACTGTCATTATTTGCCCTACCTCGTGGTTTCCATAAGATCCCATTTGGAATCTCTGTCTGTATTTGACCAGCACAAAAAAAACCTGTCCCCAAGGGGCATTTGCTGAAAACATTTACTGGCAAGTGTTTTGAAGTCACAGGATGCCCGAGTTGATGGAGAACAATTGGGGAAACAAAAGGCTAACAGAACAGCTTAAAATGAGAAGGTAAGGAACAAAATATCTGTAATGACTTTGAAAAGTTCCAAAATATTTGTTGGAGTCTAGAAGGCTGTGTGCATGTGTGGAGCTGTGTACATCCTCATGAAAGTCTAGAAAACTTGCTAAACTCTCACCTCTGGGTGATCTAGAGAGCTCTGTACAAGCAGCAAGTGAAGGCAAAGAGAGAGATCAAACTACCCTGCCATGGCTGAGTGCAAAAGCCATGCCCCAACACATACTAAGAGCCTCTCCATTAAGTCTGAGAGATTTCTTGGTTGCAGGTCACTAATTCATTAGCTGAACACTAAGCTAACCAAGAACAGACATCAGTGGCCATACATGAAGAAGGATACAAAAAAAAAGAGAGAAAGAAAGAAAGAAAAAATATTAGTTTTTTTTTTTTAGAAAAAGGATACAAATTTTACAGAATTAGTTCACAAAACTCACTAACCAAACAAACAACAGCCACTTTAACAAACAGAAGCAACAACAAATACTTGAAAAGGGGGAAGAATCTACTTTTCAGATTTGTGACCTTGTATTATTTAAAAGGTCCAGGGGCATCTGGGGGAGCTCAGTCACTTAAGCATCTGACTCTTGATTTCAGCTCAGGTCCATGATCTCAGGGTCCTGGGATCGAGCCCTACTTCTGATTCCGTGCTCATTGGGAAGTCTGCTTGAGGGTTTCTCTCCCTCTCCCTCTGTCCCTCCCCTTGCTCATGTGCGCTCTCTCTATCTCTCCCTCCTCTCTGAAATAAATAAATAAATCTGTTTAAAAAAAAAAGATCCAGTTTTCATAAAAAACAAAGGATGGCTACCAGAGGGGAGGTGGGTGGGGGGATGGGCTAAATAGGTGATGGGCATTAAGGAGTGCACTTGTGATAAGCACTGGGTGTAATTTATTTTTTTTAAGATTTTATTTATTTATTTGACAGAGAGACACACAGCGAGAGAGGGAACACAAGCAGGGGGAGTGGGAGAGGGAGAAGCAGGCTTCCCGCGGAGCAGGGAGCCCGATGCGGGGCTCGATCCCAGGACCCTGAGATCATGATCTGAGCCGAAGGCATCACTTAATGACTGAGTCACCCAGGCGCCCCAGCACTGGATGTGATTTAAATAAAAACTTTAAAAATTTAAAATTTAAAAATTTAAAAAAATAAAAGATCCGGTTTTTAACAAAAGTTCTGAGCCATGCAAAGAAACAAGAAAGTATGACTCTTACACAGAAAAAAAAAAAAGAGCAAACAATATAAATTGTACCTGGAAAAAGAACAAATGTCGACTTACTAGACAAAGGCTTAAATCTGCTACATTAAATATTCTTGAGATTTAAAGCATCCCCCAAAATTAAAGGACTAAAGGAAAAATGAGAAAGATGCCTCATCAAATACAGAAAATGAGTAAAGACAAAAATTATTTTAAAAAGCAAAATAAAAATTTTGGAGTTGAAATGTATAACTGGAGTGAAAAATTCGCTAGAGGGTCTCAAGAGCAGATCTGAGCAGGCAGAAAATAAGTAGTGAACTTAAAGAGAGGTCAACTGAGATTATCCAGTTCGAGGAACTTTAAAAAAACAATGAAGAAAAGTGAACAGAGGCTCAGATATCAGTGGAACCCCATTATATGTACCAACATATGCATGATGGAAGTCCCAGAAGGAGAGCAAAGGGTAGAAACTATATTTGAAGAAATAATGGCTGAGTGATGTCAATAAGATGGCAGAAGAGAACGCCCCAACCCTCATCACCTCGATAGACACAGGGTAAGTAACTTGCTCATGCAGGAAATTTCCAATATACATGGTAGAAACAGAAGTTCAAAGTTTGTAGGGCAGAAACTTACCATAATTTGGAGGCCCTTCTTTAAGAAAGAAATGATACAAATTATGAATGCATTTTGTGACTCCTCTTTATGTCCTTTAAAGGGACCTATAAAAATGAGAGAACTTCAAAATCCACCGCTTTGTGCTTTTTGATAAATCTTATCTGGAGATAAGTGGTGGTGCTGATCTGACTGACTCCACAGTCTGCAATCTTAATCATGCTCCATATACTGCCTGAGGATGTCTCCAATATTTTCCTGCTGTCGATTTGTTTTTCCTAATGAGAACATGAGTTTCTATCCAAGAGTAAAGCCTGAGCATTGGTCTTTAGTAGATAGAAGGGCAAAGGAACCTAAAGTTAAAGGTTATGTGAAAGATAAGCAATTGTTTACTGCCCTCGTGTCATCTTCTTTCATCAGGAGGCTGGTGGAATCTGCAAGGTGGCTGATTGTTATCAATCAGTTAGATGAAAGCTTAAAGGAACTTAGAAGAGTTGCACACATAAATGGTATTTTGATAGGTATTGCACTAAATCTATAGATTGTTTTGGGTAGTGTGGACCTTTTTTTAAGATTTTATTTATTTGAGAGAGAGAGAGAGAGCACGAGTGGGGTGAGGGGCAGAGGGAGAAGTTGGCTCCCCCCTGAGCAGGGAGCCCGATGCGGGGCTCAATCCCAGGACGCTGGGATCATGACCTGAGGTGAAGGCAGATGCTTAACCGACTGAACCACCCACATGCCCTTTTATAGTGTGGACTTTTTAACAATATTTGTCCTTCCAATCCATGGGCACGGAATATCTTTCCATTTGTTTGTGTCGTCTTCAACTTCTTTCATCAATGTTTTATAGTTTTCAGATAACAGCTCTTTCACCTCCTTGGTTAAGTTTATTCTGAAGTATTTTGTTACCTTTGTTGTAACCATAAATGGGATTGTTTTCTTAATTTCTCTTTCTGCTTCCTCATTATTAGAGTATAGAAATGCAACAGATTTCTGTACATCAATTTTGTATCCTGTGACCTTACTGAATGCATTTATCAGGTCTAGTGGTTTTTTCGTGGAGTCTTTAGGGTTTTCTCTATATATTATCATGCCTACTGCAAATAGTGAAAGTTTTACTTCTTCTTTACCAATTTGGATGCTTTTTACTCCTTTTCCCTGTTAATTGCTATGACTAGGACTTCCAGTACTATATTGAGTAAAAGTGGTGAGAGTGGACATCCTTGTCTTGGTCCTGACCTTAGGGAAAAAGCTCTCAGTTTTCACCATTGAGTACAATGTCAGTTGTGGATTTCTCTTTATATGGCCTTTATTATGTTGAAGCATGTTCCCTCTAAAACTAGCATATCATTTTTTGGTTTTATCCCTCCCCCCAAACCTTCTATTATACCTTTCCTTTCTACATTGATATTTATGCATAAGTAATATGTAGTATTTTTTCATATTTACAAAAAAATGTATGTATGTATAAATTGTTACCATAGTCTATGTATTTTTCTAAAATGTATTCTTTTTTACTTAAATTTTGCCTATGACTATTATCACAATAATTCATATTAAATAATCAAAATACAGGTAGTCATATTAAAAAAAAAGCACAATCCTCACCTCATACCTCCACACACTTCTTAAACTTGCTCTGTGTCTTTCCCTATCTTTAGATGAAACCTCTGACAAGCCACATACAGTAATAAAAATCCCCCATCCTTTCACTCACAAGAATAGCCTCACTTTAATAACTAATATATTTCCGCCAAGAACAAAAATTAAATCTGAGGCCTTCATTCAAAGTTATAGCCTCACTATCTTCCTAGTTTGGGCCTGCCTTGGAAGGCTTGGGGGTTGATAAGGCAATGCGGAAAAGATACTGTTGAATATTTCTCCATTTAGTTGTGTTGTGCTTCCTCTCCACCCCTCTAATTTATGGGCCAGGATTCTGAATTTCACATACTCAGAAACTGGACATGGTAGATGATCAAAGCAGACTCCTTTCCTTGGGGTACTTTCATGGAGGTTCTCTAGAGCTTTCCATTGGAACCATTTGGCATTTTTACCCCATCTGCTACCATGTAAGAAATCCATTTTCCTCTGGCTCTTACATACATCTTCTCTCTAAGCCCTGCAAATCTGGCTATGTATTGCCCTATTATTGGTCACTTTGCCCACTCCAACTCCCTTTCCCCTTCCCTCTTCCCACACAGGAATTAAAATGACTCCAGACTAGCTCTCCCTTCCAAAGCCTAAACTGATCTATTAGCAAATTCATGCATCCTTGCCTATGTTACTGGAAATACAGTTAGATGCCAGCTCAAGCTAATAGCCAATTGCTTCCAGCTCTTAGATTACTTAGAAATGTCATGCCACTGTACTCTTAAATCCAGGGAACACATATCAAGCTCTGGGAGCTCAGGGAGCACTGGGTGTTATACGCAAACAATGAGTCATGGAACACTACATCAAAAACTAATGATGTAATGTACGGTGATTAACATAACATAATAAAATAAAATTTAAAAAAAAAGAATTCCTAATGCTGGTTTCTTTAATCCTGAATCCTTACTCTAGAGCTTGTTTCTCGTCACACTGTCCACTCCCCAAAAAAGTCCAGTCCTTTTATCACCATATGGTGCAATACCTGTCCCTAGTCAAAAATTGTTCCTACATACTTGATTCTAAACAGCTTAAGGCATAGGTCATAAACTCCTCACTTATTATCTCTATATAGTGTTATGTCCTACAGAAAGTGCACAGAAAATATTAGACAGAATACATAAATATTTCCTGATGCTCCCTACCCACTCCTTCACTGGCATTACTCAAATGTGCAAAAAGAGTAATTTAGACCTTTTCATTCATTGTTGAAGCCTAAAGTTATTTCTACAGCACATTTCCCAGCTTTTAACCATTCTATAATCTCTAGAATGTTGCCATTTGTTTACTGTATGTTTCACCCTTTCAAGCCCTTCCGAGAGGATCTTTCCACAATTATTTTTTCGTTGACAGATTTCCTCGGCCAAAATGTTCTGGCTCTCACTGGTCTCCCTCTCTTCAGAAATGCAGATCCTGTGCAGCCCTTTAGCAGTGTTGGAGATTAGTGCTATTTCTGCTGCTCTCGCCAATTCTTCCCTCCACCAGGTGGAATTCATTCCCACCTTGTTCAGGTACGTGAACTAATAGATAATCTGGTTTCAAAACAGGATTTCCTTTTTTTTTTCTCCTCATTTCAAGCTTTTATTTAAATTCTAGTTAGTTAACATACAGTGTAATATTGCTTTCAGGAGTAGAATTTGCTGATTCATCACTTACATATAACACCCAGTGCTCATCACAAGTGCCTTCCTTAATACCCATCACCCATCCAGCCCGTCCCTCACCCACCTCCCCTCCAGCAACCCTCAGTTTGTTCTCTGTTTTTAAGTGTCTCTTATGGTTTGTTTCCCTCTTTTTTTTTTTCCCTATGTTCATCTGTTTTGTTTCTTAAGTTCCACATATGAGTGAAATCATATGGTATCATCTTTCTCTGACTGACTTCTTTTGCTTAGCATAATACACTCCAGCTCCATCCATGTCACTGCAAATGGCAAGATTTCATTCTTCCTGATGGCTAATATCCCATTATATCTATATCTTTATCTATATATACCACATCTTTACCCATTCATCAGCCGATAAATAGGATTTCCTAAACTAATTGACAGTTACTGTGGGGATAAAACTGAGACTGCTTAGGTGTCAGAGGAATTAATTACAATAGAAATTAAGACAGCAACTGAGAGCCAACAATTATTAAAGCACTGTGCCACGTCCTTTAATGCAAGCATCTCATTTAACCTTAAAACACACGCGCACACACACACACACACACACTCTCTCTCTCTCTCTCTCTCTCTCTCTCTCTACAGTACTGGTGGGATGGGTATCCCTAATTTACTAACAATGAAACTGAGGTTTGGAACAGTTACCTCCATGATACTGTTAGTTTAGGAAACAATAGAGGTGAAACTTAGGGCTTGCTGTCAAAACCTTTGTGTTTAACAGCTCCGCTGTATTGTCCCCCATAAGGAAATGAAAATGGTAAATAAGAACTTACACGTACCGATTTTTACAATATTTTCTTTCTATTATTATCTGCACCCTAAGGCTAACAGCTTCAGGAATCAGTGTAACGTTCTAGGGGTTGGGTCAATGCTGGCTCCCCTCTTGATGATCCTAACCATCTATTCTCCCCACTTGCACTGGATCATCTAGGAAGTCTTCCCCATTCTCGCTGGTCTTGTCCTCCTTCTTCCTGAAGCCAGAAGTCAGCCTCTTCCTAACACCAGCCAGGATGTAGAAAAGGGGTAAATAAACCCTCTAGCTTCTCCCAGAGAGGCTGTGTGCTCTAGCCTTATGATAAGGAAGGCAAAGGACCATTTGGAGCCCTCTGTCCATGCAGGCTCAGACCCAGGCTATTTCCAATTATGTTCATGTCCTTTTAGCTCAGTAGCACCTTTACCCCTGCTCACAATGGTGTCACACTCCTTTTGAGGCTCTCTAGATCTATAGACCACCTAGCACCAGTAGGTTTAGTTGGAAAAGGCCAAAATTAGTCCTATTGTGAATGATACATACTTTCTGCCTCTCCCTCATAGGAAACATAGGCTCTTGATGTTTTTTCATAAATCTGCTAAGACTCTATGCCTCATTATCATCCCTGTAGTTTTATCACCCATCAGCCCAATGGGTGTCTGATAAATTATAGGGAAGGGAATGAGATTTTCTCATAGATACAAACCTGATCATTGCTTCAGCCAAGGAAGAATGCAGGGACTAAAGCATAGAACAAGATCCTTCTTGCAAAGGTGACAGTGTATCTAAAGTAAGTGGATCTTGTTGGGGTAACTGTAAGATTTAGCTAAATTTTCTGCCATGAGTAATAGAGGTTCTGAGAAGAGAGAGAAATTAAGGAAATAAACAGAATTTGAAATGAGGAAAAGTAAGAAGGTGCCCTTAAAATTTTTAATTCTCCCTTTGATTTTTCTTTTTTTTTTATTATGTTCAGTTAGCCGACATATAATATATGTCCCTTTGATTTTTCTAAGAGGTCATTGGTCAAAGATCTGAGGAGACAATGTTAACAATAGCAACACTGAGAGATGTCTTCTCGGGTATGCCCTGGTATCAGGACCTCTTTCAGCATAATATCAATATCTATGAGGTCTTGGATTACAAAGCTGGTGGGTAGAGGATCAGCCTGTCTTCGGGCATATGTACACTTATTCTAGATCTTTGTTTTTTTGCTTGTTTGTTTTGTTTTGTTTGTCCTTCTTGGATTTCTTTTTCATAGGAGCAAAGAATTGAGAGAAACAAACCAGGAGGATTCTTGCATAAGAGTAACCCAATTTTAAAGTGTTCCCAAAAGCTAACCAAAATCAGAGCAAATGAGAGGGGGGAAATCAAGACTGTTCCTTTACACCTGAAACACTGGCCAAAAATATAATAGACAGATGGATACTATTTATAACTGTAAAGCACTAAATATATCCATTTTCCCCAAATCAACTATGAGTGTAAGTACTTCAAACAAGCAACCACATGGTTTTGGAAAGAAATTGCAAAAATCGTCCCAGATTCATCTGGATAATAATAATAACCAAAATAAAGATTTAGAAAAGGAGCACCACCAGGTGATGGTAGAGCTGGCTGGTATATGATGAAACATATGGAAGGCATCATTGTAAAACGGCGATTATCACAACAGTAACAGCAGCTACAAGCACAAATCAAAATAATTCCAGAAACACATCCCAGTGTGCATAAACATTTAATATATGAAATTTTAGTACCAAAATCATTTACAAATCGAAAGATGATATAATAAACAGTATTACTTAGCTCCTTATAAATAAATTCACAAAATTGCATTGCTTTTCCTTTGCATTCTCTCTGGCTTCATATTTTAAACAATTAACATGAATCATTTTAAAATATTATAAATACTATCGAGTATTAAAGGACAATTAACACAATAAATGATTTTAAAAATGTAAATGGATATGTATGTGTATATATTTAAACATTATAAATAAAATTCTACTACATTATAAATAAAATTCTGCTTCAACACAAAAAGTAAGCAAAGCAAGCACAAATAATTTTCAGGGAGGAAAAGGCACATGAATCATGATCATATGAAAAAATGCTCAAATTTAATAGTGATCAAAGAAATGTACACTAAAATGAAATGCCAACTTTCATTTGCCAAACCTGCAACGACTTAAATGTGCTGTTTGTTCTAGGAATGGGTGAGGTGCTGTGATATAGACACTCAGATGATGCTGGGGGAAGTATAAAGTGAAGCATGTGATACAGCCGCTTAAAAAAAAGTGGTATGACATTCTTTTTTTTTTAAGATTTATTTATTTTAGAGCGAGAGAGAGTGGGGGGAGGGGCAGAGGGACTCTTCAAGCAGACTCCCCACTGAGGGTAGAGCCCAAGGTGGGGCTCGATCTCAAAACCCACGAGATCATGACCCATGAGATCATGACCTGAGCTGAAACCAAGAGTCAGGCACTTAACCAACTGAGCTGCCCAAGTGTCCCATAGTGTGACATTCTTATCAAAAGCTTCAATACAATGTTTATTCACCAGCAAACCCTGAGCTTGTACAACCTCCTATGCCAGTTCTGCTTATCCACCAATAGTTTCCTTTTCATTCCGGATACCCTTTCTTTTCTTTGCCTTATTGTCCTGGTGGGAAACGCCAGCACAATATAGAATAGAAGTGAGAGTAGAAATTCTTGCCGTGGGGCGCCTGGGTGGCTCAGTCAGTTAAGCATCTGCCTTCAGCTCAGGTCCTGATCTCAGGGCTGTGGGGTTCCAGGTCCTGATCTCAGGGCTGTGGGGTTCCAGGTCCTGATCTCAGGGTTGTGGGATTGAGCCCCCCGTCAGGCTCCCTGCTCAGCCTCCCAGCTCAGCTCCCTCTCCCTTTGCCCCTCCCCCGGTTCATGCTCTCTGTCTCTCTCTCTCTCTCTCTCTCATAAATAAATAAAATCTTTAAAAAAAAAAAGGAAAGAAAGAAGAAAAATTCTTGCCTTATTCCTGATCTTCGGGGGGAAAGCATTCAGTATTTACTATGATATTTGTAAATTTTCTCTAGGTTCCTTTTATCAATTTGAAGAATTCCTTTTTATTCCTACCAGGCTGAAAGTTTTTATCAAGAACAGATGTAATTTGCCAGATATGTTGAGATGATCTTTTTTTTTCTTTTTTAATGTCCTAATATGGAAAATAATAGTGATTCATTTTCAAATGTTAAAGCACCTTTGTAATTCTGGGATAAACTCCATTCAGTCATGATGTATTATTTTTGCACAGTGTTGGACATTGTTTTCTTAAATTCTATAAAGATAATTCTGCAGCAACATTCATGAGGGTATTGCTCTGCAGCTTCCTTTTCTTGCAATATTTTCATCTTGTTTTTGTATCAGAGTAATTCTGGCTTCACAGAATTAGTTTCAAAGAGTTTTTCCCTCTGTGAGACTTTATATAGAATTGAAATTATTTCTTCTTTAAGTTTTTTTTTTTTAATTCACCAGGGAATATATCTGGCCCCATAGAGTTACTTTGTTATGTTTTGTCTTTTTTTTTCTTGAGTAGGCTCCATTCCCAGTGTGGAGCCCAATGCAGGGATCAAACCCACGACCCTGAGATCAAGACCTGAGCGGAGATCAATAGTCAGATGTTTAACCAACTGAGCCACCCAGGCACCCCTGTTTTGTCTTATTTTTTTAAGAGGATAAGGGGAACTTTTAACTATACATTTCACATCTTTAGGAGATATATTAACTATTTCTTCTTCAGTGGAGTTTCAGTGATTTTTCTCATTAAGGGTCATCTACTCCTGCTTATCTGTTTGCCTGGTAATTATTTAATGCCTGACATGATTTTATTCACTTAGATGCTTGACTTTTCTTCTTATTCCTACAGATAGTCTTGAACTATTCTGGGTTATGCCTCAGCCACTAAGAAGCAGTTTGACTCTCTTGGGTCTTTTCTGGCGTTAGTTTTTGTTTATTTGTTTGTTTGTTTTTTGTATAGTTGATATACAATGTTACATTAGTTTCAGGTATGCAACATAGTGATTCAACAATTTTATACATTATGCTACACTCACACAAATGTAGCTACTATCTGTCCTGATACATCCCTACTACAATATCATTGACTATATTCCTTATGCTGTGTCTTCTATTCCCCTGATGTAGAGCAAAACACTGAAGCATTGAGTCCGTGTGTAAACACCTCCCACCACGACTAAGCTAAAATTCTTGTGAATACTCTATTTAATAATCCCTGAATTATGAAGTTTGGTATCCTGCCTAGAAGGAATAGGAACTATTCCCATCCTGATGTGAAATCCATGGACTTTTAGCTCTCATCATTTGGGTGGGTCTTTCCCCAGCTGTGGATGTTTCTCTTACACACATAGGACAATCACCATTCAGCTGAATCCTTGTGGGGCCCTCTGCTGAATACTTGCGATGGATCCTATGCACATTTCTGGAGTTTTCTCTTCATGCAGGTCTCTCTGTAACGTCTGTTGCTTAAACTCTGGCCTTGTGGGTCTTCCAAAGCAGGAGCAAAAGTTTTCTAACAGTGAATTTTCTAACTTCAGCATCTTTTTCAGTCTGGGTTGGCTGAAAATTTCCATAGTTATCAAGGCTTGCCTCCTTTAAATCAATCTCTCTCTCTCTCTCTCTCTCTCTCTTTCTCTCTCTCTCTACTCCCCCCCCCCCCTTTATTATGAGCAGCAAAAAGAAAACAGCAAGTACCTAAAGCACTTTGCCTGGACATCTCCTCATTGATACATTCAAGTCTGTCACTTAGAAATACTGCTTCCCACATAACTGTGGACACAACTCCACTAAGCTTTCTGACACTATACATGAAGGATCCTCTTCCCTCCCATTCCCAGTAACATGTTCTTCATTCCTTTTTGAGTCTTCATCAGCAGTACCTTCAATGTCTACATTTCTATCCACAGCCTGTTTATGAGAATGTAGGAGTTCTCTAAGATGATACAGGTTTTCCCCACCATGCTCTTCATGTCCTTGAGTCCTCCCCAGAAATGTTATTAACATCCATATTTCAACTAATACCCAAGGCAATATCAGCTTTTCATATCATGCTCCTCAAAATTCTTCCAGTCTCTGCCCACCACACAACAAAGGCAAGAATATTTTTTAAGACAATAATATTTTTAAACAAAGAGATAAACCACTACTTTAATACAATATGAAGTGCAATATGCTAAGATGTTCTACACTGATGTTGGTGAAATTATGTGTAGAGCAGTAAAAGGATTAATTGGACAAATTCACAAAGCCAGTGAAAATGTAAGATATTTAAACCTCATGGTGGGTAATTCTATTGCTCAGCAGCAGGAATTTTGCAGAAAATATTTGAATCTATTGTGTGTTGTTGAATTAGACTTTCTCCACCACAGGCTAATCTTATTATAATTTTTGGAGCTCAGGGCCAAGATTGAAATTTTTCTGAATGAAAGAAAAAACATTCTCTATTATCAAACACCAAGTGGATTTAGAAATTAACTTGTGCTGCAGATTTGGTAATGTTTCTTAATTAGTTCAACCTAAAATTACAAGGTGAAATTGTAAATTTACAATTTACAAATTTACCTTACAGGTAAATTTTATACTGTGATAAAAGTAGAATCACTCTAATGACAGCTAACATTAGTTGAATCACATGTCAATCTACTTTAGACACTTCCTGCGGGGTCAAACATTAAAGCAAGAAGCAAGAACCATATTTTCACACAAATTTGCGGCAAATGTATTTTCTGAGTTCAAACTACAGCTAGTGGCAATTTTTACACCTCACTGCAAGTGCTGAGGAAATTTCTATTTATTTATTTATTTGTTTGTTTGTTTATTTATTTATTTATTTTGAGAGAGAGAGAGAGAGTGCCTGTGCACACACACAAGCTGAGGGGGGGAGGGACTGAGGGAGAGAGGATCTCAAGCAGGCTCCATGCCCTGTGTGGAGCCCAACATGGAGCTCAACCTCATGACCTTGAGATCATGACCTGAGCCTAAATCAAGAGTCAGATACAACCGACTGAGCCACTCAGAAGCCCCATTTATGTTTAAATATCCATTTGACTATGCATTTGAGGAGTTCCCATCTAACCTAATATCAAGAGAACACTTGAAAAGAATTCTGCAAATGCCTTTCAAGCAATTTATGTTCGACTAAAACCATATGCTCATGGATTAATGTCAGTATTTAGCAGTGTCTTTCAAGATGAAATATATAAAATGTCATTACAAATCATGGTTAATAAATAATATTTGCAATTAATTTTGATGATAGCTAAAACTAACTTTGAACTCTAATTAAATAAAATGTTATCTCAAAAAAAGAGAGAATCCTATTCTTCTCATTGGTAGACTTGTTTTGCAAACATTTGTACTCAGTTACTATTATCATATTTTGGACTTTGTCAATCAAAAACTTTGGAATTTTGTTTTATCTCTTGGTATATAAGTACCTATACAATATCTTCAATTTTGCCTCTCGGCCTATAAATCCTAAACCAGTTACTATGTAAAGAGATACTTGCTACACTTTACACGAAACATTTGCCAATCCATAGTCTAGAGCAAGTGACACTTCAACTTTGGGCTTTGAAACTCCTACTTTAGAATAATTTACTGAACAGAATCTTCATTACAACTTGTCCCACAGGTGACTATTATGAAACTAAAGAATGAGACCCTCTGATCAGCATAATAAATTTCAATTCTTTTATTGTTTTTTTTAACTTCTGTCCTTTTTTTAAGATTTTATTTATTTATTTGACAGAGAGAGAGAGAGCACAAGCAGGGGGAGCAGCAGGCAGAGGGAGAGGGAGAAGCAGGCTCCCCGCTGAGCAGGAAGCCCGATGTGGGGTTCAATCCCAGGACCCTGGGATCATGACCTGAGCCGAAGGCAGATGCTTAACCAACTGAGCCACCCAGGCGCCCCTCTTCTGCCCATTTCTTAACTGGATTATTTGTTTTTTGGGTGTTGAGTTTGATAAGTTATTTATAGATTTTGGATCTAACCGTTTATCAGATATGTCATTTGCAAATATCTTTTCCTATTGCCTAGGCTGCCTTTTAGTTTTGTTGACTGTTTCCTTTGCCTTGCAGAAGTTTTTTTTTTATCTTGATGAACTCCCAATAGTTCATGTTTGCTTTTGTTTCCCTTGCCTATGAAGAAGTGTCACCATTTCCTCCACCTCCAGTGGCAGACAGCTCCTTCATCTGAACGGGATCTTCACAAACATCAACAAGTGAGATCAGTTAAATAAGAAACTGGGCATGGGCTCAAGGATTTAGATTTTTGAAATTTACCTAGGAAATTGAAATATTCCAAAGTTAAGAATCACTGTGCTACATGACAATAGAATGTAAAATGATAGTGTAACAAGGTTCCTAATATAATCTACAGAGACTGGGATGGCCTCCTGCAAAGACATGTGTTTAAGCTGACACTTGAAATATATTTGTCAGTTATTGAAGTATTGAGAGTTGTTAGGGTAATAAATAATGGAAATGTTACTCAGCTAAGAGAAGCAGGTCATTTGAAGGTTCATAGGTAGGAGACAACCTGGGCATTTGAAGAGCTGGCAAAAGTCAGTATGTTTAGAGTGTGGGATGCCAAGAGAGTGAATGGAGCTGGAGCTAGGGAAAGAGAAAAGGTTGTGGTCCTACAACTGCCATAATAAAGTACTACAAACTTGGTGGTTTAAAAACCATAAAAAATTATTCTCTCAAATTTTAGACACTGGAAATCCAAATCCAGGTGTCAGCAGGGCCATACTCCCTCTGAAGGCTCTAAGGGAAAATCCTCCATTGACCCTGGTTGTTGCTGACAATTCTTGGGTTTGGCTTGTAGACCCATCAGTCTCTACCACCATCATCACATGGCATTTTCCCTATGTGCTTCTGTGCCCCAAAATTCTCTCTTCTCATAAGGAAACCAGTCATTGGATTAGGGTCTACCCTGATCCAGTATGACCTATCTCTATTTGATCACATTAACCAGAAGAAAACAGGAGAAAACCTCCTTGACAACAGCCTTTGGATATGATACCAAAAGCACAAGCAACAAAAGAAAAAGAATCAACAAGTGGGATTCTATCAAACTATAAAGCTTCTGAACAGCAAAAGAAACAATCAACAAAATGAAAAGTCAACCTATAGGCTGGAAGAAAGCTGAAAACCATACATCCAAGGGGTGAATATCCAAAATACATAAGGAACTCATAAAATTCATGTAACAAACAATGACAACAATCTGATTTAAAAATGGGCAGAGGACCCAAATAGACATTTTTCCAAAGAAAACATAAATGTGGGCAACAAGTATATGAAAAAAAAATGCTCAGCGCCACTCATCATCAGGCAAACTCAAATCAAAGCCACAATGGGATATCACTCCCACCTGCTGGCATGGCTATTTTCAAAAAGACAAGACGTAATAAATGCTGGTCAGGATGTGGAGAAAAGGGACCACTTATGCACTATTGGTGGGAATGTAAATTGGTGCTGCCACTATAGAAAACAGTATGAACATTCCTCAAGAAATGTAAAACAGGGGCACCTGGGTGGCTCAGTCAGTTAAGTGTCTGTCTTTGGCTCAGGTCGTGATCCCAGCGTCCTGGGATCGAGTCCCACATCAGGCTCCTTACTCAGCGGGGAGCCTGCTTCTCCCTCTCCCTCTACTGTTCTCCTTACTTGTGCTCTCAATCTCTCTCTCTCTGTCAAATAAATAAATAAAATCTTTTTTAAAAAAAGAAAAAAGAAATGTAAAACAAGTACTATATGATCCAGCAATCCCACTTCTGGGAATATAAGCAAAGGAAATTGAATCACTATCTTTAAGAGACATCTGTATTCCAATGTTTATTTCAGCATTACTCACAATAGCCAACACATGGAAACAACCTAAGTGTCCACTGATGGATGAATGGATAAAAAAATATATAGTATATATGTATGTGTGTGTGTGTGTGTGAAATGGAATATTATTTAGCCATTAAAAAAATAAAGAAATCCTTCCATTTATGACAAGAGGATGGACCTCATTGAGAACATTTTGCCAAGTGAAAAAAGTCACAAAGAAAGATAAATACTGTATAATTTATGTGTGGAATCTAAAAACATTGAACTCCTAGAAATAGAGAGCAGAAGGTGATTGCCAGTAGCGGGGTCGGGGGGCAGTGGATGAAATTAGGAGATATTTGTCAAAGGGTACAAACTTCCAGTTATAAAATAAATTCCAGGGATCTAAGGTACAGAATGGTGACTATAGTTAACAATACCGTATTATATACTTCAAAAGTGCTGTGAGAGAACAGCTTTAATGTTCTCATCAGAACAATAGTAATTACACAACAGTAATTATGTGAATATGTTAATTAATCTTACTGTGGTAAACATTTAACAACATGTACATATATCCAATCGTAACATTGTACACCTTAAACTTACACAAAGTCATATGTCAATTATATCTCAATAAAGCTGGTGGGGAGGATAAGATAGCAGGAGATAGGGAAATGATCCACCCTAAGTTATATAAGGTTGAGGAATAACATATCTGAAGAGCCTTCTACTCAGGGAGAGGATATTCATGCACCTGCCTGCTAGTTTATACACCCACACTCTGTGATCCAACCACCTCTGCCTCCTCAAGGGTCTCTCCCAGGCTTTATTAGAGTTTATTCATGAACCTCTCTCTCTTACTTCTGTGGCATCTCTAGGGCTGGGCTTAAGGAATGATACAAAAGGACTTGTTAGTTTCAAATCTTATCTAAAACTGGAAACCTCGAGTTTCATGCTTCTGTATATAGCTGCCTAATTTTCCCAGCACCATTTATTGAAGAGACTGTCTTTTTTCCATTGGATATTTTTTCCTGCTTTGTCGAAGATTAGTTGGCCATACAGTTGAGGGTCATGGAAGCAGCCAAGATGCCCTTCAACAGATGAATGGATAAAGAAGATGTGGTCCAGGGACGCCTTCCGCCTGGGTCATGATCCCAGGGTCCTGGGATCAAGTCCCACATCAGGCTCCTTGCTTAGCAAGGAGCCTGCTTCTCCCTCTCTCTCCCTCTGCTTGTGCTCTCTCTGTCAAATAAATAAAATCTTAAAAAAAAAAGATGTGGTCCATATATACAATGGAATATTACTCAGCCATCAGAAAGGTTGAATATTCAACATTTGCATCAACAAGGATGGAACTGGAGGAGATTATGCTAACTGAAATAAGTCAAAGAGAGAAAGACAATTATCATATGGTTTCACTTATTTGTGGAACATAAGGAACAGCATGGAGGACATTAGGGGAAGGAAGGGAAAAATGAAGGGGGGGAATCAGAGGGGGAGACGAACCATGAGAGACTATGGACTCTGGGAATCAAACTGAGGGTTCTAGAGGGGAGGGGGTGGGGGGATGGATTAGCCCGGTGATGAGTATTAAGGAGGGCACATACTGAATGGAGCACTGGGTGTTATACGCAAACAATGAATCATGGAACACTACATCAAAAACTAATGATATAATGTATGGTATGGTGATTAACATAACAATAAAAAATTTAAAGAAAAAACTAATGGTGTACTGTATGGTGACTAACATAACGTAATAAAAATATTATAATAAAAATATTAATTAATTAATTAATTAATTAAAACCCGTTTTAATTTTCCTCTGTCTCAATTAACACACTAGCTTTAAAGTCTTTGTCTTTTTTAAATGGAACAAAAAGAATTCTGCATGATAAAGTAGAGCAGTTGGTCAAGATCAGATGAGTGTGCTCATGACTTAGTGGATTTCTCACTCAGCTGAATTGCCATTCATAGTGATGGTTTGGACTGTTTGGAATTTTAATTTGTTTATCCTTAATCATACATTGTCTAATTTATACACATAATTGACTGATGGTCAAGTACAGAAAGCGTTGGAGAAACTGATGTTGAAACACAAGTTAATAAGTGGCATGAGAATGATAGTAATTTTGCAAATTCATTTCAAGATTTTAACTAGATCTTCATGGAAATTATCTAAACAAAATTCTTACATAGCACATAGCCAGATGTCCCAAGTATTTTGAAAACCAATGCTAAGAAAGAAAAATCTAAAATGATTACATCCAATTTGTCTTTTCATTGACTGAGAATTAATTCTACCCACACCTGCAATGAAGACAAAATGGCATCTTGAAACTTTCTCTATTTACATCATCTAGAGAAAATTTTTTTTTACTATTAATATCAGCCAAGTGTTTTTCTAGTGTTATGATGCAAAAATGCCAGACATCATTTTTGAAAGCTTTATGTCTAGTTTGGATGCCCCAAAACCTATTTAGATAAATGTACAAAATGAAATTAATTATAAATTATATAGGGGAAGGGAGGGAAAACTGAATGGGAAGAAATCAGAGAGGGACACAAACCATGAGAGACTCTTGACTCCACGAAACAAACTGAGGGTTGTGGAAAGGGAGGTGGGGGGTGGTAACTGGGTGATGGGCATTAAGGAGAGGGCACAAGATATGATGAGCACTGGGTGTCATACACAACTAATGAATCATTGAACACTACATCAAAAACTAATGATGTATTATATGCTGGCTAATTGAATGTAAACAAAAAAGCCCATTTTGCAACCTTAAAAAAATAAATAAATTATACTAATAATATCTATTACAACACCAAACTATTTTTTAGTTTACTTATTGAAAAAATGCATTTGCTTGCACACACACACACACACACCTGTCTGGAAAAAAGGAAAAGACTCAAAGATGTCAAAGTCATTCATAGAAAAACATCCAGATCTTTACTTGAGGAGAATTGCCAAGGAAAGCTGTCTAACTTACAGTACTTACTTTTCACAATTATGCTGTTTTATAGTTTTCTTATCCTTGCAAATATTTTAATCTTGTTTTTACTTTGTTAGATATAGTAAGGATAATTGTTCTTCTCGTGTGTCTGATAAATTCCAACATCTGAATATTTTTGCAGATCTCATTTTGTTGAGAGAGGCTAAATTTCTTAAGCCAAACTCATTGTTGATAGGCTCCTATAATGTGATTTATGAATATATGTTTGTATGTGTAGTAATTATTTTTAATTGTAGTGAAATATGCATAACATAAAATTAACCATGTTAATCATTTAGAAGTGTACATTCAGTGGCACAAAGTACATTCACAAAGTTGTGTGACCATCATCACTATGTAGTGAGACTATGTCAACCTAAAAAGCTGTGAAGCAAAAGAAACAGTCAACAAAATGAAAAGGCAACCTACAGACTGAGAGTAAATATTTGCAACTCATATATCTGATAAGGGGTTAATTTCCAAAATATATAAGGAACTCATACAACTCAATAGTAAGAAGAAAAAAATCCAATTAAAAAAATAGGCAGAAGAACAAATAGACATTTTTCCAAAGAAGATATTCAGATGGCTAACAGTCACATGAAAAGATGCTCAACATCACTCATCATCATGGAAATGCAATCCAAAACCACAATGAGCTGTCTCTTCACCCCTGTTAGAAAGGCTCTAATCAGAAGGCAAGGAGTAACTGTTGACGAGGATATGGAGCAAAGGTAACTCTTGTGCACTCTTGGTAAGAATGTAACTTGGCACAGCCACTATAGAAGACAGAGTAAAGGTTTTTCAAAAAATTAAAAATGAAACTGCCATATAATCCAGCAATCCCAAAGGAAATGAAATCACAATCAGACATTGAAGAGATATACGGACTCTCATGTTCACTGCAGTGTTATTTACAATAGCAAGACATGGAAGCAACCTAAGTGTCCATCAAATATTTTTGAACGACTGACCTCTTCAGGGGCATATCACAAAACATAAATGCTACATGCGTTCTTAAGCTTAAAAAAGGAATATTTTTTCCAGCTTTATCACTAAAAGTAGCCCCACAACAATGGCACTTTTGCCCACTACAAACACTCATGCAAACTTCCTAACCCCAGATTTTAATCACAAATGCTGTTCTCCACTGAAAGGAACGAGGGTTTATTGAAAAAAGTTCACATTAAGTTTGGAAACAGGAAAAATCCAGGATAAACACACTGTTTCCAGAAAGCAATGATGCTGTCAAAGTACTAGGGCAATGTTTTATTTTATTTTTTTGTTTTGTTTTGTTTTGTTTTGTTTTGTTTAGAGAGGGGGAGGGGTGAGGGGCTGAGGGAGTGCAAGAGAGGATCCCAAGCATGCTCCACACCCAGCACAGAGCCCTACACGGGCCAGATCTCACAACCATGAGATCAATGACCTGAGCCAAAATCAAGAGTCAGATGCTTAACTGACTGAGCCACCCAGGCCCCCCTAGGGCAATGTTTAAAGAATCAAGAAACCAGTTTATAGGGGCTCCCTTTTGCAGTGTTGAAATAATTTTGGCTCAAGAAGTATAAGGAGGAAGAGGGGAAGGAGGGATGGGATGGAAGGAATAAAGGGGAAGGACGGTTAACTGGAAAACGTTCTTTTGAAGGTATGTGTGTAAAATTCCAAGAATTAAAATAACATTCAAATAAATAAATGTGTAAATAAATAACATTCAAAAGAGACAGGTTAATATGAGGAGACGGAGAGGTGCAGGGATTAAAATGCCAAAAAAGGGGGCATGATTAGTTTTTGTTGATTTTAACAAGGAGAAGAGTATTTACATATTTGAGCTTTTTGTTTCTTCCAGTGTAAGTACATTACTGTTTGTAAGTGATGAATATGCTTTTTTTCATCTCTGTAAACAGAGAAGGAAATAAGTCAAATAATCTGGAAAGAGTGTGCAGCGTCTGAAGAACAGGACGGTCTAAACAGCATCAGTGGTAAGTCAGGTAGATTGGAGCTCCAACAGTGAACCCGCCGTGCTAGCGGTCCCAAAAAACAGCCAACTGCAAGGGGCGGGGACAACAGTGTGTTCCAAAGTGATTAATCAGTCAAATGTAAAAAGAAGAGGGCTGACCACTCAGGCTTCCTCACTCACGCCCTAGGAGATGACACTTCCATGTGTCTCCACTAACATATAATAAGATGCTAAGAGGGCAAACAAAAGATTTAAATAATGCTAACTGACCAGTTCTGCATAATCATAATGACAGGAGGCCAGGCAAAGAAGATTCTAAAAAACATCATGGGGAATGGGGGTGGGAGGATCCAGTTTGTAAAATCCAAAAATCTACCTGATGTAGCAAACTAAGTTAAACTATAAACAAAGAAGAAAGCTAAACCTGATAACTAGTGGCTTGAATCTGAATCACCCCGGGAGTCCCCTGCTCTAACTGCAAATCAGTCCATTTGTAACCCAGATTGCTTCTTTAACCTCAGCTGGTTTGAAGACTTCTGGTCAAAACTGCCAGTAAACCTCCAATATCCATTTTCCCCTTCTTCCATACTACAGAATTTCGGCCACTCAGGAAAAAAGGCTACATTCCACAGCCTGTCCCGCAGAAAAGTATGGCCACATGAATCCTTAGCAGCGGGATTCTCTGGACAATAGGATGTGAGCAGAAATAATGGGCATAACCTCTAGACTGTCTTCAAAGGGAAGAGATATGCCCTCTCCTCTCCTTTTCACTAGGCAGCCCACCTCTAGAACAAAACAAAGCAAAAACAAACAAACAAACAAACAAAAAAACCAGAAAAAACCCTAATTCTGAACCCTCGTGTCATATGTGTTGTATTGTTATATTGCCACTAGCTCCATCTTGCTCTTCTGACATCGCTAGATTGTTGCCTTCCTTCATCATCACGATCCCAAAGGATTCATTCCTCCGTCTGCGTTCTAGAACCTCACTTGAGATGCAAACAAGAACGGCCTTCAGATCCCAAACTCTTAACACTGTGCTCTTATGCCCCTCTAGTGGATAGATCTGGTACTTGACGTAATGACTGAGGATCTCCTCTGGCCCCAGGAGGGCAGTGTGTGAAAAGATCCCTGGGCACCGGGGTCAGTGTGGAACAGGAGCATTGTCCAGATGCCTAAAAGGGTATCAGCAGAACCTAGAAGAATCCCGATTGTGCCCTCTACCACCTGGCTCAGGACTCTCACTGCTTCTTCAGTAGAAAGGACCAAAAGTCGATGTCAGAGCTGGGCACAGAATTACCGTGGTTCCTCGCCTAAACTCATTTATGTCATCTGCATTGCAAACAGGCTGGCTGAGCACCCACAGGACGCCGGGCACGGTTCGGTGTCTCGTGATCAGCACACAGATAAGATGCTTATTCTCAAAGATTTACATTCTAATGGGAGGAGGAGACAGGGACAGGGACAGGGGAAGGAACAGATTCCAACAAGTGACAAAGGAAATTTTCAGCTATTAATGTTTGCAGGCCCTGCTCGTGGCTCCCAGGGAAGCTATATTTTTACCCAAGTCAGAATGACTTCAACAAACTTCAAAGCGTGGACTCTCTTTCTGACCTGAGCACACATTGTACATCTGTTTCATTAGCAAATGACCTAAAAGAAACATTTCAAACTAAAGATAAAGGTAAAAAGCTCCCCGAGTTCCATTCCGCACCTCCGAGGCCGGCAACTGTGCACATGTTAAAAGCATAAGATAAAGTTTGTCACTGTCTGAAATGTCCTTCATCATGATGATTTGTAACTCTTGAGGTAACAACAACAACAATGAAAAAAAACCTACGTAACCCTGTACTCCACATTCTTTCTCCAGAGCACTCTCTTCTTTGTGAAGATTGTGTATCCTGGGGGATCTGTCCTCACTGGGGCTCGAAGAAAACTCTCTTCCTTTTTTTTTTTAGAAATTCTAAAAGTTTTGTTCATTGCGCGTCAACACAGGTAAGAAATAAATTCGTACTAGTGGTGTCACCAGATTGTGTAGGGCTTTAAACATCAAGGGACGTGAGGAGAGGTTTCAATGCAGGGGCCACACGCTTGGAATCGGGTTTCTAAAACACCACTCTGGCTGCTAGGTGGAAAACGGACTATAGGGAACAAGGAACAGAAGCAGGAGGACCAGTCGGAAGAGCCCAGCAGAGGTCCCGAGGAGGGAGGAAGGTGGCTTGAATTGGGAAGGAAGCAGTAAAGGACGAGAGAAGAGGACTAGGCTTCACTGGGGAGGTGAAGCTAACAACATTGCTTATGGATTAGATGGGGGAAGGAGTTGAGGGAAAGGGGGAGAAATCCAGGAGTTTCTACTTCTGATTTCAGACCAGAGCCCCCAACACTCTCAATATATCCTCTTGTTTTCTTTTTTTTCTAAAGATTTTTATTTATTTATTCATGAGAGACAGAGAGAGAGAGACAGAGAGAGGCAGAGGGAGAAGCAGGCTCCCAAGGAGCAGGGAGCCCGATGCGGGACTCGATCCCAGGACCCTGGGATCATGACCTGAGCCGAAGGCAGACGCTTAACCATCTGAGCCAACCCAGGCGCCCTATCCTCTTGTTTTCTTAACAAACTCCCAATTTAAAGAACTCTCCAGGTGATTAAACGGAATGGATCCCACCTAACGCAGAGATGGTTCTTGATCCAAGAGTGTGCGCAGCCAGGTAAGAAGCCTTCTTCTGGAACAACCTTATCTCTGCTGCATATGTTTATATGGTGCTTGGCCTGGAGTGGAGTAAGATGAGCCAGCTTCTACAGTGTTCCAGCACCCTCACTCCAATGGGGGCTGTCTGTCCCTCATCTGAAAAGGCCACTGCCCAAGAAGCCTTAGAGATGCCTTGGAATAAGCCCTCCCCGGGTGTCCTAAGGACATCCTTTCCTCTCGACCCCAGTCAACAGCTCAGGATTCTGTGACGGGAACACTGGGCCCTTGTCCCATACCTGAGGACAAAGAAGAGTCCAGGTGGAATGATCATCGCATGTGGCAGCCCAACTAAATGCCTCCCGTGACTAAAACTGGAACCAATTTTAACCTGTCGGGCAAACCCTGGAGTCAAAAGTTTTTAGAAACATCAAGCTGGGGGCACCTGGGTGGCTCAGTCATTAAGCGTCTGCCTTCTGCTCAGGTCATGATCCCAGGGTCCTGGGATCAAGCCCCGCATCGGGCTCCCTGCTCCACCGGAAGCCTGCCTCTCCCTCTCCCACTCCCCCCGCTTGTGTTCCCTCTCTCTCTATGTCTCTGTCAAATAAATAAATAAATAAAATCTTAAAAAAATAAAAGAAAAGAAACATCAAGCTGTATGACCAACTTCAAATACCTCCTTTAATTAGGTAAAATGAAAGTAATTTTCCCAACTAGTCCAAATGTCCTAAATTCTACTCTTTTCAGTTCTGTTCATAGTCTGGTATGGGTTGAATTGTGTCTCCCCAAAAAAGATATGTGGAAGTCCCAGCCCCCATTACCTCAGAATGTGACTTTATTTGGAAAGAGGGTGATTGCAGATGTATTTAGTTAAGATGAGGTCATACTGGAGTGGGAGGAGGCCCTCACCCAGCCCCAGTGACGTCCTCACAAGAAGACACAGACACACAGGGAGAATGTCACATGAAGGTGGAGAATTGGGGTGGCACATCTGAAAGCCAAGGAATGCTTGGAGCCAACACAAGATAAGAGAGGGGCACAGAACAGACTCTTTCTAAGAGCCTTCAGAAGGAACCAACCCCGCCGACACCTCCATTCTGGACTGGTAGCTTCCAGCACCGTAAGACCATTTCTGTTGTTTCAAGCCACACAACTTGTGGTGCTTTGTTACAACAGCCCCAAGAAACTGATACCAGTCAACTGAGTGGAAAAGAAGCTGACCATCACTAGGCCGTTGAGTGTCCTTCGTAAAATTCACTCTCCCCTCAAGAAGTATCATGGCCCAATAGAAAGGATACATCTAGGGTAGGGAACTGAGCAGATCTGGGTTTGAATGCTGGCTTACCGGCTACATTTACTTGAGAAACAGTTTTAACTGCTCGAAGCCCTTCCTCATCTACAAAAACAAAGGGAGGAAAGGGTAAGTCAATCTAACTCAAGATCCTGCTGAGGCATTTGATATCAGTGTAATTGATGATTCAGGAGCATAAACGTTAGTTTTTAAATGTTTGGGTTAAATAGAAAGCAGCAAAAGTGATAAGCTGTCATTTCTGAGATTAAGTTATAAAAAGGCTACGGAGGGCAGCTGGGTGTTTTCAGTTGGTTAAGCATTTGACTTCGGCTCAGGTCCTGATCTCGGGGTCCTGGATTGAGCCCCGTGTCAGGCTCAATGGGGAGTCTGTTTTTCCCTCTCCCTCTGCTCCCACTCATGCTCTCTCTCTCTCTCAAATAAATAAATTAAATATTTATAAATAAATATAATAAAAAGGCTACGATTCCATCTTTCATCTCTCTCTGTCTCTCTCATCACTCATTCTAGAGGAAGACAGCTGCCATATTGTGAGGTAGCTATGAGGAGAGTCCCACATGCTGAGAGACAGAGGTCTGACAACAGCCACATGGGATCAGATACCCTGCTCCCAGTAGGACCTTCGGATAAGACCCTATCCCTAGCCAGCAGCTCGGCTGCATCTTTGTAACAGACCTTGAGCCCAAGGTACCAAGCTAAGCCAGGTCCAGAATCCTGACCCACAGACACTGTGAGCTAATAAATATGTGTTGTTTAAGCCACTAAGTTTGGGGGCGATTTGTTACACAGTAGTAAGTGACTACTAGAGTAGGTTCCATGGGAATCTGAGTTGGTGGAAGGATCTGGAATATGTATTTTGGAGACTGAAGTTTAGACTTTTTTTCTCATGATATGGGATGTACTGAGCAGTAGGACCAACTTCAGTAAAATGATGAAACATGCATTTTGAGTCTGTGTGCTTTCCTCCATGAAGGAAAGTTCCTGAATCAGATTCATAACAGCCTTCCAATGGCTTCTTCACAAACCTTCTCCCCGCTGAAAATCTCCTAGTGCCTACTCGCTCACTCACCCATACCCTCTCTTTCCACCTTTACAAAACTGAGCGAGATAAATCCAGTTTTCCAAAACCCATTTGTAGTGAACTGAATGACTCCCAGAAAGATAGGTCTACACCCTAATCCTCAAAACCTGTGACTATTGCCTCAAACGGTAGGAGTGACTGTGCCCTCATACGACAAAAGATGTGATTAAGTTAAGGGTTTTGAGAGGAAGGGCTTGTCTAGATTATCCAGGTGGGCCCTAAATTCAATGACAAGAGTCCCTATAGGAGTGACAGCAGAGGAGGAGGCAACGCCACCTGAGGCCGAGAACAGAGATGTGGCCGTGAGTCAGGGAGCTCCAGGAGCCATCAGCAGCTGGAAGAGGCAAAGGACTCAGTTTGCCCTAGAGCCTCCGGAGGCAGTGTGACCTTGCCGACACCTTGATTTCAGACTTCTGGTCCTCAAAATTGTAAGAGAATACATCTCTATTGTTTTAAGCCATGCGGTTTGTGGTAATTGTTACAGCAGCCTCTGGAAACTAATACACCACCTATTTCCACGTACAGACGTCCCCTTTGGTTCCTGTACATTATGAGCCAATGTTTGCATCCTCCCAAAAGTCATATGTTTGAAGCCCTAACTCCCATTATGATGGTGTTTGGAGGTGGGACCTTTGGAGATAATTGGGTTTAGATGAGGTCAGGAGGGTCCCACCTGATTAGAGTCCTTGTAGGAAGATAGGGAGATCTGCCTCTCTCCGTGCACACACTGAAGAAAGGCCATGTAAGCCCACGGCAGAAGGCAGCTCTCTACAAGCCAGGAAGTGGGTCCTCGCCAGACACTGAATCTGACAGCACCTTGACACTGGATTCCCAGCCTCCAAAACTGTGAGAAATAAATTCCTGTTATTTAAGCCACCCGTCTGTAGTGGGAGGGGAGGAAGGGGAACAGGAAGCGGAACAGGAAGTGGAAGGAGAGGAAGAAGAGGAGGAGGAAGAGGAGGAGAGGAGAAAGAAGAGGGAGAAGAAGTGGGAGAAGGAGAAGAAGGGGGAGACGGGGGAGGATGAAGAGAGGGGAGTCTATTGCTCCACCCCATGACTGTGTGACTTGCTTTGGTCAAAGAGATATTACCAATCATGATGCAAGCAGAAGCTTGGAAAGTACTTGCTCGCAGGGCTTTCCTCTCTCTCTGCTCTTTGACTTCCAGGCTAGCTTGCTTCCAGTGAGAATGAGAGGCTCCTGGAGCTGAAATGAGCCTGCCAACCAACCCACCCACTGACTACATACACGTGAGAAAGCCCGGCAGAGATCAGCTGAGCTGGCCCAGACCAGAAGAACCCACAAATTCATGATCCAAATAAATGATGGTTGCTTTATTTTTTTTAAAGATTTTATTTATTTATTTGACAGAGAGAGACACACAGCAAGAGAGGGAACACAAGCAGGGGGAGAGGGTGAGGGAGAAGCAGGCTTCCCGCAGAGCAGGGAGCCCGATGCGGGGCTCGATCCCAGGACCCTGGGATCATGACCTGAGCCGAAGGCAGACGCTTAATGACTGAGGCACCCAGGCGCCCGATGGCTGTTTTAAACAACTACATTTTGGAGGGCTTTGTTACACAGCAATAGGTAGTTGACATAGTTCCTCAAGGTCACCTCAATCCAGTAATAAATGTTGATATCCATAGAGGGTCAAGCTCTGCATTCAGGGAGGAGATAATATCATGGGCTACTTCCTGATCTTATTTTCCGGGGGGGGGGGGGAAGAATTTGCACAACCTTGCTTCAGACTGGCTTATGCTCCAAGAAGACTTCCAGTCTGCCCTGCCATTCCTCTCTGAGTGACCTTGGCCACGTCCCTCTCTCTCTGGGTCTTGGTCCTCTCATCTATGCGCTTAGGAGAGCAGGTTTGATAAATGGTTCTCAAACACTGATTTATGACAAAGTTTGCATCTGAGTGCAGTAAAATGAGAAAGAAAAAGAAAATTCTAAATATTCCTGTTTCATCTAAAATTCTTCCATTTAAAGGACTCTTCTTTAGTTTCAGATTGTATCCTCCCTATGTTGGTAATGTTAAATTGTCCTTTTAAATAATGAGAAGAAAATGGGCCGGGGAGAATATAGGTGAAACAAAATTTGTCAAATGTTGATAAATGTTGAAGCTGAGCGATCTTAGTGTATGTTTGAATAATTCCGTAAGAAAGCGTTTTAGTAAATGATGGTACAAGTCACAGCTGGTGCTTGGGCATGTGTTTGGTATGTAATTTAATTCTAAAGTGGCAAAAAAATGACAATTCTAAAAAACAAAACTAGAAAAGGAGGAAAAGGTGGAGGGGGGAGGGGAAGGAGAAGAAGAGGAAGAACAGTCACTGGGAAAAGTCAGTGAGTGCAGACAGAGTGCCCCCACTTCACACTTCTCCTACAATATCCCCCCACTCCTTCCTTCTCCACTGGGTGCCAGAAACTTCGCACCCTGATTTCCAAGTGAGCAAAGGTCCTAATCAGGGGTCTCAATTTCACGGAAGTTCAGATGAAATGGTGGCTGTGAACAGGCAGTGGGAGGGGATGGTGCCTACACGTGCCTCCCCTCCCACTTGTTGATTAAAGCAGGTGAACTGACTGACTCCTGGTCCTGGCCACATGCCCCTCCTAGGGGTCCTGTGAATATAGAGGTGGACAGAGCCTTGCTATGCTGCCACCACACCCTCATCCCATACCCATGGCTGACTGGCATAAACTGTCGACACCTTGACCACAGCCCATTGGCCTTTGCCATTTTGGTCATTGATGGTCTGACTCCCTATTGCCTTACCAATAGGCTTTCTCTGGCCCCCGGAGCCTGCTCTCCCCAAGCATGGCAACCTACAAGTGCAGGGGAATTAACTATTTGCACAACATTCCATGACCCATGGCTCACCAGAGTTCATGTCAAAATACCCCAGCTCCCTCAGCCTGAGTTCAGGAATAACTCAGAGACACACGCTCCATGTGGTCTCCAGCAGTTCCCCAATGGGATTCAGCTCCAGGTGCCCACAAGGGTCTCCTGCTTGATGACACACCGTCTATTGGTCCCGCTTCCCCACTGCCCTACTAGGTGTCCTGGGACCACCTCCTAAATAAACCATCTGCACATGTCTCAGGCTCAGTATGCTTATAAGAGAGTCCCAACTAAGAAACAGACTTCAGAAATTGTAGTAGATAGAATAATGTCCCCTCAGTAGCATCCACATCCTAATCCCCAAAACCTGTGAATATATTACCTTACAGGGCAAAGGGGATTTTGCCAGTCTTGAGACTGCAAGAAAAATTGCAAGATCAAAGTAATCCTGGATTATCTGGGTGGGACCAATGGTTGAGTCAGAGAAGATGTGATGATGGGAGCAGAAGTTGAAGCAATGTGGTTGCTGGAAGAGGCCACAAGCCAAGGAATGTGGGCAGCCTCTAGAAGCTGGAAAAGGCAAGGAAACAGTCTCCTCTAGAGCCTCTAGAAGGAACGCAGCCCTGCTGACACCTTGATTTAAGACCAGTGAGACTCTTTTGGACTTCTAATCTCTAGAACTGTAACAATAAGTCTGTGTTGCTTCAAGCCACTAAGTTAATGGAAATTCATTACAGAAGCCATAGCAAACTCATACAGTAATCAATCAACCACTCTTTCCCACCTAATCCAAGAAGTCACAGAATGCTTCCCAACATATGCCCATCAACAGGAATTAGTACACAAAGAATTATCCATGTACCACCCCTGTGCCAGGAACTCCTGCCCTCTAGATCCAGACCCTTGGGACACATCAGAGCCACCCTCTCCCTTCCCTCACCCAGTGAGTGTTCAACCCTCACTGGCCTGTGTTCACAGGCACATTGCCAATGAGGGGCACCACTTCCCTGACTCTCTGTGTGAAAGATGCTTCCTGGAGCACAACACGGAAAGCTCCAGGAATGACGCCCGGTGGTCCTGGGACCCCTCCAGTGCCTGACGTAGGGATGCAGCCGTTTGGATGTGAGATGCTTTGCTGAGGCTGCTTTGGTGCTGCCATTTTGTTTCAGGGACATCCTGACACAGCCTATGACACACGTCACTGAACAGTCAATGCTTTATTATCAAGCAATGTGGGAAACAGAGCCTTGATGCCAAACCCAAGACCCTCCCTACCCCATCGGCCCGACCCAGGTGGGGATCAGAGATGCGTGTTGCATTATAACTCGTTGGGGGTCAGGAAATGTTAGAGGATAGCGACTATTTTTCCCAATCTGTTGATCAAGGCCCCAGCTGCCTTATTATCATCCTTTGCCCCAGCGGAAGCTGTCCACAGGGCGGCGGTCAGCCTGGCTTCGCAGAGGGGACGGGGAGAGAAGCGGCAGTGCCGCCGTCGGCACCCCTCGCGGTCACACGGCGTCGCTGTCGAGCCGTCCCGGCTGGGGTCTGCCGCCTCGTGGGCCCTGAGCCACGCCGAGGTCTGCAGCCGCAGCAGCGATCCTTCAGAAGGCGCCCTCCTTCCCTGGGCGAGGAGCCCCTCACCACCTTCTGGGAGAGGCTGCCTCCAGTAAGGCTGGCCGAGGAGGCCCGGGTGGTCCAGGTGGCCCGGGAGGCTGGGAGACTTGCTGCCTCCTCTCTCTCTCTCTCTCTCCCTCTCTCTCTCAATCTGGAAAAGATGCACGTTCGTGCACAAAAAAATCGCTGGAGGGCGCCCAGACACTGGGAAAACACAAAATAAAGACAAAATCTCCTGCCAACCCAGAACACCTCTCTGCAAAAGTAAAAGGGAAAGAACACAACTTGATTAAACAAGCGTTTGGGCACCTGGGTGGCTCAGTCGTTAAGCGTCTGCCTTCGGCTCAGGTCATCGTCCCAGGGTCCTGGGATCGAGCCCCACATCGGGCTCCCTGTTCCACGAGAAGCCTGCTTCTCCCACTCCCTCTGCTTGTGTTCCCTCTCTCGCTGTGTCTCTCTCTGTCAAATAAATAAATGAAATCTTTAAAAATAAATAAGTAAATAAATAAGCGTTCAACCAGAATGTGCTGCACATCACGGGCAACCCGCAAAGAGATGGCAAAGGAAGACTTCTCTCCTTTTCTATGGCCAGGCAGATGGCCCAGTACATACATGACATGTGTTCAAGATAAGCGACAGCCCGCCCTCCACCAAGAGGACGTGACAGCACGATTGTCACACACAGTTCATACCAAATGTACCTAGTAATTACGGTGGTCACCTGTGTTTGCTAATTGCCTTCATGCAGAAGAAAAATACCTTCCTCCTATCTCTATGACAGGAGGTAGGTGTGCAACTTGGAACCACGCACCCGCTGAAGTCAGGCCGTTCTCTCCCACGGAAAGCGGGAGACGGGCGCTTTCTTCCTCCCTGACTCCATTTCAAAGAGCTGGCTTCCAGATCCTTCAGGAAACATTCCTGGGACATAAAGCCGGCAAGAGGCTTCGCTTATGAAAAGATTTACAGATATTTCAAAGAGGCAGAACTTACAATGACAAAGTTTCTAAGCTGAATGCTCTAAGAAAAGGGATGAAGTCTCTTCCCTTCTTTTTTTCAATAGGGAGAATTAAACTTGTTTTGTTATTTTTCATTTGTATTTGCCCTTACACCCCCGTGGCAAACACTCGTTCCCCCTCAAAGCCACCACCTCTGCCTGCCCCCACCCCAGACCCTGCAACCTAGCCACCGCACGCGCGCAAGCACGCATGCCCATCACACATGGGCGCGTGAGCGCATCAACTGTGTGCGCACACATGCGCACACATGCACAAGTGCACAAAGGTGTGTGTACGCATACTGCCGCCGGCTTTCTGCTCATCCTTTGTTTTCTGGACCATTTTCTTTTCCAAGTTGCGCTGACTAAACCCAGCAAGAGTTAAGACGTGTCTGGGTGACCCCCAGGCAAACTACAGAGATGGAAGCAAAAATAAATCATTGTTGTAAGCCGCTGAGTTTTAGGACATAACTGACCAATACAATAAACCTTAATTTCTTTTTTAGCACCTGATGTGTAGTTCAGGATCCAGCAGCATGGAAATCAACCCCTCCTGATGTGCGTGTGCGCAAACACACACACACACGTTTGTGCACATACATGCGTACACACACACACATGCACAGCACAGCCAGGAGATTGCTTGACCTTTCAGTCCTTACTCTGTATAGAGCTGGTGCAGCTAATGACATGCCAGACACCACTCCATGGTTGGCTTTGCAATCCCGGCTTCTGCCCTCACCCCTCCTGGCACCTCTCTGGCTCACTTGGTTGACCATGGGCCCAGGGGCTGTAAGCACTCAGCCAGGAGAGGTGAGGAGTAGAGGAGGTGTCCAGAACTGTAATGTGACCAAAGGCCTCCTGTCATCTTTAAGTCAAAAGCCAGGACGCCCGGGTGGCTCAGTGCGTTAAGCGTCTGACTCTGGATTTCGGCTCAGATCATGATCTCAGGGTTGTGAGATTGAGCCCCGCGTCAGGCTCAGCAGGGAGTCTGCTTAAGATTCTCTCCCTCACCCTCTCCCTCTGCTCCTCCTCTCTCTCTCTCTTTCTCTAAAATAAGTAAATAAATCTTTAAAATGTGTGTGTGTGTGTGTGTGTGTGTGTCAAAAGCCAAATGTTTGGGTACTGAGGGTGGGTGGCCGCTAGTAAATAATTACCAGATGCAGCCCCCATCTTGGATTTCTCAGCACCCCCAGGAGGCTGCCAGATAAATGGGTCCCCAGGGGTCAGGGCAAATAGCAACATGGACATCTCCATCACACAGACTGGCACCAAATTAGCAGGGAGGGGGGTGGTTGTGCGTGTGCAAGGAGGAAGGTGAGTGAGTGGCAGAGCACGCCCCCAACCAGAGGACACCCCCGCACCAGGGAAGACTATGAGGAAACCAATGAAGACAGCAGTGTGGTATCTCAGCAGTGATGTCCTCCAAAGCAGGAGCTGAGAGAAGAGGCTGGCCCACGAAGTTTAACGTCACAGGGAGCTAAGGGACACTAGCATCTCAGTGGGCTTGGAATGAACTAAGACAGATAACACGGTCTTCCTCCCACCACGTATTTTTTAAAATAATAATAATAAAGACTGGGTCTGGCTGGTTCGGCAGGGGTGGGGGTGAGGCTGAGCCTGGGGCAGGGCCAGGGATCTGGGTCCACCTGGCTTCTTCACTGTGAACCCTTGAGCTCAGGGTGCATCCTGCCTCCTGACCTACCATAGCCTGGCCTCTGCCTTCACCTTCAACCAACAGACCATAATAATAAAGCTCCCTGGTCTGTGCCAGTCTTCTGCGGAGACTGCAAGAAGTAACTAGGGGAGACAGCATCTCAAATCGGGCTTTCTTGCCCTCGGGGTTCTCTGCTGAGGCCCCAGGGCCCAGAGGGCCATCTCGGCTGGCTCACTGAGAGGTAACAAAAGCAAGCCCTCCCCCTAGCCCCCCACCTCCCCCAGTCTACACCAACAAGGTTGAGAAGTTCGAGAGAGACAGTTCTGGGGCGCCTGGGTGGCTCAGTCATTAAGCGTCTGCCTTCTGCTCAGGTCATGATCCCAGGTTCTGGGATCAAGCCCCTCATCGGGCTCCCTGCTCCGCGGGAAGCCTGCTTCTCCCTCTCCCACTCCCCCTGCTTGTGTTCCCTCTCTCGCTGTGTCTCTCTCTGTCAAATAAATAAAAATAAAATCTTTAAAAAAAAGAGAGAGAGAGAGACAGTTCTGAGTTAGAGTGGTCAGCCCAGGAGGTGGAAGAGTGTTGATACACACACCCCCAAAAAACACCACCCCTCAAGCCAAGTGAGAGGGGGATTCATGAGCACCACCATGGAGGGCGGAGGCAGCCAGAGAGGACTGTGGAACGTCATCCCCACACTGTCGTCCTGGGCGCTGGCTGAGCCGCTGACCCTCTGGGCCTTGCAGCCTCTGGAGCAGAGCCGGGGGAGAGAAGGTAGGAGGAAATGGAGACCAGCCTGGTAGAACAGAGGTGAGAGGGCTGCAGTAGGGAGACCTGCCTCCCACCATGGCCAGAGTGGACATCCAAAAGAGAGCTGGACTGGAGTGCTGCTACGGGACTTCACCCAAGAGGGCTGCCTGTGGGCACAGAAAGAGGCTTTGTCAGGAGCACTGGGCAGGATCAGACGTTCCCTGCATCAGAATCAGTGCAGGCTGAGCCCCTCAAGGGGTAAGCCCACCAGTCCACCTTCCTTGTGTGACAACAGCATAATCAAGGAGTGCTACCCTTTCCCTGTCATCCTCCTTCCCCTCTGGACCCTTCTGTCAGAGCCAGAACGCAGCTGCCTTCCCCGGAGGAAGGAGGTGAGTCAGAGAGAGCCAACCCTCGGTGACCACACACCCACCACCCACCTTCCCCACTGCTGGGAACCCCATCAGCTTGCATTGAGGAAGCTGATACTGGATGGAGGATAAATGTTTCTATTGAGATAGGACGAGGCTTATTTTTTAACTTGGCAAAAAGAGTTTCTTTTTTACCCAACTTTTTACAAGAATTTTCAAACACACATAAAAGTTGAAAGAATAGTGCAATAAACACCCATATGCTCACCCAAAAATTGTTGACGGCTGTGTGTGTGCGCGCGTGCATACGTGCATGGTTTGGCTGAACCATTCGAAAGCAAGCTTCAGACATCACGGCACTTCACTCCTAAATCCTTCAAATCTCCTAAAAGAATCACACTTTTTGATGCCAGAAATTGAAATTGACCTAACATCAGAAGGAAATGGGTAAAGCTACACTTAGCTGAAATATTTTCTTTCTTTTTTAAAAAAAAGATTTCATTTTTAAGTAATCTCTCCACCCAACGTAGGGCTCAAACTCACAACCCCAAGATCAGGAATCCCACACTCTACTTACCGAGCCAGCCAGGCAGCGCTGAAGTATTTTCAAGGAGCGGGAAGAGAGAAGAAACAGACTAAGTGCTAGGGCAGTGGGGTGAGAAAAATTGAACTATTTCCCGCTTGCACCCTACAAAGTCCAGCCAGTTGAATAAACAAGTTCCATAAAGAAGATAAGACAATTTCAGATAATGGCTGCTGCCAGGGACAAAGGAAAAAAAGCAGGACACACGCAATAAGACTAGGAGGCAAGGCAACATTGGAGTGGGAGGTTACAGAGTGATGCCACATATGAGCCGAGACCCCATTGACAAGTCAGCCAAACAAGACAGTCGGGAGATTGGTGTCCAAGGCAGAGTAACCAGCAAGGCCAGAGGCCTGGAGGCAGGAAAGCCATGGAGTGACTGGGACGGGGATGGGGGGGGAAGTACTGAGAGAGGAGTAGGGGTCGCCACCCAGATCTTGTCAGCCAAGGGGAGGAGTCTGGGGAGAATTTTAAGCAGACAGGCGACTTGATCTGGTTTATAGTTTTAGATACTCTGCAGCTTAGTTGAAAAAGACTTGAGGGGGAGGCCCAAGAGGGAAGCCTGGAAACCATCATGGAGGCTGTTTGCAATCCTCCAGGCGAGGGAGGTGGTGGCTTGGACCAGGATGGTGGCTGTGATGTCGGCAGTAATTGCCCCCCACCCATTTTAAAGATGAGGACACTGAGGCACCGAGAAGCAAGGTGACTTCACCAAGGTCATGGAGGTTTTAAGTGGCAGGTCCAGGATTTTTCTTGGTACTTCTTAAATTGTGGTAAGAGATATATAACATAAATTTACCATTCTAACCGTTTTTACGTGTACAATTCAGTGGCATTAAGTACATCCCCCATGTTGTGTGACCACCACAACCATCCAGTTCCAGAACTTTCTCTTCATCGCACACAGAAACTCCGGACCCATTAACAGTTGTTTCCCATTCCCCCCACTCAGTCCCTGGTTACCTCTACTCTACTTTTTATATGTATGAATCTGCCTGTTCTAGATACCTCCTATAGGTGGAATCATACAGTATTTGTTGTGTCTGATGTCACTAAGCACGTTTTCAAGGCTCACTCATGTTGCAGCATGTATCAGAATTCCATTCCTTTTTAAGGCTGAATAATATTCCGTTGTGTGTATGTACACCACATTGTATGTATCCATTCATCTGTTGTTGGGGTCCAGGATTTTTACCAGGTCGTCTGAATTTCCACGTGATTCTGGTGGGCTCTGCTCCCGGACCTTCCCCAGAGCCCAGCGCAGTGCCCCCCTGCGGCCACCAGAGGGCGCATGGGGCGCCCCCTCACCCCCCCCCCCCCCCACCCCCAACAGGCAGGCTCGCTGCAGGCACAGCGCGGTTGGTGGGCGGAAGAGGAATGTGGAGGCCAGGCTTTTTGCACGCACAGTCCTACACCCAAAACATGCAGATGAGAGGGAAGCTGTCTGCGGGCAAAGTGGCTGGACTACAGGCTCAGCCACCAATGGAGGAAAGTGGGGAGGTCAAGGTGGGAGGGGCTGCCCCTATAATCCTCTCCAACAGCACAGGAAACAGGTGCTGTCCTCCCGTGTGAACAACCGGGTGCTGAGGAGCTCAGTGCGCAGGCGTGGGGGAGTGAGTCCCGCGAGGCTCGGACCCCCATTCCTGCTCTACCCCCGCAGCCAAGTGAGCTCCAGCCTGAGGCAGGCACATTTTACAGACAAGGAAACTGAGGCTTGGAGTCATGCGCTTCGCTGATTGCCCAAGCGAGTGGAAGAGGCAAGCTCTGAGCACCGCGCGGTGGCCCCGTGCACTTCCCGTCTCCAAGCTCGGTGCCCTGATTTCTTCAAGCACACCACAGGGGGAGGGCAGAATGGTATGCGGTTCTGGAGGCTGGTCCGACCACCGTGGCCTCCCCACTTCTGAGCCCTGGGCCTCTCGTGATGCCACCCGAGTTCACCCTGCCTGGTTTTGGCAAGCCACCTCACGTTGACCAAAATTTCTAACCGCTTAAATCCTTCCACTTTTCTCGCATGTGCTGTTAGTTGCTGAGCCATTTCTCCCCATTTCCCCCGCTCCACCCCCCACCGCATCCATGTGCAGCTGGGTCTTTGGATCCGAGTCCAGGAACTGACATTTATCCCTGTCAAATTTCATCTTGTTCGTTCATCTGACAAACATTTGTTCGGTGCCCACGCTGTACAGGCACTGGGGACACAGCACTGAAAGACGAGTCCCCTGCCCCTGAGGAGCTCCCCCTGTCATTAGGCGCAGCCGCGGCTATCCCATACCCCGCACTGAGCTGGCTGCCGCGTGCAGGTGGTCTCACTGACCCTCATGGCACCGGCGCAGAGGTGACGTTGCCCCCATTTTGCAGACAGGGAAGCCAATGATCAGAAAGTTGATGCGACTTGTCTGAAGGGGCATACCTAGAAAGTGGCAGGCTCAGCACTCACCCCTCCAATCCCTTTGGATTCTGATTCCATCCTCCTACTTAGATACCTTCTATCTCAGCTTTGAGTTCTCTGCAAGCCTGAGAAACTTTACTGGCTGCATTTCACCAACAGCACTGATGACACTAGCCCACAGAGCCCCGGGGTTGGCCACAGCTGCCCCCGTACCCCAGACAGACAGCCGTCTATGATCCCACACCCTGTGTGTTCAGAAGATACAACACACCTGACCGGAAACCACAGGACCGTTCTCCAGCCCCCTGCCCAAGCCCCAGCCACAGGCTCCCTCCCCTGTCCAGGCAGCTACACATCTGCTTGTTGGCATCTTTGGCCATCAAACCGGTCCCCAAGGTCACATCCTCTATGGGCAGGAGCCCTTGCCTGCACCATTGTGAAGATGCATCTGCCAGTATCCCTCCCCAGGGGGAGATTGGAAGCCCAGGGACCAGGATCGGGCAGTTGCTTTGGGATTTCTCAGGCTCCGAACATCCCCCCATGCATCTGTGGCTTCTCCTCTCCCGCACCGTCTGCTCCGGGAGCCTCAGCCCATCTTTTTCACTCAGCGTTTCTGCCAAGCGCAGGGAAATCAACTGCAGAGCAGGTCTGTGGCAGGAAACAAGGCAAGTGGAAAAATGCGCTGCTGGGGGAGGGAGGGTTGTGAGATGGTCCCCAAGCTCCGAGCCAGGACCCAGGGACGCCATCCCCCATGACAGGATTCAGACCTACCACCCCACAGGACAATGAGCACCCGCCCTCCTCCCAGCCCTGTAAGGTTAGAAATATTACCGTAGCCATTTTGCAAGTGAAGACACTAGGGCTGGGCAGGTGGGGTCCAGGGCTGAGCACTCCCCCTGTGGAGATTGCTTCCTGAAAAGAGATGGGGGGGGAGGTGCTGGTGGACAGACCGCACCTGCTGTACATGAACTCAGCGAGCTCCTACCGTAAGCCCACTCGGCAGCGGCAAACAGGTCAAAGGCAGGCCCTGCCCTCACGGCCTCCTGGTTGAGGGCAGGAGAGGTGGATGACAAGCATGTACGTAATTCTGGGCAGTGACAAATAGAGCCTGCTAGAGAAGGTGTTCCTAGAGTTGGGGGCACTACTCTAGCTGGTTCTGGAAGGCCTCTCCGAGGAAGTGACATCTGAGAAGCCGAGGAGGAGCCGGCCTTGGGAACAGAGAGTGTAAAGACAAAAGAACATGAGTGCAGCATGGAGCCAAACCCACCCACCCCCGTCATGGCTGATTTCAGACAGGGAACCACCGCTCTGATATGAGGCCTTGGAGGGAAAGCACATGGGACAGTGTCCTCAGGGTCCCTGACCCCTGGCACCGGCTGCATGGATGTCTGTCCCCTCCACTCTCCCTCCAGGGCTCTGTGGCCCCTCAAAGCCACATTCTGTGTCTTTTTCACCTCTCCCATCCTCAGCACCTTTCTGCACAAGACCCAGCTCAAAGAAGGTGCCGGATACATGTTTGCTGAACGAACAAACCCTGGAAGGCCCTGCTAACCAAATCCTGAGGTCCAGCAGGGAGTACGTGTGAGGACAAACCCAAGGAAATCCTCCCTTGTTCTACAAGGAGTCACTTGATGGAGTCTGTGGCTCCAATGGGTGGTAGAAGCAGAAAAGACAAAGGGATTCCAGAAGGTGGGAGGAGGGGTCGCCTACACAATTGGAAAATTTCACAAAGTCCAGATTTCAAGCTATTTTTAAAATATCTGAAGCTCTGGCAACCCCAAGCCTGCATATTCCCATGGCAACGCCAGCTGGTGCTGAGCACCGCTGCCCCCTTCAGACTGGACATGCGCTGTGCACTTCTCCGAGCACCTAGCCCACCTAGCCCACCCCATTCATTCACATCACCTGGCCCCGTGGGCACCTGCATCGGCCAGCCCTGGTTTAAGACATTTCATGAGCAGAAAGCAGTGCCAGGGACATGGGGACTGAGACATCTGCTGCTTCAGCCTGTAGCCAGGGGGTCCCCTCCCTCAGGTTCTTGGAGCAGTCGTCCAGTGTGGGGGTTTACAGATCAACAGACCTCCATTCTCTGTGCGGGGTTCAGGTGGCAGGTGGGCCCGGGGAACTCCAGGCCATGCCCCAGAGGTGAGAGATACAGTTCCTGACGTGCACCAGCAGGGGGCGCCACTGGGGCCTGCCCTGGGCTGGGGATTCCAGTTGCTCAAGCACAGTCCCTCCGCCACCCTGGGAGCTGTGTCCCTGACCTTTCCTACTTGGGGTGACAGCTGCCCCTGACCTTTCCTACTTGGGGTGACAGCTGTGCCCCAGCCTGCCTGGCAACATGATGGGCTCGGCAGTGACTGGCTGGGCCAGGATAAACTCCAGGTGCCCAAGGACAACCTCAAGAGCTCCCCCCTCCACCGATGCCTGGAAACCCTTCCAACCTGTGACCCCCAGGGCGAAAGGGCACCCCTCGTGGGCTCCCTTCTCCTAGCAACCTTTCCTCTTCCTCTTCTTCTGGGACTGCTCGGGCTTCCTGAAGCCCGTTCCCTCGGGACTGACCCTCAAATTCAGCACTGCGTGCTTGGCACTGTGTTCAGGGTTTTATATACTTTATATAAATCCCAACAATCCTATAAGGTAGGTATTAATCCTCATTTTACAAGTGGGAAAACTAAAGCTTAACCAGGAGACACGACCTGCCCAAGACCAAACAACTAGCAAGATTCCGATTCAAGCATGTAGGAACCCTCTTCCTTGGATGGCCTTGTTCCTGTGAAGGAAATTTTAGAATAAATGAAAGGAAAGGAAGGGCTGATTAGGGCTTGAGGGCAGAGGACAATCCCTTGTCCAGGACCATACAGGCCACCTATTCTGTTAAGAGCTACCCAAGGACAGGGACTGAATCTGGGGCCCCTAAGCCAATGATGAAGCCCTAGGAATAGCTCTTGGCCTTTGGGAATTCACTGAACATCTCTCCACGCCCACCTAGGCACATAGTCTGAGCCCCAGGACACCCCCACACATGCTGCGGCTTCTGACTTGAAGCCATGATGGGTTAGTGAGGAGGCAGGCAGGCAGCTGCACCTGGAGGGTTCGAATGGCCCCCCAGCTGAATGGGACCCTTATGAGGGGCAAGAGACCCAGACTGCACACGGTGAGTTTAGGCACCACAGAGCATGACTCCACTGGTGAGCCACAGCCTCGAGATCTTCCCCACTTCCACCTGCACAGGGACAGAGAAGCCCAGAGAATCATCAGCCCCTCTGAGACTATCACAGCTATGTGTGTCCCAGCCCCTGGGACCAAGGCCTCCACCAGGGTGGGAAGAAAGTTCTGTCCACACTGCTTATCCAACTCACCTCCCATTTCCCCAAAAGTGCCTGCACTCACACCCCTGGGTCTGCGGGTCCCTCCCCATTCGACCTCCGAATCATCCAACCCAGTGTAAAAAATACCACCTTCTCTGGGCAACCCACCGTAATCTGATCCATCAAACCCAGTCACTCTTTCCCACTCTGGAAAGGACTAGAACCGCATGGACTTCTCCCATGGTGTTGAGGCCAATCTCCTGGGTGCTGTAATTGTTGCTGCGCTGCTATTTTCTCTGACAAGCAGACAGGAGGGTAGAGAAGACACCCTAGCTCCTAGCTTGGGGCCTCATACATACAAGGCATGAGGCACATTGGAAGGATGGAGGGGTGGATGAATAGACAGACGGAGGGACGGACGGACAGACAGATGGAGAGATGAACAAACCAATGAACAGGTGAGTGGGTAGGAGAGTGGATGACCCACAGAGAGTTTAGCATGGTCCCCATAATTGGCCAGGACACCCAGACTCCACCCTGCTCCCTCAGAGTAAGATTTGCCTGTTTCACTTGTCGTGGTGCATCCTCTGCTTCAACTAATTGAGGATTTAGAAAGACAGCACTGTGCGGAGAAGCTCGGGAAGCCGAGGGTCAGATGTGTGCTCCTTCCTTCACTGAACCTTGGTCTCCCTGCGTGTAAGGTGAGGACGTTGGACTTGACCTTGATGAACCCTTGGGCCCTTCCAGCTGAAGACACATGCCTGTGCTGGGGCCCAGCGGGGATGGGGGCCCCCGACTGAGCTCAGTGCAGCTAAAAGGACACCGGGAAGGGGTCAGACAAAAGATGCAGGGATGAAAGAGAAAAAGAAAGAAGGGAGAAGGAAGGGAGGGGGAGGGAGGAAAAGAAAATGACACTTCCATATCCCAAGCTAAGAGTGCACTTAGCAGGTAAGATTTCCCATATGTAACATTTCTTTAAAAAAAAAGTTGATTTCCACATATTCGATGGCAGAAGTGGTGGATCCTCTAATATAACGGAAATGCCTCTGGCAGAGTGGGCCGGGGGCAGAAGATGCCAAAGGAAAGGGTGAGCCAGGGTGGGCGGGGGTGACGAAGGGGCCGCTTTCTCTCCAACTTCTTTCCCACTTTAGCCAGACCACCTCCTCTCACATCTGCTTTGTATATTGATCTTACAAATCCAATATATTGTTTGAATAAAAAATTTCTGGAGCGCGTGTGTGTGTGTGTGTGTGTGTGTGTGTGTGTGTGTGTGTGTGTAAGCCACTTAACTAATGGAGAGAAATGAGAGGCCCAGAGGGAGGTGATTTGCCCAAGGTCATATAGCAAGTGCATGACACAATCCCCGCAGGCCTAAGAGAACTCCTTAGGTCAGATACCGTGAATCCAAGCATATGCACTGGGGGCTGGGGCCGCCCCTGGCTAGGCTTGCACATCTATACTCTGGCTCACCTCCATCGGCCTCCACGGGAAGTCACCAGGCTCCTTTAAACAACATTCCACTAGGACAGGAACAGACGGATAACCCATGCCCAATTAAGCATCAGAAAATCTCACAGGGGGCGAATGCCCAGAACAGGGGGGCTCAAGCGGCGGCTCAGCTCTCTGCAAGCCTCACAGTCGAAAACCTTCCTAAAACAACCCCTTGGCTGCATCGGAGCATAATTTAATCTTCCTTTGATGACTCCGGATCTCGCCCTGCCTCAGGCCACTCTGAGAACATCAATTACTGCTGGGCCCAGGTGGGGAGCAGAGCCCCAGTGGCTGACCCCGCCTGGGAGGGGGGGCTGGTGAGGGGCTGGGAGAGACTTCAGGGGGCGGAGGCCAGCCTGAGCCAGGGAGCTGGACGCTGCCTGGGTGGAGAAGGGGGCCGAGGGGGAGAATGGGAAGCCCCCTCTCCAACCAAGAATGGGAGCCCTAGGTGGGCCCCTCCTGAGCTCCTGGAGCAGATGGGATGGGGCAGCTCCCCAGAGTCCCTGCAGGTAGAACCAGAGAGGTAAAGGCAGGCAGGAGTGACATTGAAAGCCCACCGAGGTGACCTTGCTAAGGGAGAGACAGTGTAGCACAGTGGCCCCTTGGCTCACACTGCCCCTGCCCTCCCTGGCTGGGAGACCATGAGCAAGTTACTTAACCTCTCTGTTCCTTAGTCTCCTAATTTACAAAGTTTAGAATAGTAACGGGGCTGCCGTGAGGTTACCTGAGCCTCCTGTTGGCTGCTAAAGAATGAGGGTTAGACCACAGTCCCTGAGGAGGAAAGGTCTGGAAGAACATACATCAGAAAGCACACGGGGTTGGCTGTCAGGTGAGGCTGGATATTTGGTTTTGTTTGGCCTATTTATGTTCCCCATGTTTTATGCAAGAAAAACATTATTATGGAATTAAAATAATTCAGAGAAAGAACAAAACACGAGGGACCATGATTTGTCCCCAAAGGGACACAGCTGATCAGAAGAGGAGCCTGTCCATGGAGAGTGGAGATGGAAGGGGGCTGTTCCCCTGAGCCTGAGACTCAGACAGGGGAGCCCTGGCTGCCCAGGAGCCCAGCGGATGATAGCCCTGAGCCCTCAGGGACAGACACCTGAGACATTTTCAGCTGGACCTTCCCTGCCATTTCCCAAGAGACAAGTCTCCAGGCCCCTTCTTGGGAGGCACCAGGCAGGGGAAGTGGTGCCCAGAAGAATGTCTTCGGCCCACACGTACACAACACCCCTCTCAGAGATATTCTGAGCTCTGGGCCCACACACCATCCTCACAGAGATGACCCTGGGTCCTCAGGACTCAGACCGGACCCCCTCCCAGACTTGCCTCAGGCCAGCCTGCCCCGACCACCTACCTACCCCTCCGTCTGGCCAGCAACCCTGCTAGGCTCAGCCACACCACCACCCAGCCTTTGCTGAGGCAGCCCATTGAAGAAAGCGTGCGTCCGCGGCACCCTCCCTTGCTGGCACCATTAATTCTCAAAAGAAAGTCAAACATTAGCCTGGGGAACTTAGTGCCTTATATAAGTCCCCTGGGGAAGGCACAAACATAGCTTGTTGGAGCAGAGCTGCCCAAATACAGCAGCTGCTGCCGGACCCTGGGACAGACAAAGGGCTTCAGCCACATTCCACCACATTCCACCACCAGCTCCAGCGGAGGGAGCCGGGCCCAGCTACCAGGTGAGGAGGAACCGGGACCCCCGCCCAAGCCCCGGCCCCCATAGGCCCCTGAGAAGCCCCCAAGGTCTGGCCTTGCTTCCTTACTGCGACTGCCCGGGTCCCTTATGCCCTTTGGGACCTGCCCGGGCCCTTTCTGCTGCCCCAGTCTGGTGGACCCAGCCCCAAAAGCCAGGAAGCTCTGGGCTTGGGGAGACCTCCCCAGCAGGCAATCTGGGCTCTGCTAAGCCTGTGTGTCTGCCCAGGGTGAGCAGGGGCCTCCCCACCTCCCCCCACCATCCGGCCCCTGTTGCCAATGGCCACAACCAGGCCCCTGGGTCCCAGCTGTGGGGCCTGCACCACCCCATGCACGCAGCATGTGCAAGCAGCCTCACAGAGCACACGCACACTCACTCACACACACTCACACACAGACACACGCCCAAGCTCACACAGCTGCGCCTTACACTCCAGCCTCAAGACACACATCACAGCAGACACCCCTGTGCACACACACCTGGACACACACCACACCGGTGGCCCCATGCCTCGACAGGCCGCTGGGTATGTCCTCCTGTATCCCCGTGTGGCCACACACACCTGAGCCCCACACCCGTACACAGGTATGCACTCGCTGTGCTCACGCTACACCTGGCCCACCCTCCCACGGTGTTTCCACACCTACCCACTTATCGGCACAGAACCACGTGCATACTTGCCTCTCCCTGGCCAGGTGCCTTGCCTGCAGCTCTGGCTCATCCTGAACTGTACCATGGCCTTCTCTGAGCTCATGGACCGAGTGGGCAGCAAGGGCCCCTTCCAGTTCCTGAACACGATCTTGCTCAGCCTCCCAATCCTCGGCCTGGCCAACCACTACCTGCTGCAGATCTTCACAGCTACCACGCCGGACCACCACTGTCGCCCGCCCCCTAACGCCTCCACAGGACCCTGGGTGCTCCCCAAGGGCCTGAATGGGAAGGCTGAGAAGTGCCTCCGTTTCATCGATCCGCCCAACGCCACCATGCCCAACGACACCCAGGGGGCCACCGAGCCGTGCCTGGACGGCTGGGCCTATGACCTCAGCACCGCGGACTCCATTGTGACTGAGGTATGCCCAGAGGCAGCCCTTCTTCCTCCACTCACAGCACAAAACCCACACCCTGCCGCGCTCAGGGACGGGAGAAGAGGCTAGGCTCTAGTCTCCCTAGGACTGGGGCCTGAGGAGAGGGCACTGGGCAGGCAGAGAGGAAGGACCTGGGTGCAGATGCAAATGAACCAGAAAGTTCAGTTTTGTCCCGTTTAGAGTTGTCAGCGTTTCCTCAACACGCAGCCCATCCCATGACAGGCACAGTGCTAAGCTCTGAGGACACAAAAATGCACTGTCCCCACTACCACGGGGTCCACAGCCCTGCGGGATGAAAGGACCACATAAAGAAATGTGAAATTACAACTTCCAAGTACTTAGGGCTGTGACCTTAGACTAGGGCCACTTAGGGCTGGGTGTGGGGGCGGGGGGGGGTGGTCAGGCCAGGAGGCAATTTCCCTGAAGAAGTGGCCCTCGAACTGAGATAGTTTGAACTTCGAGAGTTTGCCAGGCAACAAGGAAAAGGAAGGAAATTCCATCTTGTTGGAAGGTCCCAAGAACGGAGGGTGTGTGGAGGAGGGACCAGTGCACCCCCCAAGCCCCCAGAGTTACTCATGGGTTCACCTGCCATGTGTTCAGCCCTTTACTTATCTCCTGATTCTTCCACCTGCCGTCCCTGGGACCGACAGAAGTAAATCTGACCCTCGGATGAACTGACAGGCCAGTCAGGAGACCACGGTCGGGGAGACAGGAGGGGGAGGAAGAACCAGGAATGGGCATTTAGGGAGGATCTGCAATCCGCCAGGCACATTTTGGCGCTTTGCAGACGTTGTGATTCTCACAGCGATATCCCTTCGAATGTGATGTTAGCTCCTTTTACAGATCAAAAAGAACAAAACTCAGAGAAGGGAAGTGAGGGTCCAGTATCACACAGCTGGTCAGTTTTGGAACTGGGATTTAAGGCGAACGCCCCTAAGAGGCACAGAGGGGGATAGATGTTTACAGCAGTTGGAAGGAGGAAAGAGGGATGAACCACAGGATTCTAGGGAGGCTTCCCGGAGGAGGCGTGTCATCTGAGCTGGGAACAGAGAGGCCACTGGTCTTCATTCTCCCCTCAGGGACCATGAGTCCCTCGGGATGTTGCTTCTGCCCCATTAGGAGAGCTGCATTTCCAAGTGTTTACCCTGCCCCAGGGCTGCGCTGGGCATGCTTGAGGGTGAGGGCTCTTGGAATCCCAGGCGACAGCACCCAGAGCCTGGTTCCACAACTTTCCCAGGATTTCCTAAGCTTAGGACCTGGCAGAGGTGGGATTTGAACCCAAGACTCTCTATGTTCCTAGTCTGTATAACTGTTTTTCGTGTGTTTCATGGATATTTATTTATACATAAAGCACATACTACGTGCCAGGCCCTTGTTCTAAGCGCTTTAGAAATATTAACACTTTTAACCTTGCTGACAACACTGTAAGGTAGTTAGTATTATAAGCTCATTTTTTCAGATGGGACTGGAGAACCGAAGCATGGAGGTTAAGGAGCTCGTTCGAGTTCGCACCACGAGCAAAGGGGCAGATTCAGGATCTGAGCAGAGGCATCTAGCCCTAGAGTCAGCTCTGAACTATGACACTCGCTGACTCTCATACCCCTGGATTATATTATAGTTGCTTCTTGTCCTCGTGCCAAGCTCAGTGCCCGAAATGCAGCAAACGAACATTTACTAACAACTACACGCCTACTATTGAGGACAAAGAGTCATAATCTATCTGCTCCCCGCCTACCCTCCAGGAACTCCCCTCTAATGAGAGACAGAGCCACCCCTCAGGGACCGCTGGTGCTGTGATGCAACACACAAGCTTCCTGAGGCAGAGACCTGCAGCTGCTTTGCTGTATCCCCAGCAGCTAGAACAGAGCCTGGCCCAGAGGAGGCACTCCACGAAATCAGTATTTATGGAGTGAATGGATAGGAGCTTTATACCCTCAGAGTGCTCTGGGAGCCCAGGGTCGGGGCATCTAACCAGCCTGGAGGGGGGCCCAAGAGGGTCATTTGGAGTCAACAATGCCGCACTGGGTGTGACAAGGGAGACAGGGAGCAGGCAGGTTGAAGTGGGCAAGCGTGCCCCAGGCCAAAGCAACAGCGTTGGAGGGCAGAGGGGGCAAATGCATGGTTACAGGAGCAGGATGAGAACAAAACAGTCAGGACTGCGAGAGACAGGGGAATCCTGGAGGGGCGAGCCGTGGAACGCGGAGGCCACCAGACCCCGGGCTGGAGAAGAGGGGGGCTCGGCTTGGAAGCTAAGGGGAGGGTGTAGCCTCTGTTCCAAGACAATAGAGAGCCATCGAAGGGTGTTGAGCAGGAGTGTGGTGCGTTCAGATCACCCTCCAGGGATGGTACCTCTTACTGCAGGGTAGAGAGTGGCTGGTGGAGAGTTCTAGTCCAGGGGCAGGGAGACCGGTTAGCAGGTTGCCACTGGGATCCGGAAATGAGGATGAGTGGAAGGGACAGTGGGAATAGACACCAGAGAGTTTAGGGAGTCAGAATCCATGGGACTTGGGGACCCAACTGACATGCAGATGAAGGACAGGGAGGGAGTCAAAGATGTCTCAATACCTATAAAGTTTCCAAATGTATGAGTGACTTGCTGTACACCTGGCCCCTGGGAAATTGGAGAGGAGGAGTGAAAGCCACCATCCCTGTCCTCTGAAAACACAGAAGCTAGCTGGAGAGACAACAATGGTGCAGGGAGCAGTGACAATAAGCGTCATCCCTACCCCTTACTGTGTGCTTGCCCCATGCCTGATGGCTCTAAGCATCTGGCTCTTATTAACTCCTTCAATCCTCACAACAACCCTAAGGCTAACACCTTAATTGTCCCATTTGTACAGAGGAGGAAATGAAGGCACAGGTCCCTGGCCCCCTGGCCTACGGCCCCACCATGTTTCATCAAAGGTGGAGCTGGAGGTAAAGCCGGGCAATCAGGCTCCTTAAGACTAAGCCCACCTACAGTCGATCCCTCTGACCAAGCACCCTGTGGCCCCAGGAGGCCAGCGGCTTCCTCCAGCGCAGGGAAGGTGTCTCTCCAACACATCCTTTTTTTTTTTTAAGATTGATTTATTTATCTTGAAAGAGAGAGAATGATTGGGAGGCACAGAGGGAGAAAGAGAGAGAATCTCAAGCACACCCTGTGCTGAGTGCAGAGCCCAACACGGGGCTCGATCTCACCACCCTGAGATCATGACCGGAGCCGAAACCAAGAGTTAGGCGTTTAACCGACTGCGCCACCCAGGTGCCCCTCCAACCCATCTTTTTCATCCCTGGGCCAGGGGCATAGTAAGTGCTCAGCTAATGCTGAATGAAAGCTGTGTCCCTGTCAGAGGCCAACAGGTGGGACTCAGACCCTGCTGACTGCTGGAAAGTGGCTTCCCCTCCAGGGAGCCTGGCCAAGAACAGAGGTTGCAGGTCTTGTACTTGGTCAAGCGTCATTTCACATCTGTGTCATGCAAGTTCCCAGACACCATTCCAGCACTTGCGGGGCGGGGGGGGGGGGGGGGGGGGGGGGGATCCGCATCCCAACAAACACAGGGATTCACCGGTCCTCAGGGTACTGTACCCTTTCCTGGGTCAGGCGTGGGGGTCAGGACCCATGCAAGGGGTCCCTGCCCAGCCAGGAAAGTGTCTGTGGCCAGAGCCAGTGAGGCACTGGTTACCAGCACAGCAATTTTTCTGTTTCCGGCTGTATTGGGGGCAAATCTGTGCTCCAACTGCTTGGGGTGGGGCAAGCAGGGTTCAGGTCCCCATGAGGCTGGGGTAAAACAGTGGCTCGGCCTTACCTAGAGGTGGGTCGCTGGAGCGGGGGCAGGGTCTGGATGTGCCAGCCCCAAGGCAGAGGTTGGTAATAGAGGTGCGCGGCATCTGGCAACCAACTCAGTCCAGGTGACCCCAGTTAGCAGAGGCCAGGGGCCACCCCCCAAGATGGACCTCGTGTGATCGTGAGCCAGGGTCAAGCAGCAGAATTCATATCCTGACTCTGCCCTTTACTAGGAATGTCATGAGGCTAGAAGTCTTGGTTTGCTCATCCGTAAAAGTGAGGAAGAGAGCAAGGGTGAACCCGACAGGAGACCATGCAAGGACCGCATGGGCACAGGGCCCCTGCAGAGCATTCAGCTAATGTCAGCAGCTGCTGGGGCTGTTGTTGTCACTATTATGGCTAATAGACGTGTCCTGAGATTAGACGGGTCGTCCCCACCAGAAGAGTAGGGGGACCCCCAGGAAAAGGGGAATCAGCTGTCACGGCCCTTCCCAGTTCACCTGGGCCCCCATAACTTTGCCATACTCCACAGCTTGCACCTAGCCCTCCCCTCATGGAAACGACAAGCCTGGGTGCAGGTCCCAGCTCCACCCCCACAGCCCGTGACCTGGGGTGTCAGCCCTCCTCTCCACTTCTGTCTCCACATCTGTAGAACAGGATAATAAGGAACTTCCCTCCAAAGGAGGAGGCACAGGTGGGAGGACCACGCTGTGAGTGAGCACAGCACAGGGTCCAGCCAGAGTGGAGAGAGTCTCCCTCCCCCTCTGATCCCCTAAGCTTTCCTGGCAGAGGCGACCACACATTCCTTTCTCTGAGTTCAACAGAGATAATGTTGGAATTTTTCAGAAAGAGCTTTACTAGGAAATTAAGAGGAAACAAAGGCCTTTCTTTCAAGTCTGGAAAGTGTGGGGAGCATGGATTGTGTGTTCTGGGTCCCCTGGAGAGGAGCTGTAGCCCACAGCTCCCACACCACTGAACCTCAGCCCTGTGGGTGCCCAGCTCAGTCTGAGGGTCCAAGTGGGCTTGGATGCACAAGCCGGTCCCCCAAAGCCCCTCCAATTCTTCTCTGGCCTTGAGCTTTCCTGTCCTGTCTCCAGGGCCTGAAGGGCTGGCACCATGACGAGAACAAGGACATGATGACAAGTATAAAAGCAGAGAGGAACACACACTGAATCTAGCGATAGTGTAACCCGACTAAAACCGCAGACCCCATGTGGCCCAGCCTGTGCATCGAGTCAAAGAAACAAAAGCCACATTCTCAACACCTTTGAGACCAACCGAGCTTCAGTTATAGCTTTTCTTAACAAGGCCTTCTCAAGGGCTTTTACAGCTAACCACACAAAAGCATGCCCAAAATGTCTCTAGGTATCTTTCCTTTCCCCCAGAATTCTAGGATGCCTTTAAAAAAATCTCTCCAGTTCTCTCTATGTCTGGTTCCCTCATGGCCAGGCGGAGGGAAATCCCCTTCCCAATCCCCTTCCCATTACCACCTACCAAACCCACAGGTATTTCAAACATGCAGTAATCACACAGTGTATCTGTTTCCTAGAATTTCCGTAACAGAGTACCATAAACAGGGTGGCTTAAAACAATAGAAATCTATTGTCTCACAGTTCTAGAGACTAGAAGTCCAAAATCAAGGTATAGGGGTGCTCTCTCCCAAGGCTCTAGGGAGGAATCTTTTCTTGCCTCTTCCAATTTCTCAGGGTTGTCTGTGATCTTTGGCTTCCCTTGGCTTATCCATGCATCCCTCCAGTCTCTGCCTCCAATGTCTCATGGTGTCCTCCCTATGTGTCTGTATCTTCTCTTCTTACAAGAGCACCAGTCATATTGGGTGAAGGGCCCAGACCTACCCCAATATGACCTCATCCTAACTAATTGTATCTGCCACATTGCTATTTTCAAATAAGGTCACATGCTGAGGTACTAGCGGTCAGGACTTCAACCTGTCTTTTCAGGGGATACAATTCAACCCATAGCAGTTGCATGTCCCAGATCTGAGCCCCATGGATTTGTGTTGATCGGCAGGGCAACACTGGCCACAGTTTTATCATCAGCTTCAATGAGATTTATTAACCATGAAATCTCTGGGAGCAACTAAGAGTGCATTTGAAATCCAAGATTTTTTTTTAAAGATTTATTTATTTATTTTGAGGGAGTGAAAATGAGAGAGAGAGAGAGTACATGAGAGGGGGGAGGGTTAGAGGGAGAAGCAGGCTCCTCGCCAAGCAGGGAGCCCGATGCGGGACTTGATCCAGGGACTCCAGGATCATGACCTGAGCCGAAGGCAGTCGCTTCACCAACTGAGCCACCCAGGCGCCCCTTTGAAATCCAAGATTTTTAAAATATCTAACCACAAAGCAGTTCTTCCAAGCTTTAAACCCTCATTTTACCATCCCCTAGTAGACAGTTTGCCATAGAAGTTTTTCCAGTGTGATTGTGAAGTTTTTCCAGTCCTTCTTGCTAACATGTGGTTATAGATCCTATATATAGCCTAGACACTCTCCATCCTGACATACGCTCATTCTGGCAAAGCAAAACTGTCCTCCAGGTAGTATCTGGAATGTGGACCCTATGACCTCTCCTTTAGACATCAGCGTATCTTAACCACTAAGGTTCTCCATTTCTCTGTTCTTTCTATGGAATGCTCATTCCTTCAATCCCACAAGTATTTACTGAGTGCCTACTACGTGCCAGGCACTGTTCTAAGCAATGGAAGTACAGTTGCAAACAAAACAGATGAAACACTCTACCCTCATCAAGATGATAATCTTTAGGGAAAAACAAACACACAAAAAGAAACTATGTAGTATATCTCATGGTACAAATGCAATCAAGAAAATAAAGGGGGATGGAGTAATGTAGACAGCAGGGAGTTACAATTTTAAATAGGGTGGTCAAGGAGGTTCTTGTTGAGAAGATCTCAAGGAGGTGAAGGAGCAAGCCAAGTGGCTATCTGGGGGAAGAACTTTCCAGGCCAAGGAAATACCGTATGTCAAGACTTTGAGGTGCCTGACATGCTTAAGGAGCAGCAAGAAGACCAACTACAGTAGAGTCCATGGGGGAGATAGTAGTAACAAAAGAGAGCAGAGAGGTAACAGGAATGAATCTGCTCATTCTGCAGGGATTTATGGGTCATTATAAGGATTTGGGCATGTTTTAAACATGAGTCAAAGCCCATTCTAGAAATAGTATTTCCTGTACATTGCTGAAATTTCAAGTAGAAACTGGCTTGTGACCATTATTCTAATGCATACCTCACGGCAAGTAGTTTATAGAAACTAGGACCTGGCAGATCCGGTCTCAGACAGTGGAGAAGGGTAACAGCCTTAAACTAATCCAAATGGGTCTGACACTGACCCTCTCAGGATCCAAGCAGAATGATTTCTTGAGGTACTAAATAACATGGAGGCTATGGGGTGGGGGGGAATCAAATTTCCATTTGCAACTTCTTGTGGGATGTATCAGGAGAGGCCATGTTGCCATAACAAAAGAGTCAACGGTAATTCAATGGCCTGCAGGGCATAGAAGTGGTTCTCTTTCTCGTGCAATAGTTCTAAGGTGGGAATTTCATATTTATGGGTGATTCTGCCCCATAGAGTCCTTCAGGGACCCAGACTGACAGCAGCTTCGCCATCTTCAACACAGGGCTTCCTGAGTTGTTCTAATTGTCACCATTCCCATCAACAGCAAGGGAAAAGGCATTCAAGTCCAGACCAAGGCTTCTCTCTTAATCAAATGAGATGGAAGTAACAAGCATTTCTTCCGCTCACATTGCACCATCAAGAACAACATGACCCTACTCAGCTACTGGGTCACCTGGGAAATGTGCTGTTTACTGTGGAAGGGGGAGGGGGCATGAATGAATTTAGGTGGACAGGGGGTCTTTACTTTAGATTTTCCTAAAGGAGCTCTCCACAGCATGCCACAATGTACCAGAAGTCTCTCTAGACACTCTCTGGTGTACTCCTCCTCACACCCCCTCACTTCCTCCTTCACCCTTTACCCTCCCCTCATGCCACACACATACTGGGCAGGCTCCCTTCTCAGCCAGAAGAGCCCACTGGGTTTGCTGGCCATGCTGGGCCACCCGGAGGCAGCCGGAGCGCCTGGAGTCTTCATCCACTCCATCCCCCTCACTTCCAGCAGGGGACGTGGAAAGAGCTCCCTGGGATGTAAGGTTCTTCCCCCACACTGTTTCACTTCCAAAACATTCTTGTGGGGCATTTCTAGTTAATAAAATTCTCCACTTCATTACACAAGTAGTTCAGGACAGCTAGACAAAGGGTGCGTGTTGGGGATTAGCAGGAGATTAGGCCAGACAGGTAAGGCAAGGGCCAGAGCATGAGGGCTTTATAAATCTGTGTTAACAGAGCTTTCTCTTTACCCAAAAGGCAGGAGGAAGCCAGTGAGTGCTTTAGGCAAGACAGGAACCTGACCTGAGTGGAGTTTTAGAAAGCCATTCGTGTTAGCAGGGGAAGCATGGATAAGAGGAACTGAAATCGAAGGCTGGGAGACCTGTCTGAAGATCGTCACAATAATCATCAGCAGGCCTCAGTCACCTTATCTGTAGCATGTGGATGATGCTGACAGTCATGCCCCAGCATAAGATTGTCGTGGGGACTGAAGAAGTTAAAGCTTGGGAAATGCTCCGTTATAGCAGGGCCTGGTGCATAGTAAGCCCTCCATAAAAATCGGCCGTTATTATTAACCTTGCACTAAGATAGCAGTGGAAATCGAAGAATCCAGATTCCAGAAATATTCAGAAGTTAGAAACTGGAGGATGGAGTGGTGGTGCACTGGAGAAGGATGAGGTAAAGGAGGGGCTCCCAGCCACTGAGATGGAGGAGTGGATGACAAGTCTTGTTGAATCTGAGGTGACCGTGAGACATCATCCAGGTAGAATTTCCAAGAAGGCAGCTGAATTGACTGGTCTCCAGGCCAGAAGAGAGGTTGGGTTGAAGATATGGATTGGAGTCTTCCTCATAAAATAAAAATTGAAGCCATAGGAGCAGGTGACGTTTCCTCAGGAAAGTGGATAAAAAGAGAGGAAGATCCAGAAAGAGCCCTGGGGAATCTTTAAGGGATAGAGAGAAAGGAGCCCATGGAGGAAGAAGAGGAGTGGTAAATAGAGAGAGGAAGACCAGGGGGAGGGAGAGGTCAGCATCAGCAACGTCAAGGGCTGCCGAAAGTCAGGGCAGGGCAGGCTACAGAAGGTTCCAGTGGGCTTAGTGAAAAAGACAGCACGGGTGGCTCTGGAGAGCACAGTGTCGGTGGAGTGGCAGGGGCGGACTTGAGCAATGAGCAGGAGATGGGACCAGGGTGACAGCAAGTATAGCTTCTCATTCAAGAGATTCAGCTTTGAAGGGAAGGGAGAAACAAAGTGAATGTGGACCGGAAGGAGTTTCCAAGAAGGAGAGATCTGAGACAAAGACATAGGATGTGGGATGGAGCGAGGTGTCAACCATAGAACAGTGTCCCCGTGGAGGAGAGGGAGAGACCTAGGCTGCAGACCGGCCCTGACCTTGCGTGGGGCGCAGGCAAGCTTGGAGGGGACGAGGGCAGGAGTTGAGAACAGACCTGGAAGTGACAGCTAAGCAGATTCTACAAGCCTCTGACAGGAGCCGCACTCTGGAGAGGAACTGTTACTACACACCACGAGTCAGGGACCCAAAGAGCCACAGGCAGACCAAGGAGCCCCGGGCCCGGTTGAACGCAGAACGGGGCCTGGGAGTGGGGTCCAGGCTCAGGGAAGTCGGGTGAGGGCTCCAGGATCGGGCGGGCACTGTGGGGCTCAGGCTGAGCATGGCTGGGAGGGCCGGTCTGGACCAAGCCAGGCTGGCACGACCTTTTTGCTGTGCAGTGGGACTTGGTGTGTGAGTCCAGAAGACTGAAGGAGGTGGCCCAGTCTGTCTTCATGGCGGGTACACTGATTGGAGGGATCGTGCTAGGAGACCTGTCAGACAGGTGAGACCGGGGAGCTTCCAGAGGGGAGGCACAACCTATAGGGACATCCCACCTCACTCTGACCACCTATGCACCGCCCCCAAAGAGGCAAAGAGCTGGGGGAGGCAGGAAGTACTGTCCCTGCTCTGTGGCCTTGGGCAAGTCCCAGTCCCTTTTGGGGCACAGCCTTCTCCCTGCCCCAAAGGCCCCTCCCAACTTGAGTCTTCCCACCTCCTCAGACCCTGGGGGAAAGCCTCGAGGTTTTCAGACACCGCATAGTGGCCTGTGTGGCCATGGAGGTGGGGTGCTTGGACTGTTTAGAGATGGGAAGTCCCTTGACCTCTGCTCACTCCGCTAAGCTGAGGATAGAGGCCAATCACTCATTAACTTGAACCTATAACTGCAAATCTGTCAACAAAATAGCAATTACCAGTTAGGCTCTGTCTAAAGAGGGAAATGCATGCCCTGCCTAGCCCTTTGGGAGGTGGTCCGACCCTTTGCCCCAAGACCTGCAGAGTCACTGTCTCAGCTAGCTCACTGTGACCAACCTGGTCCTTCCTCTCCTTTGAGCTCCAGGTTTGGCCGCAAGCCCATCCTGACCTGCAGCTACCTGCTGTTGGCAGCCAGTGGTTCGGGTGCAGCCTTCAGCCCCAACGTCTCCATCTACATGGTCTTCCGCTTCCTGTGTGGCTGGAGCATCTCAGGCATTGTCCTGAGCACCGTGATCTTGAGTGAGCCATAGAGGGAAGAGGCAGGGGAACAGGAGTTTGAGGGACCCCAGCCTGAAGCCAAGGGCCTGGCTCAATACAGGTTCCCTGTGATCTTGGTCACATAACGTGCCGCCCCTCTCAGGATCTCAGAGGCCCCCTCTGAGCATAACGACAACAGCAATCAATACTGAGGACCCCACCCCCTCCCCGGGCCTGACACTCTGCCGGGGACATGATCCCATTCAGTCCACACACAAGGAGGCGACACTGTTGTCCTAATTTTACAGATAAGGACACTGAGGCAAAAGAAGGGAAGTCATTTGCCTCTGGAAAGACAGTCAAGAGGGTGGGCTTGGGGGTGGGGTTCCTGGCTGGCTCAGTTGATAGAGCATGTGACTCGATCTCGGGGTTGTGAGTTCGAGCCCCATGTTAGGTATAGAGATTACTTAAAAATAATTTTTAAAAAATCTTAAAAATAAAAGTGTGGGCTTGGAAGTCAGATAGACCTAAGTTTGAGTCCTACTTTCTTGAGGCTTAGTCACAGCATCCGTAAAATGGGGGCGATGAACCCTTAGGATCAAGGTCAGATCAAGTAGCTGATGGGGGGTGGGCGGGCAGGAGCCCCTTCATGGGGAGGTGGCCCAGGGCCCAGCACAATCTTAATCTGGTCCTTGGGCTCCTCCTGCAGATGTCGAGTGCCTGTCCATCCAGATGCGGGCCATCATGTCAACTTTAACGGGTTACTTCTATACCTGTGGCCAGTTCATTCTGCCCGGCCTGGCCTATGCCATCCCCCAGTGGCGCTGGCTACAGTTAACTGTGTCCATTCCCTTCTTCGCCTTCTTCCTGTTGTCCTGGTATGTGGCCCTCTCCTCTTCATCTCCCTCCTTACGTGCCCGCCGGAGCCAAACGGGGAGCCCAAATCTGACCACTCAGGACACCTCTGTCCCAGAGTCAGGAAGGGCATTCCAAGGAGGAGGAGTTAGTACACAAAGATGTGCTGCAGGAGCAGGTGTCTGGGGGGCATTCACGGGAGGAAGGGACTAAGTTGAGAGGCAGGGCACGGAACCAGACTGTGGAGAACACAGAAAGCCAAAGAGCCTCAGCTTCGTGTGGAGGGACAGAGAATGCCTCCGAACGTGTCTGCAGTGTGGAAAGCCTGACCAAACTTCTGTTGGTGGCACAGGAAAGACCCAAGGAGGTGGGGATGAGAGAGAGAAGGGACATGACTGTGGGGGCAGGAGGAGCCTCTGGGACAAGTCTGAGAGGCATTTTGAAGGACAAATCCACAGGGTTTGGGGACTTCTAGATTTGAGGTATAAAGGAAAGGAAAGCCCAAACCGGGGGACCTGGGAGAATCGAGGTGTCTGGGTCAGAGACCCCAAATAGGTCAAGAGCTCACCATCATCACGTCAAACCTAAGGACACATTGAAAACAGGAACTGAATCTCCGAAATGTAATTTGGTTTTTTCGTTTTTTGTTTTTTAAGTAGGCTCCATGCTGGGCGTGGAACCCAGTGCAGAGCTTGAACTCATGACCCTGAGATCAAGATCTGAGCTGAGATCAAGAATCGGATGCTTAAACTGACTCAGAGTGACACTTTACTCAGCACTTACTATGTGCAAGGCCCTGTTCTAAGCATCCACCTAAATCATTCCAATCCTCATGGCATCTCTGTGTGAAGGAGGCATCATTGTCCCACTTGACCAATGAGAGAACTGAGGTTCAGAGAAGTCAAGCCATCCCCCAGGGTTACACAAAAAGACACAGAACTGGAATGGGCTTCCATTTGAAAATGAGAATAGAATCTTCTAGAGGGGTCTGGACAATCTTGCAAAAAGGGAGGTGGTCAGAGGGTCCAGGGTAGAGCTAGGGAATGTTCACAGCCTGGGATGGGAGCAGACAAGGAGCAGAGATTGGGGAAGAAAATAAGGCAGAGGGTCAACGGGGAACTGTCGAGAGTGCAAGCCCCTTCCCCCTGGAACTTGGGACAAGCCTCACCCACTCTGAGCCTCAAGATTTCCCAAGGCAAAATGAAGATAATAATGCCCATCACCCAGGGTCATGGGTGCCTGGTCCACGGGAAGGCTCACTGACTGGGAGCCACTATTCTTAATCTCAGGGAGAAGAGGATGGAGTCCAGGCCCTGGGTGCCTGTGGAGGCCACAGCCACAGCTGACCACAAAATATCATTCCTTTCTCCCCACACCTCCTCCCCCTCTGTTCCTCTTTGCCTAGTGACACTTAGGGTCTGCTCAGAGCGAACCAAGCCCAAAAGTACAGCCTGGAGGTGGGGAAAGTGAGGTTAGCTGCCCGCTCGCCAATCCCAGGACCTCATGCTGTGCACCTACTACAGCAGAATTGGTCCTCTGCCCCAAACCCATCCCCTAGGCCATAACCCTAACCTGAGCCACCTTCTCAAGCTGCCCCAGGACTGCAACCCTGCTCCTTCTTCACCCCAGGAGGCGGCCCAAGGAAGGATGGAGAGGTGGATATACAGGATCATCCAGCTATCTAGCCTTGAACATGCCGTCCCTTCCCCAGGATCCACCTGCCTTGGCCTAGGCCCAAGGCTCCTAGCTAAGGAAGACACTCAACGGTAACAAGTAGCCCAGGTAGGGGGCAGAGGGAAGGCTCTTCTGGAAGGGGAAGAAGAGAATGCTAGAATTTGTGCTGGCAGCAGGCAGTCCAGGTGCAAAGCTTGGCCAAGTTTAAATTCCGTGAAATCTGCAGTAAAACGGCTCGGGTTTCTGGACCTCCTACCCCTGGGTCCTGTTGATGTTGATGTTCTTCCGGTCCCTCAAAAAAGGTTCTGGCATGAGGGGAGTCACTGTGACTTGGTTTTGGCACCCAGGTGGATACCAGAGTCTGTACGCTGGATGGTCCTCTCTGGAAAATTCTCAAAGGCCCTGAAAATACTCCGGCAGATAGCTGCCCTCAATGGCAAGAAGGAAGAAGGAAAAAAACTCAGCGTGGAGGTAGGAGCCGAGAGGGATTGTAGTCTGGAGCAGGAACCCTCCTCTCACCTCTGTTTCCCTGCTCACAAGCCAACATCACATCCAATGCCCCAAGCAAAGTCCTCTAGAGATTCCTGCACCTCCTTTCCTTCTTCCTCCTGCTGACCAGCTGGTCACTAATGGCACCCCTCTCTTTCCTCTTCCCCAAGGAGCTCAAATTGATCATGCAGAAGGAGATCTCCTTGGCCAAGGCCAAGTACAGCATAGTTGACCTGTTCCGGACACCCAACATGCGCCGTGTGACCTGTTGTCTTTCTCTGGCCTGGTAACCCACCACCCCTCGCTGCCCACACCCTGGCACCTCTGCAGAACAGGGGTGATGAACAAGGCTTCTGGCAGTTTCCCCTAAGGGGAAGGCCTAGGGCACCTGCAAGAGGAGTCAAGAGATTCCCTCCCTGGGCTACCCCAGCCCAGCCTCAACCCTGGAACTAAATCTCCTGTGTACCTGCCACACACCTAGTTCCGGCCATTGGGGTCTGCTTCCTTGTCAGGTCACACCCACCCCACCCACAAGGCAAATGCTCCAAACCCCTTCCCAGCTCACAGCTCACATCCCTGCCATGGCAATTTCCCCATTCTACGCCTCTCTGTCACTGCCCCCACTGGCCCAGCTCTGCCCTCTGTGACCCCACAGAGCAAGGCTGCCCCTCATGCTTCTCCGAGTCTTCTCTTCTGTTTGACATTCTACAGCTCCTGCAAAGCTCTTTCTGTGACCTGGTTCTGAGACCCTTCTTTATCCCTGCGTGAATAGGGTCCAATATGTCCAGGGACTTCAAAAGGGATCCCAGGATTCTGAGAGGGAAATGGGAGGCATCTGACCCAGGTGCACCACTTGACGCTCACCTCTCCCATTCTAGACGTTAAACTATTACCCAACCAAGAGAGATCATTTACTACCTCCTTGGGTCTCCCAAAGTCCTGCCAGTCCTGATAGTCTCTGGAGTCAATTATGTTGATCTTTGCCACCACACCCTAGACCATGCCCATGTCAGAAAGAGCCAATCCATCCCAGCACTGAGCCCAGACACAATTTCAGAGGGCTCAAAACAGCTCTCCAGCAGCCCGTACTGATCAGCTGCAGCTGGGATAAGAAATGAAACTATTCATCATCCTTATGACCCAATGACCAGTTTGGGGAGAGACCCCAGTCTGGCTGCAGATGTCAATCAATCACTCTCTTCCCCTCAGGTTTTCCACCGGTTTTGGCTACTACAGTCTGGCTATGGGTGTGGAAGAATTTGGAGTCAACCTCTACATCCTCCAGCTCATCTTTGGTGGGGTCGACATCCCAGCCAAGTTCATCACTGTCCTCTCTATAAACTATCTAGGCCGACACGTCACCCAGGCCGGTTCTCTACTCCTGGCAGGAGGGTCCATCTTGGCTATCATCTTTGTGCCCTCAGGTGAGAAGCCAGGGCTAAGCCAGAACCCAACATGTCCATGGGCATCACAGGCTGCCACAGGCTGGGAAGTGGCACGCCTAGGACCCCAATTCTGCTGGCTCTGCCCCTAATTCTCTGTGTTACCTTGAGCAGGTCCCTGCACTCTCTGGGGCTCACGTCTCCCATCTAGAAAATGACTCAGTTGGGCTAGATGATATCAAAGCTCCTTTCCAGATCTGACTCAGCCTGGGCAAAGTACGGTGGTATCTGGCCAGTGTGGGGGATTGCTCAGGGATCGGGCATGGCCTGGTGACATCGCTACAGAAGACGAGCTGGCATGGAAAAACCACAGAGCTCAGTGCTCAGGGAAGACCCCACAGCCTACTCCCACCACGACCTTGGAAAAGCCACTTTTATATAGATGTTTGTGTGTTGTTAGATACACCCATATCCTTCCAAAGGAACTTGAGCTATTTTAGGACAAGCATATATACAACAAAATATGGGAGTAGGTAATGAGAGCCAGGGAAAAGCACAAAGGCAGCAGGACAGGCTGCAAAGCACTAGAAATAGCAGAAGGACTATTACTCAGCTTTAAATTTAGATCTGAGCTTTCCAGCAGCCAAAGCAAAAAGGGAGACAAAGTCCGCTGAGGAGGAAGAACATTCAGGTGCTTCTGAGCCCGAGGCCCATCACCTTTTCTTCCCGCTGCAGACTTGCAGACCCTGAGGACAGTACTGGCTGTGTTTGGGAAGGGCTGCCTGTCCAGCTCCTTCAGCTGCCTATTCCTCTACACGACCGAGCTATACCCCACAGTCATCCGGTAGGTGCTGGGCTCGGGGCTAGCCCAGCCAAAGGATACGGGGTCAGGTGGGATTGTGACATCCTCCTGCCCCCGCCCAGACCTGTCCTTTAAGAACCACGCACAGGTTGCCAATCCCTGCTCTGGACTCTCCCAAGGCAAACAGGTATGGGCATAAGCAACTTGTGGACCCGTGCAGGAAGCATGTCAGCCCCGCTGGTGAAAATCACAGGGGAGTTGCAGCCCTTCATCCCCAGTATTATATTTGGGACCGTCACCCTCCTTGGAGGCAGTGCCGCCTACTTCCTGCCTGAGACCCTCAATCGGCCCTTGCCAGAGACTATCCAAGACATGGAAACCTGGTCAGTCCCTTGCCTCTGGTCCCACTGGAACTCCTCATTGGGGAAGCAGGTCCAGACCCAGGGCTTTTCCTGAGATCTCTTTCCCTAGGTCGTGGCGGGCAAAAAAACCAAAGCAGGAACCAGAAGCAGAAAAAGCGTCCCAGAGGATCCCTCTGCAGTCTTGTGGACCGGGCCTGGACCCCAGCTGAGGGCAACAGAACGCCCTTCCCCTGCCCTCCAGGAATGAATCTTAGCCAGGTCTTCGCCTGCCTCTGGGCTCTTGAGGGCACCTTGGGGGGACCCTGAGCAGGTCCATGCTCCAGCCCAAAGGTTTGGCCACAGGCCTTCCCATGCCCCACCCTTGTCCTCATCTGCCCTCAGCCCCCGTCTTGCCATTCTTCTGTCCAGCCCTTCCCCACTTGCCACCTTCCCCCATTGTTCCAACCCTCCTTGCCCTGAGGCTCCCTGGCTCAACCCTAAACCAAGACAGCTTCCCTTTCTTGCTCCCCACCCCTTTCTTTGATGGGAGGGTTCAATAAATGGCAATGAACTCAAGCCACACTGCTCAGGAATGGGGGTGGCAGGGAGAAGGGGGCAGGCCACCACACGGATGTGTGCGCTACACAACCATCACCGGGACTTGTGTGTCGCATGCAGGGATGGGCACACGGGTGCATAGAGGCTGGGCTGCTGGGAACCTGTGTGCGCACGTGTGAGCACGCAGAGCTGCGTATACACCAAGCCTGCTCAGGCTGTGACAACAACATGCCACAGACAGACCACTTAAACAACAAATGCTTCTTCCTCCCAGTTCTGGACGCTGGGAAGTTCGAGATCGAGGTGCTAGCAGACTGAGTTTCTGGTGGGAGCCCTCCCCGCCTGCCTTGCAAACAGCGACCTTCTCATTGTGTCCTCACTTGGCAGGGAGAGCACAAGAAAAGCAAGGTTTCTGCTGTCTCTTCTTCGGAGGACACTAATTCCACCATGACACCCCACCCTCATGACCTCATCTATCCCCAGTTACCTTCCAAAGGCCCCACCTCCAATTGCCATCACACTGGAAGTTAGAGCATCAACATACAAATTGGGTGAGGACGCAATAGTCCATAGCAAGTCCGGTGCTTGGAAATACCCTGTGTGCACGATGCTGTGTGTGCACGTATGTGTCCCAGCATGCGCATGAGCAGAGGATGAGACAAGCCCAGAGCTGCTGCAGACGGAAGCCTGCGCTGCTCCAGTCCCAATCTGATCCACCTGCTTGCCCCAGGTCTCCAATGACGTCCCAGGCCCGTGCCACCAGACAGCTCTGTGTCCTATTTAAGTGAGAAAACCACAGCCATAGCCGAAGGCCACCAATGTCACCCCATGTGCCCCGATTTCCCTTCAATCCCAGCAGAAAGTCCATCCTCCCACTGGGGCTCTGCATCCAGCCCCTCCGGAAAGCAGCCTTCGGATGTCTTCCCCCTCAGGTCTCCTCCACCCATTTGCTCTCTCCTGGCTCATTTCTCATTACCAGTCAGATAAGCTCTCGTCTCTCCTATCTTAACGAAAACCAACCAAACCAACCAGTTCCCCTTGGAGTCATATCTCCCAGCAGGGGCCACACTGTCTCGAAATTTCTCCCCTTTGCAACTAAACTTTATAAAGGAGCTGGGTGCCTCCCTGGCTTGTACCTTCTAACCTCATACATCTTCAAACAGCACTCTGGCTCTCCCCTCTTCCCCAAGAGAGCTGTCACATACAGCGCTCAGCACCCCCAGTGCTGAACCCACAGGTCGTTTTCAATTTGTGTTACTTGGCCTCTCAGCTGACTTTGGTCCTACTGGCCTCGCCCCCTTTCCCGGTTTCTGAGATGCCAGGGGCATGAAGCTCCCTCCCATACAGCAGTTGCTCTTTCAGCATCTCCTGGAGGGTTTCCTGTAAATGCTACAAAACTCAGCTTTGCCTGTCCTGCCCCCACCCCTTCCTCAAAGGTCAACATCCCCAGAACCTGCCAACTGAACAGTTACATGACCTCTAGGTCTGGTCATGACTGACTGGACCAGAGGCCCTCCTGATCCAAGTTTTGTTCATCATGTATTCCCTCCTGGGCTGGGAATCTGAGTCACAGAGGTTCTAGTCCATGCCTTGGCCCTTGTCCTGGGAAGGCAAGTTAGCATGAGGGTGGGCTGGCCCCGATGCCGGTGGGTCAGAGAAAGCCGGTTGCAGAGAAAGAACAAAGCAAAGGGCACAGAGAAAGGAAGAACCAAAGACACAGGGGCCCAGACAAAAAGACTCAGTGAGACTATTCACATTGATTCTTAATGGATTCCAGGTCCTCCTCAGCCCTGGATATATTTTCTGACCCTGAGCTCAAGAAAATATCCTGAATTCTCTGAATAGCTTTTGTTTTGTTTAAGCTAAACTCAAGAGTTTCCAAACCAAACAATTCCAAAAGCAGCTCTTCTCCCTGTATCATCTCCTGAACACTGACCTTCCCCAGAGTTCCTTCCTAAGACCCCTTCCTCAAATATTCTTTACCAGCACTGTCCAGTGGAACCAAACCACTTATATAATTTAAAATTCCTAGTAGCTAGTTCTTAAAAAGAGGTAAAATTAATTTTAAGTATGTACATATGAAAATAATTTATTTAACCCAAAATATCCATATATTACCATTTCAACATGTAATCAACATAAAGATTATCAATAAAGATATTTTACAGCCTTTAATTCATCATAAGTCTTCAGAATCTGGTGTGCATTGTACCCTAATAACACATCTAAGTTGGGAATCAAGAGAGCCGAGTTCTAGATGGGCTTGCTGTGTGATCAAGGACAAATCCATTGCCTACTCTGGGCCTTGGTCTCCTTATCTGTACCATGAGAAGTTTTCATGTGAATGACAGCATTCGTCTTTGATTGTATGTGGTTCTGTGGCTCTTGGCCAATCAGAAGTCCCGGATTTGACCCCTTCTTGGTGAACATGGCCAGAACTGAAGTCCACATTCCAGTCAGTCCAGGGAGTCCAACTCTGAGTATTTAATGACCCAGAATGTCCCTAAGGGATAGTTCTCATTCTGCCAATCATTCGCTATGGTAGCATTTCCATCCAGAAACCCTCCATGAGCTGGGAGGCTGGTGGGAAGTATCCTTACTAGCCAGATGATCCCAGGAGCCAACCACAATTTAGTCCCTGGAGCCTCCAGTTGAAACTTTTCCAGGCTCAGCCTGGCTTGGAGCTAGTCAGGCACTAGGGAGGGGGCTCTTCTCAAAGGCAAAGCTGGGCACATGCTCAGAAAGGGAGGGTGCTTGTAGAGACCATCTCCCCCACTGCCCTCAACACTCCTCCCACGCCCCCACGAGGGCACCAAGTCCTGGCAGGAGATTGGCCCCAGAGGCCCCAGCTGTTTGTCCAGCTGTCCTCACATCCCCAGGCCACAAGGCTCTTATATACCTTGGCCTGGAGAATGTTGTCAGGCATCTGGACACCCACTGGGTCCCAGCCCAGAACCAACATTCAGGGGGTGGGGGTGGGGGGGAGCTGGGCTGAGTTACATCCCTCTCTGAGCCTCCCTATTCTCTTCTGTACATAATGAGACTGGATGAGCCCTAAGGCCTCTTTAGCTGGGCAGTGCACACCTCTAAATCAGCAGGAAACAATCTGGCTTTGAAGTTAGACAGAATAGATCTGAAGCAGTCTAAGACTTCATGTATCCCAGCACCTCAACAGACAGTAAACACCCTCCCAACTTAATACAAAAGTGTAGTTTGTGTAAACTGCACAACAATAGCAGGGCATCTTAAGTCCTCACAGGAGACGTTGGGAATACAACTGCTTCCCCTCAACAATATGACTTGGAGATTTATGCCTGGAAGAACTGAGAAATTCCCCCTCCCTTCATGGCCCTTTGCATCAGCTAATTCATACGGGGCCTGGCTACCTCCCATAAAACTCCAGAACCCTAACCATCCATGCTGTTTAGATATATGCCAAAGTATCTGATGAAGTGAGGTGGATGGACAGTCAATACAAGGCAGGTAACAGGGAGGGACAGCCAGAGACCCCAAATGGAAACACACCACAAAGAATAGCCTGGCATGAAACCTCAAACCAACAATCGAGTTAGAACATGGTAGAGAAGAATGTTGGCCTGTACCCAGAAAGGTTGGGGTCCTGATTTGAATCCTCCAGTGATAAAACTGGCTAGGTATGCCTGGGAAAGGAAAGGGCCACCATGCTTCAGAGTCCAGGCTACTCTGCTGTACTCCAGCAGAACGTGCAAACATTTTCCCTACTCCAATAAGAGCATGGGCATTCTTAGAAATATTCTGGTAGGAGTCATCTGTATGCCTGGAATATCCTTGGCCAAGTGGGTATGGGATTGATCACTATTCAAAATAAGTCTGAGACATCTCTTAGGATAGAGTTTCCCAAACTTAGCACTAATGACATTTGGGGTCCAGAAAATTCTTGATTATGGGAGGCTGTCCTGTGCATTGTAGGATGTTCAGCAGCATCCCTGGACTCTACCCACTGCACGCCAGGATTGCTAACCACCCCAGTGATCTGATGAGATCTGATTGGCTGGATCATGGGTTGGGAATGCCAATAGAGCATGTTGCAACTTCTTGCTTTTATTGATTTTTTTTTTTTAAGTAAGTTCCACATCCAATGCAGAGCTCAGTGCGGGGCTTGAACTCACAACCCTGAGATCAAAACCTGAACTGAAATCAAGATATTTCATCGACTGAGCCACACAGGCACCCCAACAGCTTCTTGCTTTTAATTTTTACCGTGCATAGTATATAAAACATGGACTCTGGAGTCCGTTTACTCGAATCTAAATCCAACCAAAAATGTCTCCAGACATTACCAAATGTCTCCTGGAGAGTGGAAGGAGTTGGGGGGAATCACCTCCAGTAGAGAACCACTGTTCTTAGGGTAAGATGTGCTTAGGCCTATTTTCTCTCTAAAATCCATTTGATAGTCTCACCTTTTTACCAGGAACAAATAATAAGAACAGCTCATACTCACTGAGCTCTAGGGCAGTGGCTACTTTAAGATCTTTACTTAAAGGATTCACTCATTTAACCCTCAATAAACCCAACGAGGCAGACACGACTATTATGCCCACCTTACAAACAAGAATACCAAGAAATATAGGATTTTGGCAATTTGCATTCACTACACAACCAGCAAATGTGGAATGAGGATTTAGATCCAAGTAAACCGACTCCTGAGTCCATGTTTTATATACTATGCACTATGCAAATTAAAAGCAAGAAGTTGTTGGGGTGTCTGGGTGGCTCAGTCAGTGGAGCATCTTGATTTCAGCTCAGGTCTTGATCTCAGGGCCGTGAGTTCAAGCCCCACACTGGGCTCTGCACTGGGTGTGGAGCCTAGATAAAAAAAAAAAAAAAAAAAAAAAAATTTAAATTCAATAAAAGCAAGAAGTTACAACTCACTCTATTGACATTCCCAACCCATGATCCAACCAATCAGAGCTCATAGAAGCCCATCCAATCAAAACTCAGCACAGTCCTGATCTTGAGGGATCAGGGCTCAGAAGCCAAACCGTTAGAGGAAATCAAGTGATTATCTTAGAGTTGTGGCTACAAATAAAATAAGTTCATGCTCAACTGAAACAATGAAAACAAAAACAAAAAAAAATTATGGACAGAGACAAGACAAAGGGAAAATTTTGAATCAGAATAAGCCAGAAGGTAAAAGCTGAGACACTGCAAGAATCGATCTACATCACGTATGATGTTGGTCTTAAGTCCCAGTCCTTCAAAAGTAGCCTCTGGCCTCTTTAGTTTCTTCCGACTGAACAAAGCTGTGGTCCCATAAGATCTGAGTTGTCCCCAGGAGACCAGAGACTAGGGCTGCCAATTTTAGCAAATAAGAATACAGGATGCCCAGTTAAATCTCAATTTCAGATCAATGAATAATTTTTTAGTGTAAGTATGTCCCATGTAACATTAGAGATATACTTACACTACAATAAAATGTATTTGTTGATCTGTTACTGGGAGTTCTGTATTTTCTCTGGCAACCCCTCCCAAAGACAGACTGCTTGGATCCTATCCACTAAAAAGGACAGAAGTCCCTTAAGAGGCCACCACACTTCCCGGAGACCTGTCTTCTCACTAAAAGGAAGACAGTGAGGTCCCACCGGCCCCCTCTGGCCCCCAGGTGCCCAGACACGCCCTCCTAGTACATCCCGTCTCACCACCCCCACTCCAGTCCACTCTCCTGCCCTTTATACCCACTTGGAGAATTTCCACTGACACAAGGATACTCAGAGGGTTAATCCTTCTGATACCAAGTCACACTTTAACTCATTCCCTCCAGGCCAAGGATTAAATCCTGCCCATGGAGGGGTCAGGGCTACCACAGACCCTGAAAGCTGAGTACCCCACCCCCAAGTGAGGGGAGGCTCAAGGGAAAGGGAGGGACAGAAGACGGAGAGAGCAAAGGAAGGAGGGGCAGCTAGCCAGGCTCCTGTCCCCCCACAGAGCCAGCTCCGAGTCAGCTCTAGGAACAGTCAGCTGCAGAAGCAACAGCGGCTTCTCTCCTCTAGCTAAGGACAGCAGGCACACGGACTCACAGACAGAAGTCCTCAGCCCCCAGCCGCTTGGCCGGGCCTGGCCCCATGGCCTTCAACGACCTCCTGCAGCAGGTGGGGGGTGTCGGCCGCTTCCAGCAGATCCAGGTCACTCTGGTGGTCCTCCCCCTGCTCCTGATGGCCTCCCACAACACCCTGCAGAACTTCACTGCTGCCATCCCCACCCACCACTGCCGCCCGCCTGCCGACACCAACCTCAGCAAGGACGGGGAGCTGGAGGCCTGGCTGCCCCGGGACAGGCAGGGGCAGCCGGAGTCCTGCTTCCTCTTCACCATCCCCCAACAGGGACCGCCTTCTCCCAACGGCACAGGGGCCAACGGCACGGGGGCCACAGAGCCCTGCACCAATGGCTGGATCTATGACAACAGCACCTTCCCTTCCACCATCGTGACTGAGGTGAGGATACCTGGGCCCCCTGCTCCAGAGGCCAATCAGACTTGCCTTCCCCTCTGAGACAGACAGACAGACAGAGGCATACACACACACATGCACATGCACACAGACTGTCTCAGATTCTCCAGAGGCCAAGATGGGAAGATGAAGAAAGGGGTTCAAGATGGGGGCCTTTACAGAAAAGGGGAACGTCAGAGTCAAGAAAAGTCTCTCAGCGACCGGGACCGGGGAAGCAAACAGCAAAGGGAAATGTCAGGGGAAGAGGGTGACATAGGCCTCAGAGGGCCAGCCCAAGGGAGGGGAAGGGGAGCCCGGCGGCCCAGGCTCATCTCCGCCTGACCCTTGCCTCCTCTCCCCACAGTGGGACCTCGTGTGTTCTAACAGGGCCTTACGCCAACTGGCGCAGTCCTTGTACATGGTTGGGGTGCTTCTCGGAGCCATGGTGTTCGGCTACCTGGCAGACAGGTCAGTCCTGCATAGAGCCACCCGGCCGGGCTGGGCCTGAGCCTCAGCTGGGTTCATGGGAACCAGGTGGGAAGTTGGCCTGACCACCTGGGGCTGGTCTGAGGACCTACAGGGCCAGCCTCAGGACATGGCACAGGTCCTCAAAAGACCACCAGCCCAGAGCCTCCCCCAGGGCAGGCACTCCTCTCCGTACCTGGCCTGGCACAGTCAGCCCTCAGGATCCCTGCTGCTGTTCTCCCCTCCCCCCACAGGCTGGGCCGCCGCAAGTTGCTGATCTTGAACTACCTGCAGACAGCTGTGTCAGGAACCTGTGCTGCCTTCGCTCCCAACTTCCCCGTCTACTGTGCCTTCCGGCTCCTCTCCGGCATGTCGCTGGCTGGCATCTCCCTCAACTGCATGACACTGAGTGAGGGATGCCAGGAGGGCAGGGCAGATCCCTACCCACTCCTCTCTGACCCCCCAACCCAGCAGCCCCTTTTCGGCTGCCTCTCCCAGCCAATCCCTCCCGAGTCCTGCCTGCCCACTTTTGGGGGGCCAACATAACAGCTTTTCTCCCAGACTCATACCATCCTCACCCCTCATTTAGACACGACTGCAAACTCCATTTTAAGGGCCAGGCAGTTCCCATAAATGACTGAAGCCGACTGGGTACAAGAGGCATTAGGGAATGGTGAGGACTGTAGACAAAGGAGGGTCACAGCCCCATCCAGAGGGGCCACAGTCACTCAGCTGTTCCAGCCAGAAGGGTCAGGGCTGTCAGATCTTACCGCCTCCTCTTTATTAATGTAAAATACCCCAGTTTTGTAATGTTGGAAATTAATTCTAATATTTTTAACATAGGGCAAGCCAGCATCATGTACACCAAACACATTTATGGCCTGAGCATGGTCTGTCCATGAACCATCAATGGGCATCCTCTGATAAATCACCCCCTTCTCCCTGGTTCTCAAAGGAGGAACCTGAGACTGGGGACAAGGGCAAAAATCTACCCAAGGTCATCCCTCAAGCCCAGAAGGGAATCTATGGATTGGGGGTTCTCTGGACTACAGAAATGAACTGTATGGGGCCAGGGCCAGGGCAAGACACCTAGAGAATTCAGCCCCAAAACCCAGTCTACGTGTCCAAGTCATTGCCCCAGCAGCCGAATTAGGAGCCCACAAGGAACAAAGCTGGGCCTCTTCAGACCACAGCGAAAGGTGGTCCCACTCCCACCTTGACTCTACTGGATGGAGGAAAACCACTGTCTCTTCCAAGCTGCTCTGGCCACTGAATTGGCCCAGGCTGAGGGAAGCCACCACTGAGTGGTCAGAGACACTTTGAAGGGAAAGGGGGCCCCGGCCAGGACAGTAGGCTGGGGAGCAGCAAGACACAGCGGGAGAGTGGAAGGGACAATTTCTAGGGATTCCAAACCCATCTTCCCATTCCTTCCTCCACCAAAAGTCCCCTACTTCCCCCATCATGGCACCCATCTTCATTTGATGTGTCTTCCACTGAGCCCCAGGACAGATCAAAGTTTGGGTGGAGAGAGGGGTCTTTGCCTGGCCCAGGGGTCTCCACCCGCCAGGCAGCCCAGTCAGCGGCACCCCTCTGTTCTCACCCTCTTTCCAGATGTGGAGTGGATGCCCATCCACACGCGGGCTTGTGTGGGCACCCTGACTGGCTATGTCTACAGCCTGGGCCAGTTTCTCCTGGCCGGGGTGGCCTTGGCTGTGCCCCACTGGCGCCACCTGCAGCTCCTGGTCTCCGTGCCTTTTTTCGCCTTCTTCATCTACTCCTGGTGTGTGGGGCCCAGGGTGGGCAGGGGTGCCCGAGGGCTGCCCAGAGGGCTGCAAGGGACAAGACATGCCCCAAATCCCACTGCACACTCCACCACACAGAATCAGAGAAGGTCAAGGCCCGAAGGTCAGACCCAGGCCAGTGCCTCCGTGTGACAGACGGGAGAACTGAGACTGGGAGGAAGGATCTGCCCCCCGCCCCGGGGATCCTGCTCTCCAGCTCCCCCCGCCGCTGGCTCTCCACCCTGCCTGCGCTGCTGCCTTTACCCAACACCTCAACGCTGCGCGCCTGGGTTGGGGAGTGGGTCATCACCAAGCTGGATGCTGCTTTGTGGTCCCAGAGAGATGGATCTGGCAAAACGCCTGGGTTCCCAGCCTGAAATGAAATCCCACTGCAGTCCCCTGGGAAGCCCACCCCCTGCCCCCAGCCCAGCCTACTGGAACTGAAGCCATGTTGACACCTACCCCCCACCCCCCCACCCACCCCCGCTCCCAGGTTCTTCATCGAGTCGGCCCGCTGGTACTCTTCCTCTGGGAGGCTAGATCTCACCCTGAGGGCCCTGCAGAGAGTGGCCTGGATCAATGGGAAGCGGGAAGAGGGGACCAAGCTAAGTATGGAGGTGAGACCCACCCCAAGACCTCCCACGACACCCCACAAGGATTCTACCCTCAAACCCTGAGCCCAGGTCTCAGAGGGCTTCCCTGAGTAAGGGGTTAGGCTGGGAGGAGCTTCTGGAGGAGTCCAGGCCCTGAGCCCTGCCCATCCTGGCAGGTGCTCCGGGCCAGTCTGCAGAAGGAGCTGACCATGGGCAAAGGCCAGGTTTCCGCCTTGGAGTTGCTGCGCTGCCCCGCCCTTCGCCACCTCTTCTTCTGCCTCTCCACGCTGTGGTAGGCCCAGACAGACGGAGCCATAGAGACACAGACAGACCAAGAGACAAAAGGCTGGCTAGGGAGAGAGTGGATGCAATGGGTGGAGGAAGCCAGAACAAAGGGAGGAAAAGTCAGCAGACCTCCCATGAGAGGCAGTAATCCTCCACCAGGGACAGTCTTGAAGAACCAGATGACCTCCCCTCAGTTTGCTTCCAGTCCCCACACTGGGCACCAATCTCTCTATCTTCTTCTCCTTTTATTAACTCTGTTCCAATATGAAAACACCTCATCAGGATTGGTGAGCCCCAGAGTCAACAGAATTACATCTTGAAAGCAGAGACCAGTCCAGCTTGCAAAACATTTGGAGACTTTACTGGCCTTGCAGGGCCTGCCAGAAACACAAGCACGGGCAATAAGATGCCTAAAACTCATCTCCAGAAGTACACGTTGGCCAAGGCTGGTATCAGCCAAAAATGTCCTTTCCGGTTGCAACATTCCCCATTACCCTTCTGAGATGCTCCCCTCCTGAGCCCATCACCAGAGTAACCCCATGACAGTTAGGTGAAGCATGGTCAACAATTCTACCAGTGAATTTTTTCGTTCCAATTTGGCATTTACTCAGGTTGTGGGTCTTATCCGATAACCTGAGCTTCATTTTGTGGGCTCCTGACATGTTAAGAAGCACAACCATCCCAGAACCATGCACAGGTCTGCAAAGCCTGGCCTTTCCTAACACCTTGACCCTAAAGATGCGGCTTGAAAATCCACCTGCCCTCAGCCCAGTATCAATAGATAAGCTAAAGTATCAACAGATAAGATAAAGATTAAACCTATATAAATCTTACATGACAACTAAGTGAAAATCCCCTAATACACTGGGGATCCTAGTTATCAGAAGATTGGGAAATTTGGGGTATTGGAGGACCCCACACTTAGACTAAATGCATACTAAATGTCTGAAGAAAGATTAGCCAAGGCAGATTCCAGCTTCTGAAGCAGGGTCATAGTGTAGCTCACCCCTATTTTGAATGAGCAGCCCCCCCTTTAAGCCTTCCTAACCGACTCCATATCCTTCATCCCTCCCCCACTAGGTTTGCCACTAGTTTTGCCTACTACGGGCTGGTCATGGACCTGCAGGGCTTTGGGGTCAGCATCTACCTAATCCAGGTGATTTTTGGTGCTGTGGACCTGCCTGCCAAGCTTGTGGGCTTCCTTGTCATCAACTCTCTGGGTCGCCGGCCTGCCCAGATGGCCTCACTACTGCTGGCAGGCATCTGCATCCTGGTCAACGGGGTGGTACCCCAGGGTGAGCACCCACGAGTACCTTGGTCCTTCACCCTCAGCCCTATCCCCAGATTCTCAGCCCCCACTCCCGAGCTCCCACTGATCCCCTCCTTTCTTTCTCTAGATCAGTCCATTGTCCGAACCTCTCTTGCTGTGCTGGGGAAAGGTTGCCTGGCTGCCTCCTTCAACTGCATCTTCCTCTATACTGGGGAGCTGTACCCCACAGTGATCCGGTGAGTGGAGCCTAGTGGGAGGGGTCTTGGGACAAGACATCCCCCCCACACACAGAGGTCAGACCCCAGAGCAACACCCAGTGTGCCATAGCCCAAGGCCCCCTCCCAGCACCCATCCGTGCAAGGTGTGTATCAGCTGCTCAGTATACACTTTGTGGCTAACACAGATGCACCTGCCCACTAAGCCCTTACCTGATCCAAGGAAAAGATCGCAAAAGGAGCCACCATCTGGGGCAGGGTTGAGAGCCGAGAAAACACATCTCAGAGGCAATTCATCAAAGTTCCCCTTCCCCCACCCCACCTTGACCTCCAAAGCCCAAGTTAGAAGCTGCCACCAAATCTAAATTTCATCTATAAACCGAGTGGTACGTCTGAAACCAAAGACCAAACAGGAAAGTCATTTCTTATCACAAGAGCCACATTTAATAATGCTGGTGCTTGGTAGCTGTATGGATAAACACAGCACTGCTTTTTGAGAGCCAAAATTGGGGGAAGGCATTTTTGCATTGAGAAAAAAGAAACACATGTCTATTTTAAGAATGGGATGAAAAATTCACATGAGATGTCAAAGAAAGGCCAGGCTTCCCTAGGCTGCTGGGAATGAGCAGGGTCATGGGTGCTGTCCTGCGCCCTCACAGAATTTCACGGGAAAGAGCAACAGTATAAATCACTTACTATGCACCAGGCATCTTCTTAAACTTTTTATAAATATCAACTCATTGAATCCTCATGACAAGCCCATGTTACCAATGAGAAAACTGAGCCACAGGAAGGTTGAGTGACTTGGCCCCACGTCACACAGCTTGTAAGTGAGGAAGCTTGGATTTGAACCCAAGCGGTTTGTCTCCTAAGTCAAAGTTTTTAACCTCTGATCTCTCAGAGAATGTTCTTAACATAGTCTTAACATGCAGCTTCCAGGTCCTCTCTCCTGGGGATTCTAACCCAATAGGACTGTGTGGGCTGGGGCAACTAGAACTCAAAGTCCCCCAGGAGATCTGAGAATGATTGGTCTAACTTAACTGTCTCATTTGACAGCTCAGGAAACTGAGGCCCGGAGAGGAAAAGGGACTCTTCCTCGGGTCGCATGGCAAGTTAAGGGCAGAGGCAAATTTCAGCCTCCTGATTCTCTGGCCAGAGCCCTTCCCACCCTGTTATTTTGTTTTGTTTTAATCTCCAAAACAAATGCCAGATTGGTTTGCTAATCAAAGGGAAAATTGAGGAGGGACCAGGGGGCTTCATCCTGAGCTGCCCTGACCCCAAATTCAGCCAGCACCTCAACATTCACGCTAGAGCAATGAGTGACAGCACCCCACCTTGGGCCCTACAGGCAGACAGGCATGGGAATGGGCAGCACCATGGCCCGTTTGGGCAGCATCGTGAGCCCACTGGTGGGCATGACTGCTGAGCTCTACCCCTCCGTGCCTCTCTTCATCTACGGTGCGGTGCCCGTGGCCGCCAGCGCTGTCACTGCCCTCCTGCCAGAGACCCTGGGCCAGCCACTGCCAGACACCGTGCAGGACATGGAAAGCAGGTGGGAGCAGGGACTTACCCCGGGTCACACGCCCAGGCTGGGGTGGCACCGAGACTCAAACCCAGGCCTCCTTGTTTAGGCCAGGGCTCTTTGTCCACTTCCCCAATTGGCTGGGGGTCTAGAGTCCTTCCTGGGGCTCCTGGCTCCAGGGAGCAGTAGATGGGGCAGAGAGATGGGAGCTGGGCACGGCTGAGTGGAGACTCCCGGGAAGGCCCCAGCTCCTAGCCCTTGGTCTGGAGGCTGCATACCCAGGACACCGCTCTCCTGCCCCCAGGAGGAGAGGAAAGCCAAGGCAGCAGGAGCAAGAGCAGCGGAAGAAGATGGTCCCACTCCAGGCCACAGCACGAGAGAATGTACTCTGAGCACTGGGAAGGGGCCTCACAGAGCCCCAAAGGGAGTGAGGGTCCTACAGGTCCTGAGCCACCCCCTCCGGGAAGGGAAAGGGGAAATGGCGGCCCAAGGGTCCAGGCTGTGGTTCAGGAAAGCACCTCCCAGGGGTCTCCTGCCCTGAACAGATTCCACCAAGACCGCGTCATTAAAAGGTTTGTGTGCAGCATTTCCTTTTATCTCTCTTGTCTCGAATGTAATAGCCGCTCCACATCAGCCAGTGGCCCAAAAGTCCATACAGTCCAGTCCCCTGCCCTCCACCCCCAGGACTTTATAAACCATCCCAGAGAATTGGAGAATCTCTTCCCTGGACCCCCTCCCCTGCCCCTCTTTCCACCCTTTTCCCTCCTTCCTTCTCTACCTTATTCAAATATTTCTGTGAGTTTTAAATGTCTTATGCTCCTCCCCCTCCCTAGCGGACTGGAAATTGACAAGGGACTAAATGAAAGCAGCCAATCAGAGGCTTTGTTTCAGGCTCCTCCCCCTCAGTGAGGGCCAATGGGAACCTCCAGCAGCCAAGCGGGAGAGAAAGGACCACAGAGGCTGTGATGTCAGGAAGCTGGCCCCTGCTCCTCTAGATTCCACCAGGCTCCAAACTCAAAACCAGTTTGCCACTTCCAGCTCTGCGGCTGGAGGTTCTGCCCACTAGATACCCTAACATTCCCACCACCCTCCATGGATATTCTTTGTTGTTCTGCCTCCTGCAGGCCCCGGGGGTGGGGGGGGGGAAGGCTAGTGGAGACAAGGGAGGAGGGAAAGGGGAGCGTAGGACCCAACCAGAGAGCACCAGCACTGAGTGCCTCTTTGGTGCCAGGCACTGTCCTAAGCACCTTGCATACACTGATTCATTTAATCCTCCCAGTAACTTTCTAGAGATAAATACTATTGTTATCCCCCATCTTACACCTGAGAAAATCAAAGCACAGAGCGGCTAAGTCACTTGCCCAAATTCACACGGTTAGTAAATTGTGGAGTCAGGATTAGAATGCAGACAATCCGGCTCTGGAATGCATGGACCTGACCCCTCTGCCCAGAGTTGTAAGGCACTGAGACCTTGGTCTCTTGCACGCCCAGGGCCTGACTTCTCCTCCTTCCTGGCCTGAAAAGAGAGAGAGAAGGCTAAGGGGGGGAGGCGGAGAATCCTGGTAGGAACCATGTGAAAGGAGGGATGAAAGGCAGTTCAGGGGTCACATCAGGAAGAGACAAGGATATCTGATCACTGCGTCAGCAAGGGAGCTCATTTCAAGGAAGCCTCGGGGGCATGGAAAAGACAGCCCTATAAGCATCCACAAGTGGCAGGAGGCAGGGCACCAGCCATGCCCTGCTGTAAATGTGCTTGCTTGGTCACGCTTGTCTCCTGGTACACTGCCCGTTACTCTTTCCCCTGCAGCTGACTCAGCCCCCCAGCCCCTCATCCCTCGAGGAAAGTCCACACCTCTGAAGCTGTGCACATTGTTTTCCAGGTGGGATCCTGGGGCTCTAGCTGAATCAGGGCAACCTGGAGAGGGTAGGTAGCCCAGAGTTCCCCTGAAAAAGCCACAAAGCCCTGGGACAGCTCACAGCAGCTCAGACAGCAGGATTTTCAGGACAAAGTGGACAGAGCTGAAATTATGATAACCCACTCCACCTCCTGGAACATCTGGGGACTTGGTGTTCCCCGTGTGCAGATATGCCCCATGCTCCCCAAGAATTTCTGGGCCATGTAGGATCCAGTAGATGCTCAAGGGCCACCAGCCCTCCCTCTGCTGCCATTTCTCGGGCAGCATTGAGTCATGGCTGACAAGGGGCACCTAAGATGACATCTTCACCAGCCTTAAGCCGGGAGACTGGACTAGGACTGGGAGGCAGGCCACCTGCATCTAGCCCTGTTTCTGTAGATCTGGAGGTCTTGGGACCAGTGACTTGCCCTATCCCTGCCTCAAAACCCTGCCAGCAACCCTGACATGCTCTGACTCCTGTGGCTCTCTCATCTCTGGGCTTAGATCACCTAGTATCTGCATCTGCCTCAAGCAGAGACAGCCCCTGGCCTGCCCCCACTTCACACGCCTTCAACTGGCCCAACTGCTGGTGTTGACTCAGTGCACACCGTCTGCACAGAACCCATTTCCCCAGCTCCTGGCCGGGGACTTCCTACACTCACCCCATACTTTTGACCAAAGGGGAACCCTACCTTCCTCCCATTTTTAAGTCACCAGTAAGTGACTTCTGACTTATCTCCCCAAGGAGTCATCTGCAGAATTCTGGCTCGCATTCCATCCTCTCACATTGGCCCTGAGCCTGAGTTTTGATACTGTTGTGCCTCACTTCAGTGGTCTCAGATGCTATACCCAGTTTTGACCACAAAGTCCTATCCTCGGCCAGGATTGGTAGGGCCTTTGTGGCCACCCTCAGATTCTCTGCCTGCCGCTCTGAGAATGTCCTGCCCAGAATGGCACACTCAGAGGGTTTCTCCACTGCCTGGCCCTGGTAGAGTGCTCACCAGAAGCCACCTTCCTTCCTAGGCTCTACCCTTGTATCCCAGGACCCACCTCTACAACCCAGGCTTTAGTCCACACCAAGCCCCTTCACTAGGCTCTTCTCTCCTTTCCCAAGAGTTTTCATGGCCCCTTAGAGAATAGATGTCCAATCAGTTCAGCTTTCATATCACATGGGGACTGAATAATGGACCTCTAAAGATGTCCACATTCTAGTACCTGGAACCCATGAATATGTTACCTTACATGGTAAAAAGGACTTTGCAGATGCGATTAAGCTAGGGATCTTGAGATGGGAAGATTATCCTGGATAATCCGAGTTGGCCTCATGTGAATATAGGAGAGAGGCAGGAGACCAGAGTAGGTATAGGAGATGTGACAACAGAAACCAGAGTTTGGAGTGATACAAAAAGGGACAACAAGCCAAGAAATACAAGCTGAAAAAGGCAAGGAAGTGGCTTCACCTCTGAAGCCTCCAGAAGAAACAAAGTCCTGCCAACACATTGATTTTAGACTTCTGACATCTAGAACTATAAGAAAATTGATTTGTGCTGTTTTAAGCCACTAAGTTTGTGACAATCTGATGCAACAGCAGTTGGAAACTATAATGTATATCCCTTGTTCTCAAACTCCTCTAGAGATGTCAAACTGGCCCGTAGGGGTTTTGTTTCCCCATGCTCTATTTTTTGGTGGGGGTAGGGTTTTACTGTCTAGATCACCATAAGCCTCACCACTCCCTATTGTATTATACCTGATCAGATTTACACATCTGTGTTACCTTATGGTTCTTACAGCCATTAAGTTTGGAACTCCTAGACTATGCTCTATTAAACCCCCAACTTACCTTCATATGCATTAAAAACGGTGTGATCAGAAGCAGAAGAAAAGCTCTGTATGGACCCCATTGCCCCCATTGTTCCTCCTCTTTCAAGAAAACCATCTAATGATGTTCTCTGAGATGTGACTGTCTCCACATGGCTCATGTTGTAGTCAGAGAACAGTTACTGACTCTGTTGCAAAAAGCTGGAGTCATAAGCTAGATGAAATTGAGCCTCAATTTCCCTGACCAGCTCTAGTGAGGTCTGTTCCTGCTACTTCTAAACTTTTCCTCTAACAGAAGCCTACACTGAGAAGCAATTCCTTGAGCCACACCCATAGAAGAAACCAAACAGCCTGTTAGTGCCTGAATTGGTCAGGGTTTAGATTTAGGTGGTAAACAATGTTGAGTCTGGATGGGATGTCTGGAACTGTGGCAGCCATCTTGTGACCCAACAGGGAAACCAGAGCAAGGATTAAGGCAACAACTGCGAGTGACATAGTGGAAAGATGGAACTGAGGTTTGATTATGTCACTGAGCCACTGATTTAACCAATCCTGAAGACACCTACCTCTACTCTAATTGTTAAGCATGGGAATTTCAACTTAAATCCTCTTTCCTCTTTAAGCTATTGTGAGTTGATTTTTCTGTGATCTGCAGTTAAAGACATCTTAACTAATATATTTTTTTACAGCTTTATTAAAATATAAGAGACGGGGTGCCTGGGTGGCTCAGTCAGTTAAGCAACTGCCTTTGGCTTGGGTCATGATCTCAGGGTCCTGGGATAGAGCCCCCCATTGGGCTCCTTGCTCAGCAGGGAGTCTACTTCTCCCTCTCCCTCTACCCTGCTACTCCACCTGCTTGTGCTCTCTCTCTCTCTCTCTCTCTCTCTCTCTGTCAAATAAATAAATTAAAAAATAATCTTTTAAAAAAAGAAATATAAGAGACAATTAGTTGCTCACACTTACAGTGTACAATTTGATGAGTATAACAGATGCACGCACCTGTGAAACTATCAACACAATCAAGATAATGAACATATCCATCACCACCAAAAGTGTCCTCATGCCCCTTCTTTGTGTGGACATAGGCTTCCATTTCTCTTGAACAAATACCAAGGAATGGAATGGTTAGGTAGTATATAAGGTATTTGCTTAACTTTTTAAGAACAGCCAATTTTCCAAAGTGGTTACAACATTTCACATTCCCACCAGCAGTATATAGGAGAGTTCCAGTTGCTCCACATCTTTGTTAACACTTGGTATGATCCATATTTTAAATTTTAGCCAATGTAGTAAATATGTAGTAGTACATTATTATAGTTTTAATTTGCACTTCCCTAATGACTAATGATGTTAAGCAACTTTTCATGTGCTTATTTCCATTTAGATTTCTTCTTTGGTAAAATACCTGTTCAAAAATTTTGCACATTTTTAATTTAATTGTTTGATTTCTTATGATTGAGTTGAAATGTTTTGTTAATATATTCTAGGAACAAATCCTTTGCCAGATATGTGTTTTGCAAATATTTTCCCCAAGTTCATAGCTTGCTTTTTCATTTTTATAGCAGTGACTTTTAATAGCAAAAGTTTAGGGGTGCATGGGTGCCTCAGGCGGTTAAGAGCCTGCCTTCAGCTCAGGTCATGATCCTGGGGTCCTGGAATGGAGCTCCACATCAAAGTCCCTGCTCAGCAGGGAGTCTGCTTCTCCCTCTCCCTCTGCCCCTCCTCCCTGCTTGTGCTCGCTCTCTCTCTCTCAAATAAATAATAAAAATAAATTATCTTCAAAAAAAGTCATTGAATAGCAAAAGTTTAAAAATTTTGATGAAGACCAACTTACTGGGTTTTCTTTTGTAGTTCATGTTTTTTGTGTCTTATTTTATTTTATTTTTTCTTAGAGAGTGTACGTATGCATATGAGTGAGGGGAGAGGCAAAGGGAGAGGGAGAGAATCTCAGACACACTCCTCACTGAGTGGGGAGCCAGACACAGGTCAGGGTTCCACCCCACAACCCATGAGATCACAACCTGAACCAAAACCAAGAGTCCAAAGTTCAACCGAGTCACCCAGGCACCCTGTGTCTTACTTTAAAAATCTTTGCCAAACCAAAGGACACTAAAATTTTCTCTTAAGTTTTCTTATATAAATGTTATAGTTTTAACTCTTACATTTGGGTCTGTGTTCTATTTTTGAGGTATCTTTGTAAATAATGTGAGGAAAGAGGGTTGTGATGCACTGCCTTTTGCATATGGATATCCAACTGTACAAACACTATTTGTTCAAAGACTTTTTTTAATTAATTAATTGTCTAGACATCTTGGTCAAAGGTCAAATGTCCCTTGTGTGTCTCTATTTTTGGACTTTCTATCCTGTGGCACTGATCTATTTATTTGTCTTCACATGAATACCACACCGTCTTATTATTGTAACTTTATAATTAGTCTTGAACACAGATAGTATAGATTCTTTAATCCTGTTTAGCTTTTCCAAAGCTGTCTTGGCTAGTCTAGAGCCTTTGCATTTCCATATAAATTTTAAAATCAGGGGCAGCTGGGTGGCTCATTCAGTTAAGCAACCAACTGATGATTTCGGCTCAGGTCATGATCTCAGGGTCATGAGACCAAGCCCTGCATTAGGCTCCCCACTGGGTGTGGAGCCTGCTTAAGATTCTACCTCCCCCTCTCCCTCTGCCCCCCTCCCCCTTCATGCTCTCTCTCAAATAAATAACTAAATAAATGATTTTAAACCAACTTGTAAACTGACCTCAAAAAACTGCTGCGGTTTTGGTTTGTATTACAAAAAAACCTATAGATCATATTGGAAATAATTGACATCTTAATATCAAGTGCCCCAATCCATGATACAGTTCTCCATTTATTGAGATATTCTTTAATTTCTCTCAGCAATGTTTTATAATTTTCAATGTATAGGTCTCACACATATTCTATCAAATTTATCCCTAAGCATTTCATATTTTATGCAATTATTAAAGATATTTTTATTTCAATTGCTATTATATAGAAATACACTTGATTTTAGTATACTGACCTTGCATCCTGAAAATTTGCTAAAATCACTTATTAGTTCTAATAACTTCTTTTGCAGATTCCTTAAGATTTTCTGTACAAACAATCATATTGTCTGCAAATAAAGGCAGATTTCCATCTTCTTTCCTTTCTGGAATTCTTTCATTTATTTCACTTAATTATTACATTCCAATACAATGTTGAACAAAAGTGGTGAGAGTGAACTTGGAAGGAAAGCATTTAGTCTTTCACAATTAAGTATGATGTTAGCAAAAAAAAAAAAAAGTATGATGTTAGCTATAGTTTCTCCATAGATGTCCCTTATCAGTTTGAAGAAGTTCCTTTTTATTCCTAGTTTGCTGAGACATTTTTCATAGATGCTGTTGATGTTGAATTTTGTCAAATGCTCTTTCTGTATCTATTGAAATGATCATACAGGGTTTTTTAGTCCATTAACATGATGAATTACGTTGATTATTTAAAGTTAAAGCCTATGATACAGCAATTGCACTACTAGAAATTTACCCAAAGAATACAAAAATACTGATTTGAAGGGGCACATGCACCCCCACGTTTATAGCAACATTATCAACAATAGCCAAATTATGGAAAGAGCCCAAATGCCCATCAACTGATGAATGAATAAAGACGTTATGGTATATATATATGTATATCTATATATATATATAGAAAGACAGAGAGAGAGCTATGATATATATACATATGTTGGAATTAATGGAACATTATTCAATCATCAAAAAAATAAAATCTTGCCATTTGCAATGACATGGATAGAGCTACAGTGTATTATGCTAAGCAAAATAAGTCAGTCAGAGAAAGAGAGATACCATATGATTTCACTCATATGTGGAATTTAAGAAACAAAACAGATGAACATGGGGGAAAAAAGAGGTAAACCATAAAACAAACTCTTAATAGACAGCAAATTGAGGGTTGCTGGAGGGGAGGTGGGCAAGGGGTTGGATTAAATGGGTGATGGGTATTAAGGAGGGCACTTGTGATGAGCACTAGGTGTTGTATGTAAGTGATGAATCACTAAATTCTACACCTGAAACTAATATTACACTATATGTTATAGTGTTATAGAATTTAAATAAAAACTTGAAACAAAAAAGTAATTAACCCCAAATAATAAAGTTAAATCAATTTTGCATTCCTGGGATAAACCCACTTTGTCAAGATGCATTATCCTTTTTATATATTATTGGATTAAATTTGATAAAATTATAGGGGCACCTGGGTGACTCAGTTGGTTAAGTATCTGACTCTTGATTTCGGCTCAGGTCATGATCTCAGGGTCATGAGATCAAGACCTGTGTCGGGCTCCATGCTCAGCACAGAGTCTGCTTGTCCCTCTCTCTCTGTTCCTCCCCCTGCGCTCTCTCTCTCTCTCATAAATAAATAAAATCTATAAAAAATAATAATAATAATTGAATGTCCTACTCTGAAGTCACAGTCTAACTTGGTGTCTTAAAAGACGTTTTAAAAGCTATTGTCGGTCATCAGGAGGCCTAGGGCTACAGCAGACCCAGGAACTGATGAGCTGAATAGACAAAGCACAGTCCCTCTCCTCCGCCTGCATGGAAAGACAGAAAACAGATTGAGGGAGCAGGAGGCCTCAGCCCAGCTGTTTCTGCTAGGTCCTGCCCATGGTCTTCAGTGACCTCCTGCAGCAGGTGGGAGGTGTCGGCCGCTTCCAGAAGACATATTTGCACAATTTTTTACAGAATTTCACTGCTGCCATCCCCACTCACCACTGCCGCCCACCTGCAAACGCCAACCTCAACAAAGGAAGACAGGCAGGGGCAGCCCAGGTCCTGCCTCCCTTTCACTGTCCCCCAACAGGGACTGCTTTTTCCCAACAGCACAGGGGCCACAGAGCCCTGCACCAACGGCTGGATCTATGACAACAGTACCTTCCCTTCTACCATCATGACTGAGGTGAGGATACCTGGGCCCCCTTGTCCCCCCTCCAGCCCCTGTGTCTCCATCTTACCATCCCCACACACAGACACAGACACTGTGTGACCCTAACCTGAGTTTGTCTAAATGTGGGAAAGCACTGGAGCTGTGAAGACCTTTGCCTAAAATGGAGGTGAGAGAACTGTGGTTGGAGTTGCAGACTTTCTGGTACAAGAGATTATGGAATCCCTCACAGGAAGCTACTCTCTGCCCCTCTGCCTTCACCAGGGAGAAACACTACTCAGGGAATCTAATATTCTGCTTTGGTTTCCCTGGGGAAGTGGACAATTCACACTTCCCTAGGAGGTGATAGAGAAGAAGAGAGAAAGGAGGTGTGCAGGTGGTGGAGGGCAAAGGGAATATTCCTGAGCAGGAAATATGGGGGCTTAGAGTCCCAGAGACAAAACAGTTTTCTGACTTCATCTAGATAGAGTTTTCAGCAGCTGAGACCAGGCTGCTAAGTGGTTCATCCAGCTGAATTCTGCACTCCGTATCTGTCACATCCATCATGCTCTTAACATCTGTTCTAGTCAATTGTCTTTTGGTTGAGAGGAAGAGAAGATCTCTTGAATCGGCTCATGGGAAAAAGGGGTATTACTGTAAGGATACATAGATTTGGAGGTGCCTGGGTGGTTCAGTCATTAAGCATCTGCCTTCGGCTCGGGTCATGATCCCAGGTTCCTGGGATCGAGCCCCACATCGGGCTCCCTGCTCAGCGGAAAGCCTGCTTCTTCCTCTCCCACTCCCCTTGCTTGTGTTCCCTCTCTGGCTGTCTCTCTCTCTCTGTCAAATAAATAAATAAAATCTTTAAAAAAAATTTTTTTAAACGGATACATAGATTTTAGGGAATCCAGGGATGGGAAACAATGTGTGTTCAGCCTTGTGGAAGCTGGAACCAGGATTTGGAGTACCAGAGGCATCTCTATACACTCACTCTCTCCTTCTCAGCCCATTTTGTCTGCATGTTCATCTTGTAAGATGTCCACCAGTCCCAGATCTGCTCCATTATCTCTCAGATTTAGGGCCCACTACCAACCAGAATGTTTCTGTGTATCTTAATCCAAGTTCTTAGAAAAGGCTCCGATTGGCTCAGTGCAATGACACTGATGAACCTCCCCTTACCCTGCAACTGGCTCAGGTGTCCACCCTTCATCTAATCATCATGCCAAGGCACAATACAGTGGAATTATGTAACCCACTGCTTATTAGTCAGGGATTTGCAGAGAAAATGCCCTAAGAAAGGGCTAGAGTAAGGCATAGTCCCCAAACTTGCCTAATGCAGGATCTGCCTGCACTAATCAAAATTAAGCCATACTCCCACTACAGACCCAAGACACAGAAACAGAAGGTGCCTAAGCATGGCTAGTCCTCCTTCCTCTGAGGTAAGCAGGCATTATATGCCATCCCCCCCACCAGGCATAGTTGGGGGGATTTTCTTCATTATTTGCCAGCCTCAACCCAAGTTCTAAGACATCCTTGTCCACCCATCTTAATTTATATGTTATGGGGAAGCAATTCTGCTTCCCCATTTCCCTTCTTAAAACTCTACGTTCTGCTTTCCAAGGTTGACAATACTCCAGGATCTATCAACCTAGCTTTTGCTTTTCTGTTCAAAAGAGCAGGCAGTTGTTTGGGTTTTTTAAGATTTTATTTATTTGAGAGAGACAGTGAGTGAGAGAGAGAGAGAGAGAGCACGAGAAGCAGACTCTCCCACTGAGCAGGGAGCCCAACACGGGGCTCCATGTCAGGACCCTGGGATGATGACCTGAGCCAAAGGCAGACACTTAACCACCACCCAGGTGCCCCAAGAGCAGGCAATTTGACCCAAAGCTCATATTTCTTGCCATGTAGGACAAAGAATCTGGGTAAGTGAGCACCTTGGATTTCCTTCAAAATGGAGACTTGGTAGTAATGTATCATGTTTTGTTTCAATGGCTGACAAAGTCAGATGCACATAGTTCTCCCATTCCCTGAGATGTATGGAGATTCCAAGGATAATCCATCATCCACCACCACACATGAGCATGAGGCACTAAAAGTCCTATTTCATTAGCACAGCCAGGATACCTCTTCCTTGAGCCAATAATGTAAAAGACTGTGCCTGCACCAGAGAACATTTCATTAGGATAATAGGCAGCTTACATGTATAACCCAATGTGAAGCTGGACCTTCTGAGTTGTGAAGCAAATGAAATGGCTCGCAAGTTAACAGGGGCTGTTTAAGCAAGATGCCTAATTTTAGTGAAGACACCCCACCCAAGCCACATGCTGTATCTGGTAGGCACAATAGCACAGGTCACCTGAGAGAAACAAGGCCCAGCTTGCCCCTTGGAATGACCCAACAACCCAAAGGGATGCTTCAGCACTCTGAATGCAAAGCAAAAGATAAATAAGTATAACAAGAAAACAATGCTGGATATGGGTGTATGGGTTATAATAAAATCCTGCCTGAGCTCTTCTCCTTGTTTTCTTCTCAATTAAAATGTCCTGAGCAATAACTAGCAGCTTCCATCTGAACTATATTAGTCAGAATCCTTTTTCACAAATGGCTGCAATTTAATTCAAGCTAATTTGAGTAGTAAAAGAGTGTATAAAATCTCCCACAACAAAACCACAAGTTAGGCAGAGATGTAGCTGGCTCTAGGGACAACAGTAACCAATACCATGGATGTCATCAGGATCCTTGCAGGCTTTCATCTGTGCTTCTCTTTGCATGCTGGGCATGTCCACTGTGCATAGGACCCTTCACAAGGTGTTCACTGACCCTTCTGGTATCAATCCTAATGACTTCCTCACCAGTGAGAAAAAGGGCTTCTGTTTCTCAGCTCTGACTTCAAAAAAATTCTAGGAAAGGGGCGCCTGGGTGGCTCAGTCATTAGGCATCTGCCTTCGGATCTGGTCATGATCCCGGGGTCATGGGATCGAGTCCCACATCGGGCTCCCTGCTCCATGGGAAGCCTATTTCTCCCTCTCCCTCTCCCACTCCCCCTGCTTGTGTTCCCTCTCTCACTGTGTCTCTCTCTGTCAAATAAATAAATAAAATCTTTAAAAATAATAATAATAAAATAAAATTAGAAATTAAAAAAATAAAAAAATTCTAGGAAAGACTTATTGGCTGGCTTGAGTCATGTTCCTACCCTTGGTCCAATGACTGTAGGGCAGGGAGGGCATGAGTTATTATGAATGACCCAGCCTGAGTCTCCTTGTTCACTCCTACTCTGCAGATGTGAACAGCCACCACTTTACCTTTCTATTTCCTGGTTGTACTGCCTTTTGTTTTCTCTTTTTCTCTTTTTCTTTCTCCTGAGGCCAGTCTCATAGCATCTGTCATTTATCATAGCCTCTCTCAAGTTAGCAGGGCAGAGCAGTCCTAGGTAGCAAATCTCTTAGTCAAGCTCAAACCCAACACTGTTTATTCCAAGATATTGTTAGTGGTAGTGAAGTATACATGAAGATAGGGAAGTATACATGAAGATAGGGAAGTATACGTGAAGATAGTGAAGTATACATGAAGATAGGGAAATACACATGAAGATAGGGAAGTATACATGAAGATAGGGAAGTATACATGAAGATAGGGAAGTATACGTGAAGATAGTGAAGTATATATGAAGATAGGGAAATACACATGAAGATAGGGAAGTATACATGAAGATAGGGAAGTATACATGTAAGATAGTGAAGTATACATGAAGATAGGGAAGTATACATGTAAGACAGTGAAGTATACATGAAGATAGGGAAATACACGTGAAGATAGGGAAGTATACGTGAAGACAAGGAAGTATACGTGAAGATAGTGAAGTATGCATGAAGATAGTGAAGTATGCATGAAGATAGGGAAGTATATGTGAAAATAGGGAAGTATACGTGAAGATAGTGAAGTATACGTGAAGATAGTGAAGTATACGTGAAGATAATGAAGTATGCGTGAAGATAGGGAAGTATACGTGAAGATGATAGTGAAGTATACATGAAGATAGTGAAGTATGCGTGAAGATAGGGAAGTATGTGTGAAGATAGGGAAGTATGCGTGAAGATAGGGAAGTATACGTGAAAATAGGGAAGTATACGTGAAGATAGTGAAGTATGCGTGAAGATAGGGAAGTATGCGTGAAGATAGGGAAGTATACGTGAAGATAGGGAAGTATGCGTGAAGATAGTGAAGTATGCGTGAAGATAGGGAAGTATACCTGAAGATAGGGAAGTATACATGAAGATAAGGAAGTATACATGAAGATAGGGCAATACACATGAAGATAGGGAAGTATACATGAAGATAGGGAAGTATACATGCAGCCCACAGTGCCACAGAGCACACAGCAATATCTGGTATCTGGGGTTTTAGGAGCACATGAAAAGAACACAGATGGCAAAAGCCAATACTAACCCTCGGATGGTGTAAGGCCCACGAAACTGTTGCTTTCACAGATGACAAGCACCTTAGAGCAGACCAGAGGCAGAGAGATTTTTTTCTGAGTATTCTGTATTCATGGATCAATTTCTAATCTGGACTACATATAGATTTCATCACTAAACTGCATACAGATCTTGTTCTCTTTGCACTCCTCTGACTTCTTACCTCTTTCCTACATCCTCTTGTTTCTTATCCCTCCATTCCTTAGCTCCTATTTATAATATCCTTAACCCACTCACTACAGTGTGTCCCACATGACTCTCCACAGTCATATTCCATTCACGTATTTCCATTAAAGTATTGTTAAAATTAAGTCCCAGCCTGACACAGCGCATAATCTTTTTCAAATTAAAGCTATATCAGACAACACATAGAATTATAGAATAGCAGTTATTTGAATAAAACAGCAATAAAGTCCATTGCTCTTTGGAGAAAGTATTCAGGGGCTGACATCCCAAATTCTACAACATGTGAATGTGTGTATCTATGGTAAAAGTCCTACATAATAATTATAGTCACAAACAAGGATTTCTCTCCAACCAAATCAAAATTATCAAGTAACTACACTTGAAAGATGAATTCATCTGCATATTATTAACCCATCTAGGGGGAATTCCCTAATTGTCCTGGTCATTCCAGCCCTTTTTCATTTTTTTGTTAACAAAAGAAATGAGTTTTAAGGGGCGCCTGGGTGGCTCAGTTGGTTAAGCGACTGCCTTCGGCTCAGGTCATGATCCTGGAGTCCCGGGATCGAGTCCCACATCGGGATCCCTGCTCAGCGGGGAGTCTGCTTCTCCCTCTGACCCTCTTCCCTCTCGTGCTCTCTATCTCTCATTCTCTCTCTCAAATAAATAAATAAAATCTTTAAAAAAAAAAAAAAAAAAAAAAAAAAAAGAAATGAGTTTTAAAATCCACTCAGAAGTGTATAAAAATTAGATCTTACTCATAAAGGAAATGCCACATCTCTTTATTATTTTGACTTAATTTTAATGGCACATCTGTCAGCAATATGATTTTTCTGCAGGCTCTAGAGCTGTTTTACTCCACCTAGAATGGAAATACTTTCAAAATGACAGTGTTTTCTTCATATTCATTAAAAAGAGCAACAAAATTTAAACTATCAGTTACAGTATCCAATTGCTGTTTATTTCAGGATTGCAAATAACCACAACCCTCTCAAATTTGGTTATGGGAAGTTAATGGAAGGATGCAAGAGTGTTTCACAGAACCCAAGGTCAAGAACTCGAGCCCACCCTTTTGAGAGACTGGGATCAGGTAGCTGAAGGGAGCACTCCATCCCGATTTCTCTGGCACTGACTAAGCTCTCACCCTGACTTCTCTCTGACTAGAGTACTTCATTCTCCCCTCTCCCTGCTCCCTCTCCCACTCTCTCATATTTCAGCTCCACTTCTACATTGTGCCAAACTTGGCCCTCCCACCCTACTTTAGGTATCCTTATAAATCTTACTTCCCTGAGTCACATTTCCAAGTCTGTAATAAAAATATCCTGATTAGCTCAATCTAGCTCCTGGGCCAGGTTTCTTCAGCTATGCCCAGAGAAGGTCAGGTTCAGGAGCCCTAAAGGAGAGTGAGGGGTTAGTGCCCAGGGAAGGGGATGTAGTCTGAGCTGGCATCCCAAAAGGCAACTTTTACGTGTTTTGAAGTAATATGAATCAATCTTGCCAGGAGAAAGTGATGAGAAAGATTGTGTGGCAGGGGGAGGGAAGCACTCTCTATGTGCTGGTCCCAATTCAGGACCCCAGGAGAGGGGTAGTTGGGCTTCCCTGGGGCCAGTCCAGCTCTCCTTGACCCAGCTCTTCTTTCCTCACTGTGGGACCTTGTGTGCACACACAAGACCTTGCCCCAGTTGAGCCAATCTATTTTCATGGCAGGAATGCTAGTTGCAAGCTTGATGTTTGGGACCTTGACAGGCAGGTCCCTGCTGGATCAGGAGCAAAGGGCTCTCTAGGCTGGACATGGAAGGAAGACTGGCATCCCTGAGGATCCAGGGAGGGACACATGCCTGATCCACCCAAGTCTGACCATGTCTGGAAAGTCTGTAGGAATCACACAACAGTCCATCAGCACTTCCCATGCTTCACTTCACTTCAATGTGAAGCCAACATGAGTGGAGTGGTACTATTACCTGCATTTTGCCAATTAGAAAACTGAAGTTCAAGGATATTAAATAATATGTCCAAATTGTCTGGAAGGAACTCAAGAAAGTTGTCAGTTGTGAATTCTGAGGAGTGGAATTGGGAAGAAGAGAAGTTTTCACTTTTCATTAATATATTTTTTAACTTTTGTGATAATTTATTATTTTATGACTGTAACAAGTAAATATTTAGTGTTTACTTTTTTAAAAGAAGAAAGTACAGTCACATAGCTAGCTAGAAAGTGACAAAGCAGGACAAAAACCTAGATTCCCCGACTCAGATCTACAACTTACTGTGAGTCCATGGGAAAGTTACACAACCTCTCTTAGGCTTGGTTCTTCCATCTATAAAATGGAGGTGTTGGTCTAAAAAATAAAATTTGCAAATATTAGAAATGTCATAGCAGATCAAAGGTACTCAAAATCAGCTTTATTCTTCACAAAATATAAGCCACAGCCATATCCATTTTCCAAAGCATAAACATCGCAAAAGATTTTTTAAAAAATTAAAGATCACTATCTATTGGGAGAGGTCTGACAGGAGTCACTATAGACCAACAGCCAAAGTACCAACCACACCTCAGAGCACTGGAAGCATTCCAAGCCTTGGAAATTTGTTAAAAATTAGGTTTCTAGCTTACCTTACAGGACATGACTGGGACTCATCATCCAAGTTGTTTTAAACACACCACTATGATTCTGATGAGAGGGTGTGGGCCCCTCCACCAAGGCGCTTGGGGATGTGTCAGGACCCTGGACAGCGGCAACACAACAAGCCTCCCAATACTCAGGGCCCTAAGATGCCAGCCCTCACCTTATCATTCCCCACTTTCCATCTCAGCACCCACCTCATGTCACATCTGGGCAACCTCACATGCATTTTTAGATTCCCAGGGCACCAAGGGCAAGACATCCAGGGAAACGGGCCAGAGAAGGAAGCAATGTGCTCTCTGTACATGTTTCCTCTCCCCACCACAGGCTGGGCTCCCCGAAGGTGCTGATCTGGACCCATCTGCAGTTAGTGGTGTCTTCTGCCTTCACACCCAACTTCCCAGCCTACTGTGCTTGCCGCTTCCTCTCAGGCATGGCTGTGAATGGCATCAGCAGCAACTCTCTGATGTTGAGTGAGAAGGGCCCTGGGAGGGCCAATCTCCTGGGGACTCCTGAGTCACAGGGTTTCAGTGGACCAGAAGACCTGACAAATTCAGACCTCAGCTCCTTCCCTGAGTGAAAACAGAGTCCACCTTTCCCAGCATCCCTGCCTATCAGGGCCTTTCCTGGAGTAGGCTGAGCCCAAAGCAGAAGGAAACTAAGATTACAGCCTCTTTGGAAGTTCTGATCATTTGGGGCTGGAATCCATCCCAGATATTTAGGGATCCCTGACATAATGAACTAAGTAAAGACTTGATAGAGATTAGGTGGGGTTCCTTAAAGAGGCCAATCAAACTGTGAGCCTTTAATTCAACATTCATTTACTGAACACAATTTTTTTCTTTCAGATTTTATTTATTTATTTGACACAGAGAATGAGAGAGAGAGCACAAGCAAGAGAAGCAGCAGACAGAGGGAGAAGCAGGGAGCCTGATGCAGGGCTCAATCCTGAGCCGAAGGCAGAAACTTTACCAACTGAGCCACCCAGGCACCCAACTGGAAACCATTTCAAAAGGAATTTTGTGTCAGACCCTAAACTGGGGATACAAAGTGAACAAGAGGACACTATCCATGACCTCAAAGAGTTAACAGTCTACTGGGGGAGACTGCCAAGCAGTTACAAATTAGTGTGTTAAAAGCTGTGATGGGGGCCATCCTGTGTGATGTGGGAGCTCAGAAGTGGGAAAATCTCCCCAGAAGAAGTGATATCTAAGGGGCGCCTGGGTGGCTCAGTTGTTAAGCATCTGCCTTCAGCTCAGGTCATGATCCCAGGGTCCTGGGATCGAGTCCCACATCGGGCTTCCTGCTCGGCGGGAAGCCTGCTTCTCCCTCTCCCACTCCCCCTGCTTGTGTTCCCTCTCTCTCTGTCTCTCTCTCTGTCAAAAAATAAATAAAATCTTTAAAAAAGAAGAAGAAGAAGTGATATCTAAGCTCAGAATTGACTGGAAATTGAGGCAGAAAGTGAAAGGGAGTAAGGTTCTGGGGCAGAGTTCTAGACAAAAAATAGAATATACAACAGAATATACAGAGGCCAGAAAGTATGACCCATTGGAGGAAATAAAAGTGGTATAGGATGCCCCGAGGGCAGGGCTCATTCATCTCTATTTTCCAGGGCAAGCAAAGGGCATAGCACAGAGTTGCCAACCCTAATGTTTGTTGAATTAAAATGAGTTGAAGGAAGTGCAGAAGGAGTGGCTATAGGCAAAAGTGGTTTGGGGGAAGCCAGGAAATATGGATGTTTGGGTTGGGGACACCAAATTGGAGTATGCCTGGGAATTCAGAGCCTTCCAGCCCATCCCTTGCTCCACACACACGCTGAACCTTGCAATGATCAAACGACCTTTGCCTTACCCTCTGACGGGCCTGGAGGTGCAGAGTAGGACTGAGCTCAAGAGAGGAGTCCTTCTGCTCCAATGTGAGGATCCTCATAATCACCTGGAAGTGACTACCACCACCCACATGCACACATACCTACACAAACCCTGACTGATCTGAGTTCTGCTCTTCTCCCCAGGCCTGGAGTGGTTGCCCATCCGTGCCCGACCAGGTCTGAGCCTCCTAATTGGATTTGTACCTTGACTTGGCCAGTTCTTCCTGGCTGACGTGGCTTATACTGTGCCCCACTGGCACCACCTGCAGCTGTTGGTCTCTCTGCCTTTCTTTGTCCTCTCCATCTACTCCAGGTGTGTGGGGCCTGAGGGTAGGATAGAGGGTTCAGAATAAGTGAATAAGATGGGCAGAGCATCTCCTAGAACTCCCTCTCTTCCCCCCTAGTATCAAAGCAGGTGAAAGCAAAAAGAATCAATGCTCAGTTTGATAGGTGGGGAAGACCATGGCCCAGAGAGGAGTAAGACTTGTTCCAGGTCTCCCAAGAAGACAGTAGCAATCCTTAGAGTAGAACCCAGGGCTCCTAACTCCCAGGCCAGAATTCTTTCCACCTCTCTAAGGTGTCTTCCTGCTCTGCCCTGTGCCCTTCTCAGGCAACCACAACTCTTGTCAACCCAGGCTGAAGTGGTGTTCGCTCCTGCCCCCACCCACAGTTTCTTCATTGAGTCTGCCCTCTGGTACTCCTTCTCAGGGAGGTTGAATCTCACCCCAATGGCCCTGCAGAGAGTGACCCAGATCAATGGGAAGCAGGAAAAGAATGCCAAGCTGAGTGGGAGGTGAGAACCTGGGACTTTCTGTGACACCTCCCGAGGGCTCTGCCTGCCCTTACCCTCAGCCCAGAACCCAAGACATCTGGTGCTTCCCAGGGCAGGGAATGGGGATATGGGTCCCTAGGGGGAACCCAGGCCCTGAGCCTCATCTATCCAAGCAGCTGCTCCAGATGAGTCTGTGGAAGGACTTAACCAAGGGCCTAGCCCAGCCCTCAATGTTGCAGCTACTGTGTTCTTCTCATGTTCACCCCCTCTGCCTCTGCCTCATGCCACTATGGTAGGTCCATTCTTGTTCGGATAAGAGATGGAAAAACTGATAGACAGATACAGACTAAGAAAACAGGACAGGCTGAGAAGGCGAAAGGCTGAGGGAGGCCCCACAACAAGTGGAAAAGGGCACAAGTGCCCTGGAGGTTCAGAGGGTTCTACCTCTCCAGGGAAAGCTCAGCTGTCCCTCAAAATCTGAAGTTCCTTGCTCCCCTCCCAAGAGCTTTGAACTCAACCCCACTGCCCTTGGGGGAGAAAAGAAACAGCTACCCTCAGAAGCCCTAAAAGCTGTGTGTCATAGGCCCTCATATTCCCCTGAAGATGTCTGTAATCTTCTATTGCGATGCACACTGCCACATATTTAGCAGCTGAAAATAGCACACATTTATTATCTCACTTTTACTGTGGGTCAGGAGTCAGACCACAGCTTAGCTTAAGTCCCCCACTTAGGGTCTTACAAGGCTGAAACCAAGGAAACAGATGGTCTGCATTCTCATCTAGAGGCTCAACTGGTAAATAATCCACTTCCAACTAAGTTCACTCAGGTTGCTGCCCGAATTCATTCCCTTGCAGATGTAGGACCCAGGGCCCTGGCTTCTTGCTGACTGTTGGCTAGAGGTTGTCCTGAGCTTCTAGGGACAGTGTCCTCAGCTCCTTGCCATGGGGGCTTACCCAACATGGCTGCTTACTTCATCACGCCAGCAAGTAGAGTCTCAGAGTGGGTCTGCAAGCAGGGGCCACCCTAGAGCGTCTGCCACAATGTCTTCCTAAACACTGTGCAACATGTCCGTGGCAATGCAGTCATTTGCAGTTGACAAAGGTACAGCGATGACCTCACATGATTTGCATATTTCCATAATAGCTCTGAAGGAAAACTTACAGGTAATCCATGTTTATGAAGTAATATTAGGCAATAGGAATAAGCAAACACAAAAAATTTTAATGATTTCCTAACCCTATCTTTCAGAAACAACCACCATTAAACTACTGGCGTATGCCTGTCCAGACTTTTACTGTTTTTACATTGAGAAACATACAAACACACCATAATTTATATTACATGTAGTACAAAAATGCAACCATACTCTTCCTACAGCTCTAGAATCTTTTTTTTTCAATTTTTGGTATTTATTCATTTAAGTAATCTCTACACCCAACATGGGACTCGAACCCATGACCCTGAGATCAAGAGTCGCACACTCCTCTGAAAAAGCCAGCCAGACGCCCCTAGAATCGGTTTTTCCTTCACATTTCATGAACATCTTTCCATAACAATAAATGTAGACTTACACAGTTGACTCTGTATTCTCACTAAAAAACCACCTCCAAATGGGCTCTATTCTCTTTGGCTGTGCAAAGGACTGGGAGAGCAATGAAGGCAGGAGGTTTCCAAGGTGACAAGCAACTCAAGCCGACTCATAACAGACATCAGGAAAATGAGGCTCTACCTGTTTCCAGTCTAGGCTACGCCGAAGTTGTACAAGATAGGAGTGGTAGGGCAATTCATTGGCATGTGGTTTATTCATGCTAGTTGTTCCTTTGCCAGTAGCAGAAATAACAGGCAGACTCTAGAAGTTTGAGGGCACATGGGTTAGGTATATTCCTTATATCCACCACTTGAACCCTCCACCATATTACTTTATTCATGTTCTGCACACAAACACCTCCCAAACTCCATGTCTTTCTCATCTCTTCCCTTTTCTCTTCACACACACACACACACACACACACACACACACACACACACACATTAAAAAAAGCACTGTTTCTTCCTCTTTCTCATTTGCATGTCTCCAAGCATCTTGCTCCCCAACCTTTCGGGCTGTTGTTGATGGAGATTACTGTGTTGATCCAACTGTACCGACTGAATGTCTGCCCTCTCTAACCACAAAACATCACACACAAAACATTGCCAAACATGCAAGACCACTTATAAGATCTCTTATGCACGTTCACTGGCTGTATTTCCTTTCCTGGTGGTTTCTCCCTGTGTAATTACAATAAATTTACCCCCACCCTGATCAGAATTCCATATTAAAAGATTAAATAGTATCCCATAATTTTGTAATTTATATTACTAGTACGAGTGGTAAACACAAGGCTCTTTCCTGCTCTTCTTTATTATAAACAAGGTTGCCATAAGTATCCATATACAAGCATCCCAAGCATCTGTCTGATATGCCCTGGATAAAGCTTTAAAGTGTGCTCGTTAGGCCAAAGGCATGAAAATATGTAAGGCTTTTCACAGATACTGTCAACCTACTCTCTGGAAAAGTAATATTTTTCATAAGTGTATAAGATACCTTCATCCACAATGAGCACTATTGCTCTTAGAAGCAGAAAATACTATCTTGATGTTTTAATTCACATGTATTTGATTTTGGAGGAAGTTGAAACTTTCCTTCATATGATTTTGAACTATTCATAATTTCTTTTTCAAAAACTTTCTATTCATATCCCTTGCTTTTTTCTTTTTACTGACTTGTTAGAACCCTCTTTTACATTAAAGATACTAACCTATTACCATATATGACCAATATTTTTTGGATTGTAAAATCTCTTTTGAATGTATCACTTTTTAAAAATTAAGGAACTTTTAGGGTGCCTGAGTGTCTCAGTTGATTGAATGTCTGACTCTTGATTTCGACTCAGGTCATGATCTCACTGTTGTGAGATCCAGCCTCATGTCAAGCACAGTGCAGAGTCTGCTTAAGATTCTCTCTCTCCTTCTCCCTCTGCCCCTCCTCCTGCTCTCTCTCTCTCTCTGTCTCTCAAATAAATAAGTAAATATCTTTTAAAAATTAAAATTAAAGAACTTTTATTTATTTATTTATTTATTTAAATCTATCCAGTTTTTTAAAAATTCAGCTTCCATGTTTCAGATTACATTTAGGTTATTCTCCTCCTGAGTATAAACTATTCCCCTAGATTTTCTTCAAGCATGTTTATATTTGTTTAGGCTTTTATATTTTGTCATAATCCATCTGAAATATAGTTGAACATAAGTTAGGAAGTAGGATTCTATTTTTTCGCCTAGATTAGTAAATTGTCCCAAACCCACTTAATCAATATGCCAACCTTTCCTGGCTGGTGTGAAACACTACCCTTATCACATATTGTTTCTAGACTCTTCAGTCCCCTTGACTTGTCTGTCTATTCTGGTGCCAATACTATTCTGATTGATTCTTAGAGAGTGGCTCATATAAGATTGTCTTCTGCGGACAACCTCTCACTGTGCCCTTCGCCAGCCTTGTAGCAGGACACAGCACCTCATTGCATCTCTAAGGAACAAAGCGGCCCCACAAAGTGTCACTAAACATTATTGATTTTATGAATACTTCATGGAGAGATGGAAGGGATGTTTATATCATATACCACACAGCCAAAAAACTTAATAGGCATTTCTGCTTTCCCTCAAATTCATCCTTGGCTAACAACCATTGATTCTTGCCCTCTCTCTCCTGACACTTCTTCCACGTAACCTCTAAAATCTGCTACCAAGAATTTATCTCTAGTTGTAGTTTGCATACATCACCCAGCAAAGCAAAACTGCCATGAAATGAATCCTTCTTTCTTAGAATTCATCAGTTATTACTTGAACATCCCTAGGAGAAGGGGTCTCTCAAAAACACCTTCTCCCTCCACCTTCTCCCAGTGCAATCAACTATCAAAAGCAGGTCTCTTAAGACAGGGAATTGGGGGGAGTGTTGACGGGAAGACCTAAGTAAAAAACACTTTCTCCTACATAATTATACATAATTATAAAAAGTAGTCTAATATGTGATAGATAATATTCCATCTCTTATAGTTAAGAAAAGACATCCTTACCTATATCCAAAAGATAAAAAACCCACTCACAAGACTGACGTAGGCCTAAACAAAGAACAGATGTGAGAGCAGTTTGCTAGCCGCAGTTGTTATGTAGATGTGGCATGGCCATTACCCAAAGCACATCCCCTCTGCTTTTGCCCCAGGTCCACACTCTTGTTCAGCTTCTATGGTATAGTCATGAGTCTGCAAAGTTTTGGGATCAACATGTCTCTGTTCCAGGTGCTCTTTCCAACTGTGAACCTACCGTTTTATTTCCTGAGCGTTTTTTTATTTTTTTGAGAACTTTTTTATTTATTTGAGGGAGAGACAGCATGAGTGGGAGGAGGGGCAGAGGAAGAGGGGAAGCAGACTCCTCACTGAGCAGAAGCCTGATGTGGGACTCCATCCCAGGACCCTGGAATCATGACCTGAGCCAAAGGCAGAAGCTTAACGACTGAGCCACCCAGACACCCCTCCTGGGCTTTTTGGTCACCAAACGCCTGGGCCACAGGCCTACCCAATGACCTCCTTGTTGCTGTCAGGGATCTGCACTCTGGCCTGTGTGATGACACCCCTGAATGAGCATGTCCCCCATTCCTGCTCTTGTCCTGGTCCCTTTCCAGAACCAGACCCTAACCTGGCAAAAGCCAGCTACCTAGAAGAGTAGTAAAGGCCCAAGACTCCTCCAAACCTCTCCCAGTACCCTGTCATCACCTTCATTTCCTTCCAAGCCACTTACTCCTCCATGTCCCAATAGCTGCATTAGGAAAGGGCTGTGTGACTAGCTCCATGAACTGCATCCTCAGGTACACAGGGGAGCTGTATCCCACAGGAATTCAGTGAGTGGGTGTGAAGTAAGAGTCCAGGATGGGACAATCAAGCCCCAGAGCCAGGAGGCTTCCAGTCATAAAAAGCACAAAGGTCAATCGTTCATTTTTTTAAGGCAAGAAAGGAGGACAAAAACATATAAAAATTAAGACAAATTAAAGACAAAAAGTAAGATGTATCAATGATTCCAACTATATCAGTCACCAAAATAAATGTAAATAGGTTAAACCTTCCAGTTAAGAGGCAGAGACATTCCAAGTTAATTTTATTTACCACTCTATACAGTTTAAGGACCCATCTAAAATGTTAGCACATGAAAATGTTACATATAAAGAAACAGAAAGGGGCACCTAGGTGGCTCAGTCATTAAGCGTCTGCCTTCGGCTCAGGTCATGATCCCAGGGTCCTGGGATTGAGCCCCACATCAGGCTCCCTACTCAGCGGGAAGCCTGCTTCTCCCTTCCCCACTCCCCTTGCTTCTGTTCCCTCTCTCTCTGTCTCTCTCTCTGTCAAATAAATCAATAAAATCTGAAAAGAAAAAGAAAGAAACTGAACTATAGATCTAGAGTACTTACAAAGACACAAAATATTTATGAACAAGTCTATGCAGATAAATTTAAAGTTTACATGAAATTGACAAAATCCTGAAGAAAAAGATAATATAGGAAAACTAATTCTAGAATAAATTGAAAATCTAAATAGGAAATCTTAAAATCTTGTCTCAAAGAAGACACCAGGCCCAAATAATAACACAGGTGAGTTCTACCACACTTTAAAAAAAAACGATCTTCCAATACTATACCAATGCTTCCTCCAAAAAGAGAAAAAGATGAAATTATCTCAGATTCATTCTCTGAGGCAGTTGATACTGAGCCCAAAGGAGTATTGCTGTGAAATAAAGACTACAGACCAATATCACTCATAAACAGATACAAAATCCTAAATAAAATGTTAGAAAAATGTGATTAACATAACAATAAAAAAATTTTAAAAAATGTTAGAAAAATGAATCCAGTGATATATAAAAAAAAATAATACATTATGACCATGGAGAGTCAATCTCAGGAAAGCAAGGGTAGTTTAACCTGAGAAAATATATTAATGTCACCATATTAATAGATTATAACCCTAATAAAAGTAGAAAAATATTTAATAAAAATTAACATATATTAAAAATTCTTAGTAAAGCAAATAATAGAAAGAAATTTATCTTGATGTAGAACATCTACCCAAAATCCCCAGCAAAGATTATACTTAATGGTGAAACATTAGAAGCATCCCCTTTAAACTTGGGAACAAGACCAAGGTGCCTGCCTATCTCTTCCTCTAATCAGTATAATTCTGGATTGTGTGGTCAGGGCTCAGGATAAGAATAACGAATAACAGAACTAGAACTGGAAAGGAAAAATCAATACTGTTGCTATTTACAGAAGATATAATTGCCGATACAAAAGTCTGAAATTATTAGAAATAGTAAAATTTGGCAAGGTGACTGGATACAAGGTCAATAAATAAAAAATCAATTGCATTCTCCACTCTGGTAAAAAGTAGTTAGAAAGTGGGGCGCCTGGGTGGCTCAGTCATTAAGCGTCTGCCTTCAGCTCAAGTCATGATCCCAGGGTCCTGGGATCAGTCCCGCATCCGGGTCCCTGCTCCGTGGGAAGCCTGATTCTCCTTCTCCCATTCCCCCTGCTTGTGTTCCCTCTCCCACTGTGTCTCTCTCTGCCAAGTAAATAAATAAAAATCTTTAAAAAAAAAGTAGAAAGTTTAATTTTTTAATTCCTATATTGAGAAAATTTTTAAATTATACTGAAAGGTATTTTAAAAACTTAAATAAATTTTTATGTGCCTGGATCAGAAATCTCATGTCAACTCATAATTGACATAAGATAATATAAAAATGTCAGTCATTCCAATACTTATTTATAAATTCAATGCAAATCTGATCAAAATTCCAGTGGAAGGGAACCTGGCTGGCTCAGTTGGTAGAGCGTGTGACTCTTTTTTTTTTTTTTTTATGTTATGTTAGTCACCATACATTACATCATCAGTTTTTGATGTAGTGTTCCAGAGCGTGTGACTCTTGATCTCAGGGTTGTGAGTTTGAGTCCCAGGTTGGGTGTGGAGATTACTTAAAGAAAATAAAATCTTAAAAAAAAAAAATTCCAGGGACACCTGCGTGGCTCAGTCAGTTAAGTGTCTGATTCTTGATCTCAGCTTGGGTCTTGATCTCAGGGTTGTGAGTTTAAGCCCCTGGACTTGGAGTCTATTTCAAAAATTTTTTTTAATTTAATTTAATTTTTAAAAAAAAATTCCAGGGGCACCTGGGTTGCTCAGTCAGTTAAGTATCTGCCTTCAGCTCAGGTCATGATCTCGGGGTCCTGGGATTGAGCCCCACCTACCCCACCCCATCCCCCTTGGGTCCCTGCTCAGTGGGGAGTCTGCTTCTCCCTCTCCCTCTGCCCCTCCCCCCACTCACGCTATCTCTCTCTCTCTCTCTCAAATAAATAAATAAAATCTTTTTAAAAATTCCAATGGATATTTTCCAAAAACTTTAAAAAAGCAAATGGTAAAATGTATATAAAAGTGCAATAGGCCCTCCCCCAGAAGATCAACACAAACAGCCAGCAAGCCAAGACCAAGTTGATCGATCAAGGAGAATAGGAGAACTCCAGCGCTAGGGGAATACTGCACATAGATTCATGGCTTTTTTTTTTTTTTTTTTTTTTTACCATGATTCATTATTTCATCAAAGTTAATTTTTGTTGACTTTTTTTTATTTTTCTTTTTCCCTTTTTCAACCAACATCTTATAAATCCCTTTTTTTAAAAAAAAAACATTTTTTATTTTTTTTTCATTTTTAGAGTCATATTTTATCCCTTCATAGTAGTTATCCTTGTTTTTGGCATATATATATAAGTTGTTCTCTCTTTAAAATTTTGAGGTACAGTTTCTTCTAACAGATCAAAATATACCCTAAACCACTAGTGTATGGCTTTGTTCTAGTCTCCTGCCTGATCACATTCTCTCCCTTTTTCCTTTTTTTTTTTTTCCTTAAATCTTCTTTCTTTTTTCAAACAACTTATCTTACCAAGTCCTTTTATAAAATCTTTTATAATTTTCATCTTTACAGTCATCTTCCATCCCTTCATTGTATCAACCCTTATTTTGTACATATATGTCTTTCTTCCTTTAAAATTTTAGGAGGCACTGTTTTCTAACAGACCAAAATACGCCCAAAATCTAGTGTGTGGCACTGATCTATGCACTAGCCTGATCATATTTGATCATATTCTGCCTTTTTTGAATTGTTTTGTTTTTGTTTTTATCTTTTTTCTTTTTTTTTTTCTCTTTCTTTTTTCTTTCTTTCCCTTTCTTTTCCCCTGGTTTCAGGTCTTTTCTGATTTGTATACAGTATATTTCCTGGGGACGTTGTAAACCTGTTAGCCTTTTGTTCTCTCATTCATCTATTCTCCTCTGGACAAAATGACAAGACGAAAGAAATCACCTCAGCAAAAAGAACAAGAGGTAGTACCGTCAGCCAGGGACCTACTCAATACGGACATTAGTACGATGTCGGACCTAGAGTTCAGAATCATGACTTTAAAGATACTAGCTGGGCTTGAAAAAAGCGTGGAAGTTATTAGAGAAACCCTTTCTGGAGAAATAAAAGAACTAAAATCTAACCAAATCGAAATCAAAAAGGCTATTGATGAGGTGCAATCAAAAATGGGGGCACTAAATGCTAGGATAAATGAGGCAGAAGAGAGAATCAGCGATATAGAAGACCAAATGATGGAAAATAAAGAGGCTGAGAAAAAGAGAGAGCAACAACTACAGGATCACGAGGGCAGAATTCGAGAGATAAGTGATACGATAAGACGAAACAACATTAGAATAATTGGGATCCCAGAAGAAGAAGAGAGAGAGAGAGGGGCAGAAGGTATATTGGAGCAAATTATAGCAGAGAACTTCCCTAATGTGAGGAAGGAAACAGGCATTAAAATCCAGGAGGCACAGAGAACCCCTCTCAAAATCAATAAAAATAGGTCAACACCCCGACATCTAATAGTAAAACTTACGAGTCTCAGAGACAAAGAGAAAATCCTGAAAGCAGCTCGGGAGAAGAGATATGTAACCTACAATGGTAGAAACATTAGATTGGCAACAGACCTATCCACAGAGACCTGGCAGGCCAGAAAGGACTGGCAAGATATCTTCAGAGCACTAAACGAGAAAAATATGCAGCCAAGAATACTATATCCAGCTAGGCTATCATTGAAAATAGAAGGAGAGATAAAAAGCTTCCAGAACAAACAAAAACTAAAGGAATTTGCAAACACGAAACCAGCTCTCCAAGAAATATTGAGAGGGGTCCTCTAAGCAAAGAGAGAACCTAAAAGCAGCAAAGAGCAGAAACGAACACAGACAACAGACAGTTAACAGTCACCTTACAGGTAATACAATGGCACTAAATTCATACCTTTCAATAGTTACCCTGAATGTAAATGGGCTAAATGCCCCAATCAAAAGACACAGGCTATCAGATTGGATTAAAAAACAAGACCCATCCATATGCTGTCTGCAAGAGACTCATTTTACACCCAAAGACACCCCCAGATTGAAAGTGAGGGGGTGGAAAACCATTTACCATGCTAATGGACACCAAAAGAAAGCTGGGGTGGCAATCCTTATATCAGACAAACTAGATTTTAAAACAAAGACTGTAATAAGAGATGAGGAAGGACACTATATCCTACTTAAAGGGTCTATCCAACAAGAAGATCTAACAATTGTAAATATCTATGCCCCGAACATGGGAGCAGCCAATTATATAAGGCAATTAATAACAAAAGCAAAGAAACACATTGACAACAATACAATAATAGTGGGGGACTTTAACACCCCCCTGACTGAAATGGACAGATCATCTAAGCAAAAGATCAACAAGGAAATAAAGACTTTAAATGACACACTGGACCAAATGGACTTCACAGACATATTCAGAACATTCCATCCCAAAGCAACGGAATACACATTCTTCTCTAGTGCCCATGGAACATTCTCCAGAATTGATCACATCCTAGGTCACAAATCAGGTCTCAATCGGTACCAAAAGATTGGGATCATTCCCTGCATATTTTCAGACCACAATGCTTTGAAACTAGAACTCAACCACAAGAGGAAAGTCGGAAAGAACTCAAATACATGGAGGCTAAAGAGCATCCTACTAAAGAATGAATGGGTCAACCAAGAAATTAAAGAAGAATTAAAAAAATTCATGGAAACCAATGAAAATGAAAACACAACTGTTCAAAATCTTTGGGATACAGCAAAGGCAGTCCTGAGAGGAAAGTATATAGCAATACAAGCCTTTCTCAAGAAACAAGAAAGGTCTCAAATACACAACCTAACCCTACACCTAAAGGAGCTGGAGAAAGAACAGCAAAGAAAGCCTAAACCCAGCAGGAGAAGAGAAATCATAAAGATCAGAGCAGAAATCAATGAACTAGAAACCAAAAGAACAGTAGAACAGATCAACGAAACTAGGAGCTGGTTCTTTGAAAGAATTAACAAGATTGATAAACCCCTGGCCAGACTGATCAAAAAGAAAAGAGAAATGACCCAAATCAACAAAATCATGAATGAAAGAGGAGAGATCACAACCAACACCAAAGAAATACAAACAATTATAAGAACATATTACGAGCAACTCTATGCCAGCAAATTAGATAACCTGGAAGAAATGGATGCATTCCTAGAGATGTATCAACTACCAAAATTGAACCAGGAAGAAATAGAAAACCTGAACAGACCTATAACCACTAAGGAAATTGAAGCAGTCATCAAAAATCTCCCAAGAAACAAAAGCCCAGGGCCAGATGGCTTTCCAGGGGAATTCTATCAGACATTTCAAGAAGAATTAATACCTATTCTCCTGAAACTGTTCCAAAAAATAGAAATGGAAGGGAAACTTCCAAACTCATTTTATGAGGCCAGCATTACCTTGATCCCAAAACCAGACAAAGACCCCATCAAAAAAGAGAATTACAGACCAATATCCTTGATGAACATGGATGCAAAAATTCTCACCAAAATACTAGCCAATAGGATCCAACAGTACATTAAAAGGATTATTCACCACGACCAAGTGGGATTTATTCCTGGGCTGCAAGGCTGGTTCAACATCCGCAAATCAATCAACGTGATACAATACATTAACAAAAGAAAGAAGAAGAATCATATGATCCTCTCAATAGATGCAGAAAAAGCATTTGACAAAGTACAACATCCTTTCTTGATCAAAACTCTTCAGAGTATAGGGATAGAGGGTACATACCTCAATATCATAAAAGCCATCTATGAAAAACCTACAGCAAATATCATTCTCAATGGGGAAAGGCTGAGAGCTTTTCCCCTAAGGTCAGGAACACGGCAGGGATGTCCACTCTCACCACTGCTATTCAACATAGTATTAGAAGTCCTAGCCACAGCAATCAGACAACAAAAAGAAATCAAAGGCATCCAAATCGGCAAAGAGGAAGTCAAACTCTCACTCTTTGCAGATGATATGATACTGTATGTGGAAAACCCAAAAGACTCCACCCCAAAACTGCTAGAACTCATACAGGAATTCAGTCAAGTAGCAGGATATAAAATCAATGCACAGAAATCAGTGGCATTCCTATACACCAACAACAAGACAGAAGAGAGACAAATCAAGGAGTCGATCCCATTTACAATTGCACCCAAAACCATTAGATACCTAGGAATAAATCTAACCAAAGAGGCAAAGGATCTGTACTCAGAAAACTATAAAATACTCAGGAAAGAAATTGAAGAAGACACAAAGAAATGGAAAAACGTTCCATGCTCATGGATTGGGAGAATCAACATTGTGAAGATGTCAATGCTACCTAGAGCAATCTACACATTCAATGCAATCCCCATCAAAATACCATCCACTTTTTTTCAAAGAAATGGAACAAATAATCCTAAAATTTGTATGGAACCAGAAGAGACCCAGAATAGCCAGAGGAATACTGAAAAAGAAAAGCAAAGCTGGCGGCATCACAATTCCGGACTTCCAGCTCTATTACAAAGCTGTCATCATCAAGACAGTATGGTACTGGCACAAAAACAGACACATAGATCAATGGAACAGAACTGAGAGCCCAGAAATGGACCCTCAACTCTATGGTCAACTTATTTTTGACAAAGCAGGAAAGAATGTCCAATGGCAAAAAGACAGTCTCTTCAACAAATGGTGTTGGGAAAATTGGACAGCCACATGCAGAAGAATGAAACTGGACCATTTCCTTACACCACACACAAAAATAGACTCCAAATGGTTGAAAGACCTAAACGTGAGACAGGAGTCCATCCAAATCCTAAAGGAGAACACAGGTAGCAACCTTTTCGACCTTAGCCGCAGCAACTTCTTCCTAGAAACATCGCCAAAGGCACGGGAAGCCAGGGCAAAAATGAACTATTGGGATTTCATCAAGATAAAAAGCTTCTGCACAGCAAAAGAAACAGTCCACAAAACCAAAAGACAACCGACAGAATGGGAGAAAATATTTGCAAATGACATATCAGATAAAGGGCTAGTATCCAAAATCTATAAAGAACTTATCAAACTCAACACCCAAAGAACAAATAATCCAATCAAGAAATGGGCAGAAGACATGAATAGACATTTCTCCAAAGAAGACAACCAAATGGCCAACAGGCACATGAAAAAGTGCTCAACATCGCTTGGCATCAGGGAAATCCAAATCAAAACCTCAATGAGATACCACCTCACACCCGTCAGAATGGCTAAAATTAACAAGTCAGGGAACGACAGATGTTGGCGGGGATGTGGAGAAAGGGGAACCCTCCTACACTGTTGGTGGGAATGCAAGCTGGTGCAACCCCTCTGGAAAACAGTATGGAGGTTCCTCAAACAGTTGAAATTAGAGCTACCGTTCGATCCAGCAATTGCGCTACTGGGTATTTACCCCAAAGATACAAATGTAGGGACCCGAAGGGGTACGTGTACCCCAATGTTTATAGCAGCAATGTCCACCATAGCCAAACTGTGGAAAGAGCCAAGATGCCCATCGACAGATGAATGGATAAAGAAGATGTGGTATATATACACAATGGAATATTATGCAGCCATCAAAAGGAATGAGATCTTGCCATTTGCAACGACGTGGATGGAACTGGAGGGTGTTATGCTGAGTGAAATAAGTCAATCAGAGAAAGACATGTATCACATGACCTCACTGATATGAGGAATTCTTAATCTCAGGAAAGAAACTGAGTGTTACTGGAGTGGTTGGGGGTGGGAGGGATGGGGTGGCTGGGTGATAGACATTGGGGAGGGTATGTGCTACGGTGAGCGCTGTGAATTGTGCAAGACTGTTGAATCACAGATCTGTACTTCTGAAACAAATAATGCAACATATTTTAAGAAAAAAGAAAAAGAAGAAGATAACAGGAGAGGAAGAAAAGGGGAGTATGTCAGAGGGGGAGACGAACCATGAGAGATGATGGACTCTGAAAAACAAACTGAGGGTTCTAGAGGGGAGGGGGGTAGGGGGATGGGTTAGCCTGGTGATGGGTATTGAGGAGGGCATGTTCTGCATGGAGCACTGGGTGTTATGAACAAACAATGAATCATGGAACACTGCACCAAAAACTAATGATGTAATATATGGTGATTAAGATAACAATAAAAAATTAAAAAAAAATGCAATAGGCCACATATAACTAAGATAGTTCTTTTTTTTTTTCTTTAAGACTTTATTTCAGGGAGAGAGAGAGAGAGCATGAGCAGGGGGAGGGGTAGAGGGAGAAGGAGAGGGACAAGTAGACTCCTCTCTTAGCAAGGAGCCTAACATGGGACTTAATCCCAGGACCCCAAGATCATGACCAGAGCCAAAGTCAGACACTCAACCGACTAAGCCACCCAGGTGCCCCAATTTTTTTATTTTTGTAGGCTGCACATCGAGGGGGCTTGAACTCATGACCCTGAGATCAAGACCTGAGCTGAGATCAAGAGTCGACACTTAACGGACTGAGCCACCCAGGTGCCTCTAAGGTAGTTTTTTTAAAAAGAATGAAGTAGGGGCGCCTCTGTGGCTCAGTCGTTAAGCATCTGCCTTCGGCTCAGGTCATGATCCCAGGGTCCTGGGATTGAGCCCCGCACCGGGCTCCCTGCTCCGTGGGAAGCCTGCTTCTCCCTCTCCCACTCCCCCTGCTTGTGTTCCCTCTCTCGCTGTGTCTCTCTGTGTCAAATAAATAAATAAAATCTTTAAAAATAAATAAATAAAAAGAATTAAGTAGAAGGATTTGTCCTACCAGAAATCAAGGCATATTATAAACTCTTATTATAAAAATGTAGTAATTAAGACAGTGGATGATGGAGTAGGAAAAAACAAATTGCCCAGTGGGAAAGAATAGCAAGCTCAGAACCAGACCCACACACAGGAGAAAGCTGCAGAGGAAGCATTGCAGATGATTGGATAAAACATGGACCATTCAATAAATAGTATCAGGACATCTACTCACCCATATGCAAAATAAATAAAATGTAATTCATATTTCAATCTTAAACAAAAATTAATTCTTTCCGAAGAGGAAAGGATTTCTTAAGACATAAAAAGGGCTAACCAAAACAGGAACATTGATAAATTTTTCTGCTTTGAGTTTTTTTTTTCAATTCTGGCCATCTGTTTCACTATAAATAATGTGAAAAGAGTAAAAGAAGGTATTTGCAAGGATTTGTATCCAGCACTTATAACGAACTTCTGGAAATCAATTAGAAAAAAGATTTCTATTTCCATTAAAATGACAAAAAAACACTGAAAATAAGCCCAAAAAAAGTATAAAGTATTTTAAAATATCCTTAAAAACACCAAAGAGCTGGAATAAGATTAAAGGAAAACTAGGCCAATGGTCTAAGGGAAATCAGGAACCCAGAGAGATAAGCATCTAGGCAAATACTGTACAGAATGGGGAAAGTTGTGGGTCTTCTCTTTGACCTCGGAATCAACTGTGTAACACACTACTGGGGGGTCCTAGCCAACACTGATCTACTAGAAAGGAAAGAGAAATAAGAAATTTAAAAGGAAAGTGTTTAAAATGTCATTATTTAGAGAGAATATGATCATCTACCTAAATAAACCAATAAAATCAACAAACAATTAAAACTGATAAGAGAGTTCAGCAAGGATGCTGGATACAAAATCAAATTACCAGAAGATGAATAGCAATAATCTAGAAGCAATAATCTAGAAAATCTTTGAAAATTAAGATACCATTCTGAATAATGCCTAAAGCTAGGTAATCACTAGGGAATTGACATAGGACACCCAAGACTTTCATGGAGAGAATTTTTGAAACTCTTTTAAGATCATGAAGATTATCTTAGTAAATGGAGAGAGATCCCACACTCTTCTTTAAATGACATAATGTGGGGGCACCTGAGTGGCTCAGTTGGTTAAGCATCTGCCTTCAGCTCAGCTCATGTTCCCAGGGTCCTGGGATCCAGCCCCTCATTGGACCCCTGCTCAGCGGGGAGCCAGCTTCTCCCTCTGCCTCTGCCTCTCCGTGTGCTTGAGCTCTCTCTCTCTATCTCTCTCTCATAAATAAATCTTTTTTAAAAATTAAAACATTTAAAAAAATAAATAAAAGATCACTTTGTGGCAGGGGAAATGGGGGAACTAGGAGGGGATGACGGAGGGCACTTGTTGTGATGAGCACTGGGCAATGTATGGAAGTGTTCAGTCACTATATCGTATACCGGAAACTAACAAAACACTGTGTGCTAACTGGAATTAAATTTTTTTTAATAATTTAAAAAATTAAAGATCACTTTGGCTTCCTCGTGGAGAACAGGCAGGGGACAGAGGGCCAGGGCCAAGAGGACAAATGGGAAGACTAGACTGGAAACTACTGCAATGGTACCAGCAAAGATAGAAAGAGCCTGGAGTGGTTGTGGAGATGCAGAGAGAGCCTGACTCTGGATGTGTTTCAAAGAGCATCCAAATTCATATTCTGGATGTAGGGAAATAAGGTAACAGGAGGCATCCAGACACTTGAACCGGAGCAACTAGGTAGTTCCAAGCGCCATGTGCCAGGATGGAGAAATCCAGGAGAGGAGCAGACTTGGAGACAGAAAAGAGTTCCTTGACCGTCTAACATTTGAAGGGCCTTGGGCACCTGGGTGGCTCAGTCGTTAAGCATCTGCCTTCGGCTCAGGTCATGATCTCAGGGTCCCGGGACTGAGCCCTGCATCGGGCTCCCTGCTCCCTGCTTCTCCTTCTCCCTCTGCTATTTCCCTTACTTGTGCTCTCTCTCTGTGTGTGTTAAATAAATAAGTAAAATCTTAAAAATAAATAAATAAATAAAATCTGAAGGGCCTTTTAGACAGCCAAATAAAGATTTTGAATAGGAAGCTGGACATGTAGTCTGGTACTCAGGAGAAAGATGGGTTGGGAAGTTGTACAGTCACACAACAGATGCGAATTGGGACCAGAACCCAGGCTCCCTGGTTCCGAAACCATTTGCTTCCCACTTTCCTTTCAGCCAAGGTCGGTGCAAGCATTTGGCCCTATAGGGAATGAGAAAAGAGGGAGCACCACTAGCAGGCAGAGGGAGCACCACTAGCAGGCAGGGTTAGGGCACCGCAAGCCCCAGTGGCCTCACCAAGGTGCTCCTTCTCCCCACAGGCAGAGCGGTCTGAGCAGGACACAGGCAGGATCCCGAGCCCGCCACTGAGCCTGGCTGCTGAGTTCTACCCCTCCTTGCCTCTCCCTGTCTACGGAGTGGTCCCTGTGGCTGCCTGCCCCACAACTGTCCTCCTGCCAGAGACTCTGGGCCAGCCACCGCCCTACACGGTACAGGACCTGGGGAGAAGGTGGCTGTACCCTCCCCTAGCCTCACCACCCTCAGACCCACAAGAGACTCATAGCTCCTTGATCCAGCCCTGTTTGACCGCAAAAAGTCCAGACTCCAGGGTGAGATTACCTGGGATCATTCAACTGGACTCTTGCCTGCTGAGCCTCCTGGGTCCTGTTCTCACAGACAGAGTCCCCTGGAATCTTTCCTAGGACTCTCGGCTCTTGGAAGCAGTGGGTGATTTGGACATAAAGTGGAACAGCTGAGCACAAACACCTAAAAAGAATCCCCCGGTGCTACTCCTGAACCCTGCTTCCCCTTTCCCCATAGGTAAAAAGGGAAACTGGGGCAGAAGCAGCAGGGGAGGCAAATGGTCTCACTCCAGGCTTCCGGAGGACTGAGAAGGGGAAGAAAGTAGAAGAAGGAGCCCCTGAATCTCATGGACATGGACACCAAGAGGAGGGCTGGAATAATGACAGCGAGGGGAGGACAGGAGGGACCTCTCCCGGACTTGTTCCAGAGAAACACCTCCCCTGGGACCCCTGCTCCTAGCCAGACCCACCTAAGCCCATTTCATTAAAAAGTAACTATGTCCAGGGGCACCTGGGCGGCTCAGTCAGTTAAGCAGTCAACTCTTGGTTTCGGCTCAGGTCATGATCTCAGGGACCTGGAACCCAGCCCTGCAATGGGCTCCACGTTCTGCGATGGGCTCCACACTCAACAGGGAGTCTGCTTCTCTCCTCCCTCTCCCTCTGCCTCTCCCCCTGCTCTCATGGACATACAAGCCCTTGCGTATGCTCTCTCTGTCTCTCTCGATTAAATAAATAATTTTTTTTAAGTAACTCTGCCCAACTTCTCCCACTGTCCCTCTCTGGTCCACCCACAGTGGCCACTCCACATCAGCCAACCGTCAAGATCAGTTCCAAACAATCATGCAGTGATCATCCGTGCAGGAAATCCAATAGAATCTACACAAATGCTACAACTAAAACATGAGCTTAGCAAGGTTGTGGGGTATAAATCGACACAGTTAAAGAATTGCACTTCTGGGGCGCCTGGGTGGCTCAGTCGTTAAGCGTCTGCCTTCAGCTCAGGTCATGATCCCAGGGTCCTAGGATCAAGCCGAGAGTAGGGCTCTGTGCTCCCGCCCGCCTCCCGCCCCCCCACCCCCCTACCCCCGCTCATGCTCTCTCTTGCTCTCTCGCTCTCTCTCTCAAATAAATGAAATCTTTTTAAAAAAATGAATTGCACTTCTATACACTAGCAATAAGCAACTGGAAATTGAGATTTAAAAAACAGCATCATTTACAGTGGCATCAAAAAATATGAAATACATGGAGAAAGTTAAAAGATCAGTGGTTTCCAGAGGTTTGGAGGGAGCAAGGAGGGTTGAATAGGTAGAACACAGGGGATGTGTAGGGCAAGAAAACTATTCTTCATGATACTATAATGTCATTATACATATCAAAATGATCAGTAATCCATAAGGTATTATTATTATCCTTAGGGAGGATTATTATTATCCTTGAGGAAGGTAAGACACAGCTGAGAAGTAATAGAGCCTACACTTGAACCCAGATAGCTGACTTGTCCGAAGAATTCATGCGTGTACACACACACACACACACACACACCATGCGCCCACCTTCCTCTCCATTTCTCTCTGCTCCCTGCGAGGCTGTTCTTAGAGTTACAGTGAAAAACCATATGCATCTGGCTCACCCACACACACACACACACACACACACACACACACACACACACACACTTGCACCCCTCCATCAGTCTTCCCTGGAAGTCGAGAAGGGACTGCAGTGACGGGAGCCAATCAGGAGGCTCTGAAACTCTTTCCCTCTGAGACAGGTGCAAACATCTGGAAACAAAGGAGAAAAGAGGAAGCGGGAGATGAATGCGGAGGCAAGTCTCTGCTCTCCCAGCCAGGCCCCGGCTACAGGAGCAGCGCACCACGTCGTACCTGGGCTCTTGTTCAGGAAGTCCAGCTAACCTAATCTTCACCTCCAGACTCCTCAGCTCTTCTGTGATCCGCCTCCGGCGAGCCCTGAGCTGGCAGGGAGGAGGCCTGGCAAGGCAAAATAGCGCGAGGGGTCACTGAGATCTGGTCTAGTCCCTCCCACCCTGGGGCCCTCTCTCCCGCTCAGCCCCTGCCTGCCTCTCCTGGGCTGGCCAGAACCCCAGCACTGATGGCACTGGGGAGACCTGGGGAAAGAGGGAAGGAGGCTGGCCTGATCTGCAGTCCAGATCAGCACTGAGGATTCCCAGTCCTGGTACCAGTTCTGAGCCTGGGGGGTGCGGGCGATGAGGAGCTCTGGCAGTGGCTGCAGAGAGGCGGGAGCAAGCGGATACGAGCTGTAGCAGCCCGGCCGGGAAAGCGCATCTGTCATCCCAAGGCCTGCTCTGGCCCCTTCCTGGGCTAATGGGGCTCTACCCTAGCCCAAGGAGCCCAGCTCCAGGTGCCTCCGAAAACAAGCACACATTGTCCCAGCCCCGAGAAAGGGAGGGAAAAGGAGGGCATGATCCTCACCCGGCTCTGCAGGGGCGGGGAAGACACGCCCCCGCAGGACTCCTAATCCCATTGAGCCAAAGGTCTGTTTCTGGATCCGCCCTATTGCCCGGCCGTGACTTGCCCCTTAGCCTTGGTCCTGCCTTCCGACTTCTGACCCCGCCCCCTGGTCCTATCAGCCTTGCCTTCGAGCCCAGGGCTTCTCCGACCCTGGCTCCGCCTCTCCGCCCTGTACCAGGTTTGATCCTAAGGCCCCAGCACCTGGTCCCACCTCTGCTGGGATCGCCCGTACCTACCGGGCCATCTCCTTCAGATTCTCCACTTGCTTCACCCTCCCCTGTTGGTCGGACGACTGGTTCGGGACCATCCTCACCTGGGGGAGCCACGTGAGTGCCGCCTGCCCCAGGCAGTCGGGCCCCCATGCCCCGCCCGTCTCTGGGCTTTCCCGCCTCCCAGCCCAGCCCTCACCGCCACCAAAACAGGGTTTCCCTGTCTCACTAATCTTCCCGAGTTCCTTTAAGACAAGACCCACGACCCCCATTTTACAGGCCAGCAATGCCCTGTCCAGCCCTCTGCCACCACTCTGGGGTGGGCTCTGCGCCTGTTGCTTTCCCTGGACCATCCAAGTGGGTCTGTCCCGCCCCACCTCTCACCGCCCAGAAAGATTTTGAGTCGCAGTCCAGGGTTGGGACTAGGGTGAAGGGCAGTTGGACTTGCCTCTCTTGCCTCTCACCCTAATCCCAGCCCTGTCTGATCCTGTCTTTACTTAAAAGTTTGATATTTTGGGGGCGCCGGGGTGGCTCAGTCGTTAAGCGTCTGCCCTTTGGCTCAGGTCATGATCCCAGGGTTCTGGAATCGAGGACCTTGCTCAGCCAGGAGCCTGCTTCTCCCTCTCCCACTCCCCCTGCTTATGTTCCCTCTTTAGCTCTCTCTCTCTGTCAAATAAATAAAATCTTTTTTAAAAATTTTGATATTTTGTTTATTGTGGGGTTGGTTGGCTGGTTGGTTTTTGCATTATTTTTTATTTTTTAAATACTGCATTAAAATATGACATATCTTGGGCACCGGGCTGATTCAGTCCATGGAGTGTGCGACTCAGGGTTGATCTTGGGGTTGTGAGTTTGAGCCCCATGTTGGGTGCAGAGATTACTCAAAAATAAAATCTTTAATAAAAAATTTAAAAAATGGCGAAGCCTCATGGCTCAGTCAGTTAAGCATCTGCCTTTGGCTCAGGTCATGATCTCAGGTTCCTGGGATCCAGCCTCATGTTGGGCTCCCTGCTCAGTGGGGAGTCTGAGTCTCCCTCTCCCTCTGCTGCTCCCCTGCTTGTGCTCTCTTGCTCTCTCTCGCTCTCTCTCACTCTCTCTCACAAATAAATAAATAAATAAAATCTTTTTTTAAAAAAATAAAATTTAAATTTAAAAAATAGGGGTGCCTGGGTGGCTCAATCAGTTAAAGCATCTGCCTTTGGCTCAGGTCATGATCCCGGGGTCTTGAGATCAAACCCCACGTCGTCGGGCTCCCTGCTCAGCCGGGAGAGTCTGCTTCTCCCTCTCCCCCCTGCTCTTGCTCTCTCTCCCTATGTCTGTCTCTATCTCTCTCTCAAACAAATAAATAAAATATTTAAAAATAATAATAAATAAAAATTTTTAAAAATTACATATTTTTTTAATTTTTTGCCCACTGCCCCAAGCCCCAGGCCTCTGTACAATCATCATCTTTATCTTGTAGAAACCTGATGGTGTGTTTATCATTACCTAGGCCAAGGTGACAGTGGTGCCAAGTCCTTGAGGCAGGAAAGTGCTTGGCATGTTCCAGGCACAGCAAGGCCAGCATGGCTGGAGCTGAGGAGCGGGAGGCCGTGATAGAAAGTGAGGTGGGACGGGGAGCAGAGGCTGACCAGTGTGGAGGCAGTAATCCAGGTAGGAGATGGCACTGGCCAAGACCACAGTGGCTGCACCCTGGGTATAGGTAAGGAAGAGACAACAGGATTGTCTAATAAATTTGGTTTGGGATGTGAGAGAAAGAATGGAATCAAGGATGACTACAAGATTTGGGACTTGAGCTACTCAAAGGACAAAGTTGCCATCAACTGAGATGGGCAAGGCTCCAGAGAGATCAGGTTTGGGGTTTGAGATGAGTCATGTCTGAGATGATTCTAGATTTCCAATGGCGCAATAGTCATAGCTCCAGCCATCATGTTGAAGCTGAGCCCGGCGCCCTCCCGACAATTCACATAGCTGAACTCATTTAATCTGCATGAGAGTCCGACGAGGTCGAGCTATTGTCTTCCCCATTTTACAGATGAGAAAATATTGGGGGTTTTCAGAAGAGAGGCTGGGCTGGAGACATAAATTTGGGGCTCATCAGTGCGTGGGTAGCATCAATTCACCTGGGAGTGGGTGTGAAAGTCCAAAGACTGAGCCCAGACACTCCAAAGTTTGGAGAGTGGGAAGGTGAGGAACATCGGCAAAGGCAATTGAGGAACAACAACCAGGGAGACAGGAGGGGGTGTCCCCAGAGACTAAGCACAGAAAGTATTTCTAGGGATGCCTGGGTGTGATTCAGTTGGTTAAGCGTCTGCCTTCAGCTCATGTCATGATCCCAGGGTCCTGGGATCGAGCCTGTATCCAGCTCCCCACTCAGCAGGGAGTCTGCTTCTCCTTCTCCCTCTGCCCCTTCCCTCCCCCATCTCTCTCTCAAAAATAAATAAATAAATAAATAAATAAATAAATCTTAAAAAAAAAAGAAAGTATTTCTAGAAGGAGGGAGTAATGAAGAGTAAGCACTTTGAAAACTGTAAACTGAGATCATAATACAAGGAGACAATTTGGGTGTCCGTGTAGCCCTCGGCAAGTCACAGAGCCTCAGCTTCTACATCTGTAAAATGGCTCCTTTCACCCTGTGACTGGCCCTTGTCCCCAGCCTCATCCTAGAACCACCTGCTGAGTCAGGTTTATGACTCTACCCGCCCCCCACCTTCTCCTGGCTTCTGCCCTTGCCTCTACTTCCCACCTCCCACCACTTACCTGACTAGAATGTTCTAGTTCATAATCTATATTTTTGCCTCCAAAGGGTTCCCTCACCCTGGACCAGGTTTGTGTTGGGGGAGGGGGATTTTAATGTAAACACTGTGCAGTGCACCCCTCACACTGCCAATATGGGTAATCACTCTCCTGCTGCCCTGGCTCTCCTTTGACTCTGGCTCGAGCCCAAAGACCAAGTGGGTTGCAGATGCAGCTGGGGACAGAGAAGGTGTGACCTGTTAACCAAATTTCAGAAACAGCTTTGGAGAGGAAGGCTGAGAACCATGAGTGGGAAGTGGGACCAGGGCTTGGAGATGAGGTTCAAGGTGCAGGGTCTGGAGCTGGGAGCCAGGAGACTTGGGGCCAGAGGCCTCCTAGTAGGCCAGGGAATGAGGTCTATTGACTGAGGACTGGAGTCTGGAGGCTGGGCCAGGGAAGCTTGGGGCTTGGGGCTGGTACCTGGGATTGGGAACCAGGAAACCACATCCATCACACTGACCCCTGCCAGGAGAGCCCAGATGGCACCCTTCAGATCCTCTGATCAGAAAGGATCTGGGAAGGGGCAGGCAATGGACTGAGATTGAGCCCTCTAGGGCTGAGTCAGGGAAATTCACGGGAAGCCAGACACAAAAGACACACTAAGGAAAGTAGAGCAAGGGGGCCTGGGGTGAGGAGTGTCCAAAAAAGGTTGGAGCCAGGGAAAGGAGCCCTTGATGGAGACAGGGGTCCAGGCCTGAAGGGCGGAGGGAAGGCCTAGAATTATCACATGTGGGAGCTGGAGGGTTTCTACATAAACTAGTGCCCTGTGACTCAAGAATCTTCCTCAGATGCCAGTCCTAAGAGATGCTCATTTAAAAACTAATTTCTGTCGGGATACCTGGGTGGCTCAGTCGGATTAGCGTCCGACTTTTGGTTTCAGCTCAGGTCACGATCTCGCGGTCATGGGATCGAGCCCTGCATTCGGCTCTGCACTCAGTGTGGAGTCTGCTTCAGATTCTTTCTCTTTGCCCCTCTCCATTTGTGCACTCGCTCTCTCTCTCTCTCAGATAAATAAATAAAATCTTTTAAAAAAATCCGTGATGAAATAAGTTTGGGAATCTTCATGTTTCCTCTGCCTCTCAGAGAATCTTAGTGCGCATTTGCCATTTAAAGGTTCTGATAGGTTCTGGCAGTAAAGAAAGCCTAATTAATTTCCCGTTTTCTCATGGAGGCCTTTTTTCTTATCATTTACACCTACTAATGTCTTGCAAAATAGACTTTGAGGAACACTAGGCTAGCCTAACCTCTTGTTTTACTTCTGGGAAACCAAAGTTCGGAGAAGGGGAGTGATCTGCTGAAGGTCTCAGGGCCAGGAGAGGCAGAACTGAGTCAAATCCCAGGTGTCGCATCTGCAAAGAACATCAGAGCTGGGAGAGTCCTTTGGGACAATCTAGTCCATCTTCACCTCTATCCCCATTCCATTTATAGATGGGTAAACTGAGGCTGGGAGAGAGGCCATGACTCCTTCCCTCCCACAAGATTCTAAACTGGGCCCCCAACCTGACTCAAACAGTCCGGTACCCTGACATCCTACAGAAGCTTGGGAACCAGATCATCCTCCCCAGGCTCCCCTATACTGTCTCCGATGGAGCCAGCTCCCACTGACCATTCCTGTACTTTTCTTCACCTTTCTTCCTATTCCCAGGAAGTTTGTGGGCTCTGGTCTGCCCTGGTACCTTCCCCAAGATCATCTTATCTCCTCACCTAGCTCATCAACCCCATGGCTTCTGGGCTTTGATTTCTCCTGTTCCCTTCCTCATGTTCAGCACAGTGCTGGGCATAGACTCCAGACTGTTGCCTTAGGATGGGGTTGCATTACCAACCTGGAGGAAGTAGGACATACTATAGGCTGCACCATGTCATTTTTAAACAGCGACTACTGGTTTAAAACTCTGGAAACCAGGGACGCTTCGGTGGCTCAGTCGGTTAAGCATCTGCCTTAGGCTCAGGTCATGATCCCACAATCCTGGGATCGAGCCCCGAGTCCCACGTGGGGTTCCCTGCTCAGCAGGGAGCCTGCTTCTCCCTCTGCCTGCCGCTCCCCCCTGCTTGTGCTCTCTCTCTCTCTCTCTCTCTCTGACAATAAATAAAATCTTAAATAAATAACCAAACAAACAAACTCTGGAAGCCTACCCCTGGAATGTACGGCCAGGGAGCAAAGGATCCCCGTGAGAATGGCTGCCCTGGGCCTGGGTTTTTATCCCTGACTTCCCTCACCCCAGGTGGCTTGCAGATTCACCCCCTTGGTGGGTGATGACAGGAAAGCTAGAGCAGGCTAGACCTATGCTCAAGGAAGAGGGCCACAGGCCTAGGAGCACAGCATACCCAACCCAGAACGAAACAACTTGAGGCCCCGGCAGGGCTGCTTCCCACGTTCCACAACGCACCTCCCTCCATCTCTCCCTCCCAGTATTGCCGCCATTTTGCTAGAAATGGTTTTCCTTCTTCTAGTAGGCACCCAGCCCCTCCCTTTCAGGGCCTCCCGCCCTCAGTGGATAGGGCAAGAAGGACAAGAAAGGCAGTGCAGGTTTGTCCCCAGCCCCTAAGGGCCACATGCTCCCTAGGCCCGCCGGCCGGGCACAGCACCCTCTTGGCCTTCTCGGGGCTCCACCTTCACGCAAACCCCTAATGCGCCCCAGGGAGGGGCGGCTCTAGCCGGGAGGCCCCTCCCCCTCCCCAAGCCTCAGCCGCGGGGCTCCAGCCCTAACTCAATTGTGCACTGTTAATGACAGCGTGTGCCGACCGGCGGAGTAAACAGGCGGCCTCCGAGGTCGCCCAAAGTCATCAATCCCTGCCCTGGTCAGGCCTTCAGCGGCTGAGGCTGGCAGGAGGCGCGCGGGGGGGGGGGGGGGGGGGGGAGTTGTACTAGACCCTGGGCAGAAAGACTGATGGCCCACACTCAGGGATTTGGGGGGGGGGGGAAGGGAAAGGCGATGTGGATGCATTGATATTGACATTTGAGGGACCTTTAGGATAGAGGCAAAGGCAATGATCGGGAGTCTACTGGCCTCGCTCTGGCACCTACTAGCTGAGCGACCTTAAACAGATTACTGAACCTCTCAGTACCTCAGTTTCCTTATCTGTGAAATGGGTATAATAACTCTACCTACTTCGTTGGGTTATTTACAAAAATTAAATTGGTTAAAACATGTAAAACATTGAGGAGCGCCTGGGTGACTCAGTCGGTTAAGGGTCAGCCTTCGGCTCAGGTCATGATCTCAGGGTCCTGGGATTGAGCCCTACATAAGGGCTTCCTGCTCAGCGGGGAGCCTGCTTCTCCCTCTGCCTCTGCCTCTCCCCCCTGCTCATGCACTCTCTCGCTCTTTTTTTTTTAAAGATTTTTATTTATTTATTGAGAGAGAGAGAATGGTAGAGAGAGAGCATGAGATGGAGGAAGGTCAGAGGGAGGAGCAGACTCCCTGCTGAGCAGGGAGCCTGATGCGGGACTCGATCCCAGGACCCCAGGATCATGACCTGAGCCGAAGGCAGTCGCTTAACCAACTGAGCCACCCAGGCACCCCACTCTCTCGCTCTTGCTCTCTCTCCCAAATAAATAAATAAAATCTTAAAAAAAAAAACAACATATAGGAGTGCCTGGGTGGCTCAGTAGTTAAGCATCTGCCTTCTGCTCAGGTCATGATCCCAGGGTCTGGGGAACGAGCCCCACATCGGGCTCCCTGCTCCGCGGGAAGCTTGTTTCTCCCTTTCCCACCCACCCCCCGCTTGTGTTCCCTCTTTCCCTATCTCTCTCTGTCTGTCAAATAAATAAATAAAATCTAAAAAAAATAAATAAATAAAAATTAAAAATAATTTTAAAAACATGTAAAATATTGAGAACAAAGCTATGTGTTTGTTAAATAAATGGGGCAGCAGAATGAAGAGCTGGGAGAGACCCTGGCTTAGCAAATTCCCTGGATACCCCTCCTTCTTATAAATGGCCCAGAAAAGTTCTCAACTAGTGAGAAGCTGGGGCCAAGATCTACAAACTGTGAGGGAGTCCAGAGGGCCCACTAAACTAACCTAACCTCTCTGGGCCTCAGTTTTCTATCTGTAAAATGGAAATCATCACAGCACCTACACCATGGGGATGTTATGAGGTTTACATGAGACAAGTACACGTAAAGCGCTCATGAATGCGTTAGCCAGGGATAAGTGCTGCAGTGAAGGGAACTTCTGAGAGTTGGATCTGCACCATCCCTTACCCACCCCTGCCAACGAGGGGCCTGCGCTGTAGGGCAAGAAAGAGGCCTTTGTGCTCTTATTCCTCTCCTTGCGCGGGCACAACCCCGCGCCGCCGGGCCTCTCGCCCCGCCCCTCCCGGGCCGGGAGCCCGGCCGCTAGAGGGCGCGGCAGAGGTGCAGAGGGCGGTGTGTACCTCCCGAGCGCGCTGGGCAGAGGGCACCGAGGCGGGGGCTCCAGGGTCACCAGGCCGCAGGCCGGGAGCGTGGGCAGCCCCCTGCCCACCGACGTACTTGCTGCGCCCGTGCCCGGGGCGAGGGTCTCGCGGAGAGGTGGGCAAGAGAGAGCGCGGGCTAGGGCTCCACTCGCCCTCCTCCCACTCCTCGCCACCGTGGGCTTCGAGTTTGGTCTCCGTCTGGGTGGAGACTCGAGGACAAGGCGTACACGCTCACGGGGGTCGGGGGGAGGGTGCTACGAGGCAAGGAAGCCAACTTAGCCCGGCCGGGGATAGGCGACCCCGAAATCGGTCCTGCCTCACCCGGGTCACTCGCTGGGCGCGTGGACTCAGCTACGGAGGGCTGAGAGAAGCCTTGGGGATCCGGCCCGAAGCGCCCGCCCAAAGCTCTGCACCACTTCTCTCCAAACGTCTCACATCTGGTCAAGTCCAGGGCCAGGGCGCATATACCAGGTGGCTGAAAACTTGGGGACCCGGTGTCCACTGACCAGGCGAAGCAAAATTGACGCTGTTAATCAGATTTCTCAAGCCGTTTTTGACCATAGAGATTTGAGTGGGAAGCACGGGCCTCCATAGCGCTAGGGAAAGCGCCCCTTCCCTCCGTCTGGGCCCCAAGTCCACCTTGCGTCCAACTCCTAGGCGGCAGCAAGTGACCTGGACTCCGAGGTCCTGTCCACATAGGCGGGACAGAGAGCGCTTAGGGACGCCCAACGGGACCGCTGCTTCTCCCCGGAAACCCCCTGCCGAGATTCACAGACTCGTCCAAGATGCGTCACCTCTGTTCCCAGCATTCAAGCCTCTGCGCGACCCCTGTCGCTCCAGCCGCCAGAAGGACCAGGGGGCGTTCTGCCCAGGTCCAGGCCGTGCAAGGAACCAGGGTCTGGGCCGCCCGAAACCCATCCATTCTCCGGAAGCCGACCTAGAGTCTTCGGGGCAGGCCCTGCCCCGAAGGTACCTGCACAGAGCCCCGTCCCGGAGGTGAAGCGCCCGGTACGTGGAGGGAGATTGTTTCTCAGAGGCCTTAACTGCGGAAGGGGATCGGAAAACCTAGATTTCCTGTCCCAAGATAATGCTTTTTGTTGTGGCCACTTTCTCCCTGGCCCCGATTGTCAGGGACTCTGGGGGCCCGTTACTAGCCATGATTTATCTTCGGCCCCGCCCTGGATATTAGTTTCTTCTTTTATCTGGGAATTAGTCTCTCCCAGAGTCCCCGCCGTTGGGGAGGGGAGGGAAGGGGTGTAAAGAGGCTGAGGGCCTAAAGCAGCGGTGGGGGTGGGCAAGGAGGGATGCCGGCAGGACGACCAGCTGCCTTCCCCCCCATCCACCCCCCAACCCCCAATCCCCGGCTCAGAATCGAGGTCATCTCCCACAGCGGGTGAGACCTCCAACCCACGCCCATTCCTCAGGGCACTGAGGCCCAACCAGTCCGACTTCATAGGTCCCGTGGGAACGAAAAGGATCGCCCACTCAGGGCTCTTCCCAGGACAGAGAAAGAAGCAACACTGACAAGTGGCAAATGTACCTGGGTGTGAGCTTCTGACGTGGGTCCAAGCCGAGGGGGAGGGTTTAAACGAAGGGGCTACCAGCTCAGAGCACCAGCACACTCCCTGAGCACGCTCACTTCCTGTCCCCACCCCTTGGCAGCCCTCAGCCAGGAGCCCCTGCCTTTAAAACATGCGGTCGCACAACAGGTCTCTGTCATTCCTGGAGCTGCAGCCGGCGCACTCCCACCCCGACCCCAGCCCCAGGATGGCCCCAGACACGCTGACCACCTGCCGCGGAGCCCTGGGCTTGCGTGCCGCTTGAAAACCTACTCATCTGTAAAATGGGAATAATAATAGAAACTCCCTCGGGGAGCTGTTGTGAGAAACAAACCAGTTAATAAATGTAGAGCGTTTAGCAGCTCCGGGCACGTAGTAAGTGCTCAATACGGTTATAAATAACGACGATAATGGCTTTCACCGGTAGCGAACGACAGTGCCACGTTTAACCTGCAACTCAAGGTCAAACTGCCCTATCGGGGAGGTATCTCTAACCCCACGACGGCGATAAAGAAACAGACCGAGGGAGGGGCACTAACTTGCTCAGAGCGGTTCAGCTGGGAAGAGGCAGAGTTGGATTCGCACCCAGGGCCGCTTCTCTCCTCCTCCCCGTGAGGAGGCTGAGAGAGGGGCCCGGCCCCGCCCGGACAGCCCCGCGTTCCCTCGGTGGCCCGGAGGAGTGACTCTTCAACCGAAGGACCAAAAATAGCACCCCGCAGGAGCCAAGACCCAGGTGTCCTGCGCCAGCGGGCGACCCAACCGGCCAGAGAGAAGTGAGAAGTGGCTGAGGTCAAGCCGGCGGCTCCCGGGCGGCTGGGGAGGTCGAGCGGGGGTGGGGCTGGACCCCCACGTGCGCCGCCTGCCGCTGCTTAGCCAAGCCCTTTGTCGCGAGCAGCAGCGTTCGTGCCTCACTCGGCGGCTTAAAATAAAGACAATGTTCCCAGCCTCCCTGCGGCTAAATCCGGCGCGGGTGCGGGGGCGGTGAGAGAGCCGGGTGGGAGAGCTTCTCCTGGCCCTCCCTCCCTGCCTGCCTCAGTTTCCCCCATCTGGTAAGGGGAGCTAGCCAAGTCCGGGCGGAGAAGAGTCATACGGGCCGGGGGGACGGGGTGGGGGGGCATGATCCCCCTGCCTCCGCGGCTTGGCGGACTTAAGGAGGAAACCGCCTGGGACGGAGAGGGGCACTCAAGAAGAGGCAAGGGAAAGCTGGACACCCTCCCCTCCCGCCTACAAAATAAGTGTTTTTATTTCTAAAGGGACGTGTGCAGAGGCGGTGGGAGAAGAGAAAAGGGAGACCAAGGAGATTGGGGGGAGGGGGCAAGGAGAGAGCCTGATTCAGACTCGGAAATGGATGTTGAGCGTGGAGGCCTAACACCCCCACACTCAGCCACGTGTACGCGCACAAGTACACGCAGCCCCACCGCGCGCACCAGCCGCAGCCGCAACTCGAGGACCGCCCAGCAGGGGGCGGCCCGAGTCTGAGCCCACGGACAGGGACTGGTGGCGTTCTGACCCCACCCCTGACCCGCTGGTCGGACCCGGAGTGGGAGGGGGCTGCTCAGATTCCTCTCCAAGCTGCAGTGTCTCCTCGACTTCAGAAGGGAGGTGGCCTGGATGCTTGCTGTACCCTCAGCTGGTTTGAGAAGCAGAGATCCCCCACATGTACCTGCCATGTGTGCCCACCACTGGCATCCCATGGCTGCTGGCCAAGCCCCAGGGACACCAATTTCTGTTGCCACCTGGCTCCAATGTCAACTGGGCTCCAGCCTGAGGAAGCCCTGGGTTACCCTCAGGCGATTGAGAGGGGGTGCTTGGTGGGGAAATGGGCAGGGGGAAAGTGGTGGGGCAGGTCCCGACCCCCTGCCTTAGAGCCAAGGGACCTGAGTCCAAACACTTGCGCCTCACGTATTAATCACGCCTCTGCTCTTCAGTTTTCTCATCTGCATAATGGGACTAATAGATGATCGCTGTCCTTCCTATCTTCCACCCCAGAGCTTCAGCACGGCCCAGTGGGGCAGAGGACACAGCAGCCCAGCAGCCAGCTCCCAACTCCCCTCCCTGGTCAGCTCCCCGGGAGGTCTCTAGGGCCAGTGAGGGTGGTGCGGAACCCCGGTCTCTATGGCAAAGGGCCCCCAGGGGTTCTATCTCTGAGGAAACTCAACACAGAAATCCAAAAGGGGGGAGGGAGGGTACTGACCAAGCAGTCGGGCTAAGGGAGGTGGGGAGGAAGGGCAAGGTTGTCACTTCCCAGGTACACACCTGTGAGCCCCGAGTGGGAGTCAGGGGAGACAGAGTTTGACAAGCTGGGAGGAGAGCTGTCTGTCTGCCTGTCTGTCTGTCTTCCAAGTGGAAGCTGGGGGTGGAGCAGGCAGGGAGGTAGATAGAGGCTGCCTCACTTGTCAGAATTAGCAAGTTCCACAGTTGGGCAACACTCAGACACACACCGAATACAGATACACGTGTACACACACGTCCTGGTTCCAGACCAACAGGGTGACACCTGCATTTACACAGGTTGCATGGTATTTGGGGACATTCACGTGGGGGGGGGGCACTCAGCAGCACGTGTAGTGGGCACACGCCCCCTCCACTCCTCCCTTCCAACCAGACCCCCATATAGCCTCACACCCGGGCTCTGCAGCATGGACGGACGCAAGAGCACGCAGCCCAGCACGCGGGCACGTCTGCCCAGCCCCTGGGGCGGGTGCGCCAGCCCTCTGGGTCTGTTCCAAGTTGGAGACTCTCACGTGAGGCCCAATGTGTCATTTCCAAACAGAAGGAATCTAGCTCCTTCGCAGCAGGGAGGAAGAGCCGGGTGTGGGGCTGGGTGGGTGGGTGGGTGGGTGGGTGCGTGGGCGTGTGCAGGGGGCAGGGCGTGTATGAGGGAAACAGGCATGTGAACGCCAGGGTGCGTGTGTTGGGGCATGGTGCACACAGACTGGGGGCTCTAAGGTTGGGTGGGGGAAGGAGCCCCGGGAAACAGTGTGCCTTTGTGAGGGTGTGTGCGTGTGTGTGTGTGTGTGTGTGTGTGCCGCTGAGTCTGTGTGCAGTGGGTGTGGGTGTTTGTCTCCCTGTATCCGCCTTCTCTCCCGTTCCGGACTTTTAGCCTTCCTGGGCTCGCTCGCCATGTCCTACCTCCTCCCTCTCGGGGCTCGAATTAGGTGCCCTAGTGGAGGAGGGGGGCACGCTCCAGGACCTAGTCCGACCCCAGCCGCTGCCTGAGGCTTCCCTCCAGCTCCCCCTCCCTTCCTTTTCTCCCTTTCCTCCCTCCCTCTCTTTCCTCTCCTCCCTCCCCCCCCCAGGCTGGCGTGCCAGGGGGTGGGACATGCCAATCAGTGGTTGTGCCTCTCCGGCTGCCAGCACAGGGCGCAGCTCCCCCCGGGAGCCAGGTGTTTGGGTCCCTGGAGACGGCGCCGGCCCCCGGGGAGGCAGTGGGGCCGAGGACCCTACAGACCCTTCTCCAGTCCCATGGTGAGTACATTTGGGAGGGCTTGGGAGGGGCTCCATCAAGGTGGGGGCGGGAAAAGCAGGGTCCTGGGAGCAAAGCAGAGACCAGGACTAGCAGGAAATGGGGATGAGCGCCAGAGAGAGGAGGGGGCCAAGGAGGGGTCTGGAGGCCAGGGGGGCTCTGTAGCATTGGACAATGGCTGCTCCAAACACCCAGGCTCACGGCTTTGAGCAGAAACACCTGATGTTTTTCTGGGGTTCAGCTGGCAGAGGAGATGGAGACCCCCCTCAGGAAACTGGACCTGGAGCCCAGAGGGATTAAGCCGCCACGTAGCAGGCAGAGGACCCAGAATCCCAGGGACAGAGTGGAAAGGGCAGGGGGCCAGAGGGCAGCCTTGGCCACCAGCATCCCGTGGGAGGTTGCCCCCCCGACATTGGGGTGCCAGTCCCAGAACCTCCTCCTCTTCTCCCTCAGGGAACCCTGACTCCCACCAACCCCATCCACCTTCAGCCCCCCCAAGATGGACTGAACCAGGTTGCTGGCCAGACGGACAAGCTGGATGCCAAGGTGGGTGTTAGGCCAGAAGCCAGCAGGAGACCAGATCAAGAGCCCCAGGGCTCTCCGGGAACAAATGGGCACATGGGAGGCCACACCAGCCAGGGAACGTGGCCCTGATGTGTGCAAGGGCCCAGAGGGCCCTCCCTGTGTCCACAGTGTCTTGGGCTCCCACAGAGCAAGTCTCAGTCCTGTGTCCTGGTAATGCATGGGTACTAATGGGCACCCACCCAGGTACCCATCCCAGTACCCCCTAGACTCCACAATGTAGGTAGGGTTGGGCTGGAGGCCACCAGCTCTGATTCCTGCAGACTGGCCAGCTGGGAAGGGGGTGGGGTGGTCAGCTCTCATTGGGTCATTCAGACATTCAGTGCTGTTTAAGGGTTATCGGTGCTAGCGAAAGGGGTTCACTGCTTGCCACAGAACATACCTACACAGCTCCACCCAGGCTGGCCCAACCACCACCACCCACCCCACCCCCCCGCAAGTGGCCGGAAGGAGTCAGATTGTCTCCTACAGCTGGACAGTCTCCTATCCCCGGGTAATCAGCTGCTCACTGAGCTGTCAGATAAGAGTTAGTTCTCTGCCCCCTGACCTCAGCCACTGGGCAAGCCATGATCGCTCCCGTGATACAGAAGGCAGGGGAGGGGATGGCGAAACGGGGCTGCGGAAGATATGACTCTTGTCTCCCAGGCTGAGGCCTGGAGGTCCGAGAACTGATCCCCAAGTGCAAAGAGGAGTCCAGAGTGCCAAGAAGAGGTTAGGCTGAGGTCACATCAGCCCTAAAAAGGAACCTCCCCATTGACCAGATGCAGAGACGGAGGCTGAGAAAGGTGAAGGGATGTGCTCGTGGTCCCAGAAGGGACATGGAGGGGTCCTCCTGGGCTGCGACCCCATTCCCCTCGGCCTCAGGGCAGCATTGCACTCCCACCTCCTTGAGCAAGATGTCGGGGTGGGGGAGCAGCAGGGAGCTTGGGCTCTGGAGGGGAGGGGAGGGCGGGCGGGGAGAGGTGGGTGAATATTTCGCTGGGTTTCTGCTCCACTGTGATGCCATGGTGATGCCTAGAAGGATGGGGGAGGGAGGGAGGGAGGGAGAAGAAAGGAAATGGGGAGGAGAACTCAAGGATGGAAGAACAGGGGGCAAGTGGAGAGGTGGATGAGGGGCGGAGCCCTGCTGATACTACCTGGCCGTGTGAGGTCTAGGGCCCAGCCTGCTGACCACCTGGCTCTGGCATGGTTCGGCTGAACTCAGGCAAGTCCATCAGCCAGGAGTGCATTTGGCAGTGGTTCTACGGCTGACGCTCCTCTTCCGGCTCGGCAGCACATTTATGAGCATTTAACTGAAGGCTGCTGCTCTCCCCAGGGCCAGTTGGCTCTCCCCGTCGTGACTTTGGGGCCTGAAAATATGGATAAATTGCATGTGTTTACCCCTCATTCCCAAGGCCAGGCCTCGGAGGTAGGAGTTTTGTGCACCTTTAATGGGTCAAGAGCTACTTTTAGAGAAAAGTTAACCCAGGGGGAGAGAGCCACCTCTGACAGGCTGGCTTCTGGATTAAGGCTCCAGCAGAAGGGACCAGACAGAAGACCGGGCCAGAGGAGCACCCTCCTCTCTGCACATGTGAAGTCCTGGAAGCCCAGCCCCACAGGCCCTACCTCGTATCTCCCTCTCCCCAGTATTTCTCCTTCTTTCCAGTCGGGGCTCTGCCAGCTTCCAGGCCCAGAATCACAAGATGGCTTCGCTCCTCCCTCCTGAATCTCTTCCCCTGCACCTCCTCATTCTCTGTCTCCCCTTCTCCACATCTTGGCCAGTGGTAAGATTCAGGAAGCCCAAGTGTTTAGGAATCCCTCTCCCCAGCAATCGCTCCTAGCCTCCCCCTTCCTCTGGCCGGCCAGATCCCCAGCCCCTGGGGATTGGTCCAAGGCTCTGGCGGTCAACAGTCTGGATTGCTGTTCTAGAGGCTCTGACCTCATCCCTTAACTCTTTAAGCCCAGGCTGACTTTTTCCTCCCCCAGCACTGACAGGCCCCATCCCACACCAGTGCCTGTCCTATCACCTCATTCAGCTTCCCTGCAGCAGGTGAGTCAGGGCCTCCTTGGTCCATTGAACAGGTGAGGATGCCCTTGGCCATTTTTCTCCTGTGCTCTCAAGTCAGACAGGGCCTCACCCAGGAGACAGGGACCTGGCAAGTGAGGGGATGCAAGACCTGGAAGGAGTCGGGGGTGGGGGGTGGGCACATGCTCCGGAGCCTGACCCCTGTGGATTCATCCTCATGCCCCTGAGCCTGAAGTCAAACAGGAGGACCCCATGTACATATTCACGTATTTCTTCCACAAATATTTATTGAGCAACTACGTGTGCCAAGCACTGGGATAAAAGCAGTGAATGAGGCAGACACAGCCCCTACCCTGCTTCTCAGAGAGATGCAGCTAGACCTTCCCCTTCCACAGTGCCGTCATCATACATCACACAGATCGACAACAGACCCTGTCTCACACACACACACACACACACACACACACACACACACACACACACGCCAGATTCTAAAGGAAGGACTGATTCTTCACTGACTCAAACCGCAAACTAAGGGTTGGCCAAGTCAGTCAAGGTGGGCGAGGAGCCTGTGGGGCCCACCATTCCCACAAGAGGAATTTAGAGTAGACAGGGGTCCAAGAGGTCTAAATCCTGGCTTGCATTAAGGATTTAAGGTCCTTAAGGTCTCAAAACCTCAGTTGCCCCTTTTGCAGATTGAGGATAATAAAACCTGCTTCACAAGAAGTTGTAACAGGTCAATTAAATCATGAATAGAATGCTTAGAGCTGCGTCTGGTATATGGTAAGCAGTCAGTAAATGCCAGTTGCTATGATAATTTTAATAATATTACTAAAATCTCCCAACAACCTTCATCAGGAGGCCACAGTCCTGAGCAGAAAAGCACCTCCCTGCTTCCTTGCCTCCTTCCAGTATCCCAGACATGACGCCCTCAGAGGATGCATCCCACCCCATCTCCACAAAGCTACAGACTCACCCCCACCATTTCTTATTCTCACTCAGCAATGCACATACCCTCACACACAATCATCCTACAGGATTACCAGGTTGGGACAGTGACTTGCCCAAGGTCACACAGCAGGGACCAGCGCAGGCCTCCAGGAACATTCTCCTGAGCAAATCACCATCTGAAAGAGGTTTGGGGGAAGACCCCTCCTTCCGATTGAGGAGGAAAGGCAGAGTTATTGACAGCTCTGTTCTTGGACTGCATCCCAGGAGCTCAGACAATCCAGGGAGTGGCAAGAACCGGGGACCAGTTCCCCAGAACCACTACCTTTCTCTTTCCTGCCGGTTGTCCCAGATGGGAGCCCTTAGCCTCTACAGCTCCTAGGTGGGGTATAGAGGAGTCTGCCACGTGGAAAGAACACAGGCCTTGGAGCCCGCAGACCCGGGGCAGAATCCCAGCCCCACCACTTCCCGTGAGACCATCAGCAAGTTGAACTTCAGTTCAACAGTCTTCATCTGTGAAATAGAGAAAGAACCCCCATTGGGGTGCCCTATGGATTAAAGGAAATGATATCATACATCAAGAGTCTGGCATGCAGGAGGTGATTAATTATGGTGGCTATCGGTGTGGCTATTAAAATGAGTGAGTGGGAGGGATTTCTAGCCATTAAGACTGCCAGCCTCCTCACCTCCAAGGATCAGTTCTCACAGGCCCTCCCATTCTGAAAGCCTTTTTAAAACTCATCAAAGCTGGGGCACCTGGGTGGCTCAGGCGGTTGGTTAAGCATCTGTATTTGGCTCAGGTCATGATCTTGGGGTCCTGGGATCGAGCCCCACATCAGGCTCCCTGCTCCGTGGGGAGCTTGCTTCTCCCTCTCGCTCTGCTCCTCCCCCCACTTGTTCTCTCTCTCTCTCAAATAAATAAATTATCTTTAAATATATATATATATAATTATAATAATAAATAAAAACACATTTTTAAAAAGAAAAGAAAGAGAAGGGCGCCTGGGTGGCTCAGTTGGTTAAGTGACTGCCTTTCGCTCAGGTCATGATCCCGGGGTCCTGGGATCGAGCCCCGCATCGGGCTCCCTGCTCAGCGGGAAGCCTGCTTCTCCCTCTCCCACTCCCCCTGCTTGTGTTCCCTCTCTCGCTCTCTCTCTCTCTCTCTCTCTGTCAATTAAATAAATAAAATCTTTAAAAAAAAAAAAAGAAAGAAAGAAAGAAAAATGAGGAATCTGGGACCCAGAGAGGGGCTGTGCTGGGGTCTGGACAGCAAGAGGGGGCCGGGCTATGGATGGGACAGAGGAGCCAGAAATAAGTCCAGAGAGGCTTTTTGGATGCCGTGAGCCCCATCAGCTGGCAGATACAGGGTGCCCAGGGAAGGACAAGTTAAATGATTGCTGATGATCACACCGCTAGAAAGAGACAGTTTTGAGGGAGGACACACAAAAAACTCACTAATCAAGATAAGTAATATTGTAATGTAACATTTTAAAAAATCAACTAGCCAAAAAAAAAAAAAAAAAATCAAACAGCAAACTAGACAGCCCACAGGCGGGCCGTCTGTTTTTGTAAATAAAGTTTCATTGGAACCAGGGCCAGGATCAGGGTGAGTCATGGGTGATAGGATTGTTTGTGCAAGTGCAGAGTTGGACCCTGCCTTTGTTTAAAATTTTGTTCATGACGGATGGTTGTGCATCAATTTCCTTTTTTATTGTTATGTTAATCACCATATATTACATCATTAGTTTTTGATGTAGTGTTCCATGATTCATTGTTTGTGCATAACACCCTGCGCTCCACGCAGAACGTGCCCTCTTTAATACCCATCATCAGGCTAACCCATCCCCCCACCCCCTCCCCTTTTTTTTCTTTAAGTAATCTCTGCACCTAACGTGGGGCTCGAACTCATGACCCCAAGATCAAGAGTCACGTGTCCTTCGACTGAGCCAGCCAGGCGCCCCATCAATTTCCACTTTTTAAATATTACATTAAAACACCCATTTTCTTGAACCCTGAGTTTGGGGGCACCTCCAATTTTACACCCAAGGCAAAACTGCCTCCCTCACCCCCCAACCCCCTTGCCCAGGCCTAGTCTGGCTGTGGTGTGGGACCAGATCCCACAGTGGAGACCTTGGCCCAGCGTTGATGGCTGCACCACAGCCAGGCGGACAGGACGCCCCAGCAGCTGCCGAGGGTGCGGCCTCTGAGGTCAGCAAGCTCATCTTGTCTGTCTCTGACTCAGTCTTTTCCCATCTTGGCCCAGGGAATCACTGGGGGCTACAGAGCTGCCCCAAAGCACCAGAGGTTGAGGGGTTGGGAAAGGGAGCCAGCACCCGAGCGAGGAGCCGGGAGACTTTGGGGGTACACCATGCCTTCTTCCCCGCCTTTTCTCTGGGCCTCAGTTGCTCTGTCTGTGCAATGGGCACCAAACAGCACTGAGCTCAGATCAGAGGGACGGGAGTTGTGCAGGGCAACCCTGTCACGGGTGGCGGCACCCACCCGTGTCTCCCCAGGGAAAGCCCCAGCGGGCCCAGTCCGATGCCAGCCTCCAGCCCAGCACCTGACTTTGGCTATGGGAAGAGAATGCAACAAAACTCAGTAAGCAAGACAAATAATATTATAGCATGATATTTTTAAAATTCAAATTGGCAGGGTGCTGGGCTGGCTTAGTCAGAAGAGCACGCAACTCTTGATCTCGGGGTCATGAGTTCAAGCCCCACGTTGGGTGTAGAGATTACTAAAAAAATAAATAAAAATAAACAAATAACAATTAAAGAAATAAAATTCAAGTTGGCCAACTATGGCCTCCAGGCCAGCCATCAGTTTTTATAAATAAAGTTTCATTGGAATAAACTGCTTGTGCTCAGATCTTGGGTCCTACCTTACCTGGGTGATCTTGTGCCAATTCTCTTGCTCTTCTCAACCTCAGTTTTTCACCTGTGAAATGGAGAGAAGAGCGAATGGGTTTCCCTGTTAAGATTAAATGCAATAGGTGCGCATGAGCACTTTGAGCAGCGACTGTCACTCAGGGAGCCCTGAATAACAATGATCATTATCATTAGTAGTTGCTATTGTCATAGTGTTCGAAATTTCTTTTAAGTATTTATTTAAGTAATCTCTACACCCAACGTGGCACCTGAACCCATGACCCCAAGATCAAGAGTCACATGCTCCACCAACTGAGCGAGCCAGGTGCCCCAAGAAATTTTTAATCAAAGGAGCAGACACTTGGGGCACCTGCGTGGCTCGGTCAGTTAAGCGTCCGACTCTTGATTTCAGCTCAGGTCATGATCTCAGGGTCCTGGGATCAAGCCCTGCATTGGGCTCTGCCCTCAGCAGGGGGTCTGCTTGGGATTCTCTCTCTCTCCCTCTCCCTCTGCCCCTTCTCCCCCTCCTCCCCTCTCCTTCTCTGTCTCAAATAAATAAATCTTAAAAAAAAAAAAAAAGAGGGACGCCTGGGTGGCTCAGTCAGTTAAGCGTCTGCCTTCAGCTCAGGTCGTGATCCCAGGATATTGGGATCAAGTCCCACATCAGGCTCCCTGCTCAGCAGGGAGTCTGCTTCTCCCTCTGCCTACTGATCCCCCTGCTTGTGCTCTCTCTCTTGCTCTCTCTCTGGCAAATAAATAAATAAAATCTTAAAAAGAAAAAAGAAAAAGGAGCAGACCGTTGTAGGAGGGAGCCCTCACTGGTACACATGCTAAGAATCAACGGGAACCTAGTGCTCACCATGTGGTGCCAGGCCTGTCCCAGGCACTCTGTATCCATGGACCCATTTAGGCCTCACAACAATTCCTTGATTTATTCGCCAGGGACCAGTGTCATTCCCGTTTTTCAGCTGAGGAAACCAAGGCACATGGCAATTACGCCACCAGCAGGGACCACATAGCCAGTAAATGGTACAGCCTGGATTCAGATGGAGCCAGTCTGGCTCAGGCTATCCAGGTCCTTCCACCGCAATGTTCCCTGTCCCCCTGAGGAGCAAACCGCCCGAGACACACAGGCATGCGCTGACAGCCATGGTCCTTCACTGTCACACTCCAGACTGCCATCCTAAGAGTCCCTCTCACCCACCAACACCATGATGGGCAGAGACGACCTCAGCCACACACCCTCGGTCACACGCTGTCACAGGCACGCACCCCAAGGCCCCCTGTCATGCATCGACCTCCTCACAGGCACACAGCACACTAGTCTCTCTGTCAGAGACCGGGTCCTGAGGAACACCAGAGCCTGGTGGGCCCTTGCCCAATGTCTCTCCCTTGGAATTTTTCCAGTGATGCAGCCCCTGAAGCACATAGCAGCAGGTGGGAGGAGACCCCAACTCTTCCAGGGACAGATGGATGCCTGAGGCCCAGAAGAGGGGGGACCGGCTGAAAGGTACAACGGCAAAGCCGTGGCTGAGCAGTGGGGGTCTCCTGCCCAGCCCATAGGTAGCTAAGAGACCCGGCTTTTCCCTTTACCCACCTTGAGCACCTAGGGCTGGACTCCAGTTTGGAGAAAAATGTGGGGGAATCTTCCCTTTCCCCATGCTGCCTCCCACGCAGCTTGGACCCAGGAACAGGGTGGGGAGACAGAAGGGGGCCCTCACACCTCATCTGGGGCCAGACCCCCGCTGCCTGCTTTCACTCCAGAATTGTTTTTCTTTTTTAAGATTTTATTTATTTATTTGTCAGAGAGAGAAAGTGAGCACGAGTAGGGGGAGTGGCAGGCAGAGGGAGAAGCAGGTTCCCCACTGAGCAGGGAGCACAATGCTGGACTCCATCCCAGGACCCTGGGATCATGACCTGAGCTGAAGGCAGACGCTCAACTGACTGAGCCACCCAGGCATCAATCACGCCAGACTTTCTACCACCAGGCAAGCATTCAGGCCCAGAGCAACTTACCCTGCTGCCCTCCTAGAGGGTCTGATCCAGCTCCAAACACTGCCCACCTCCTCTCTGATTCTTTCTCTCTCTTTCTGTCTTTCTCTCTGTGTCACACTCAAACACACATACACATGCACCTGCACTCATGCATACCGCCACAGGGAAACAAGCAGACACACCAACATACACCTCCCCCTTATCTTCTCTAGAGCCCTCCCCAGGCCTTCCCATCTGTCCTTATTTGTTGGAAGAATTCCGCTCCACATGCTCCAAGTAAAAAGAGAGATGTGGGTTCTAATCATACCTCCTCTGTCGCCGGGTCTTGTGGCTGCTTGGAGCCACGGCTGCCTCGGGGAAATGGGGAGCATAAGAGACCTTTCTCCTAGAGATGTACGACAGTTAAATTAGATAATTCAATTAAGTGCTTAGTGCTGTGTCTGGCATGTAGTAACTACCTAGTAAATGAGGACTTTAATAAAATTGAGTGAAGTGCTTTGAAAATTTGGCAGTACTGTATACAAAGCGAGTCTCCCGACTCCTGCCACATGAGTTAAGCAAGACAAGAATTCGTAGCAATTTCCCAATGAGAAAATTGAGGCTCAGAGTCCAAATGGTGAAGCTGGAAGGAGGACTCCATCTCTGGATTCCAAACCCCCTCCTCCCCGGTTCTGCTGGCACATCCAGTCACGGCGGGGAGAGTGCCTTATAGATGACTGTGTGTGGCCACGGGTGAGAAGGGGTGGCGTCTGGCCTAAAGCCCTGAGAAGGCAGAGGCTGTGTCCCCAGCACTTTGCACCCCAAGCTATCAGAGACGACCAGCGGCCCAGCCAAAGCCCATGTCCTCTCTTTTCAGGTGATGACCCCCCCGTGAGGAAGCCCTGTAGTGCGACTAGAGGAAGGGGCTGCCCCTGCTGGCCCCCCCCAACCCCGCCACCATGAATACCTCGGCCCCACCCGCTGTCAGCCCCAACATCACCGTCCTGGCCCCAGGAAAGGGGCCCTGGCAAGTGGCCTTCATTGGGATCACCACAGGCCTCCTGTCCCTGGCCACGGTGACAGGCAACCTGCTGGTACTCATCTCCTTCAAGGTCAACACTGAGCTCAAGACAGTCAACAACTACTTCCTGCTCAGCCTGGCCTGTGCTGACCTCATCATCGGTACCTTCTCCATGAACCTCTACACCACGTATCTGCTCATGGGCCACTGGGCTCTGGGCACACTGGCCTGCGACCTCTGGCTGGCGCTGGACTACGTCGCGAGCAACGCCTCCGTCATGAACCTGCTGCTCATCAGTTTCGACCGCTACTTCTCCGTGACCCGGCCCCTGAGCTATCGAGCCAAGCGCACACCCCGCCGGGCGGCGCTGATGATCGGCCTGGCCTGGCTGGTCTCCTTCATCCTGTGGGCCCCGGCCATCCTTTTCTGGCAGTACCTGGTAGGGGAGCGGACGGTCCTGGCCGGCCAGTGCTACATCCAGTTCCTGTCCCAGCCCATCATCACCTTCGGCACGGCCATGGCCGCCTTCTACCTCCCCGTCACGGTCATGTGCACACTCTACTGGCGCATCTACCGGGAGACGGAGAACCGGGCCCGGGAGCTGGCGGCCCTGCAGGGCTCCGAGACACCCGGTAAGGGGGGTGGCAGCAGCAGCAGCTCCGAGCGGTCCCAGCGGGGGACTGAGGGCTCCCCAGAGACCCCTCCGGGCCGCTGCTGCCGCTGCTGCCGGGCACCCAGGCTGCTGCAGGCCTACAGCTGGAAGGAAGACGAAGAAGAGGACGAAGGCTCCATGGAGTCCCTCACGTCCTCGGAGGGTGAGGAGCCTGGCTCTGAGGTGGTGATCAAGATGCCCATGGTGGACCCCGAGGCGCAAGCCCCCGCCAAGCAGCCCCCCCGGAGCTCCCCCAACACGGTCAAGAGGCCAACCCGGAAAGGGCGTGAGCGAGCGGGCAAGGGCCAGAAGCCCCGAGGGAAGGATCAGCTGGCCAAGCGGAAGACCTTCTCGCTGGTCAAGGAGAAGAAGGCGGCGCGGACCCTGAGTGCCATTCTGCTGGCCTTCATCCTCACCTGGACACCATACAACATCATGGTGCTGGTGTCCACTTTCTGCAAGAACTGTGTCCCCGAGACCCTGTGGGAGCTGGGCTACTGGCTGTGCTACGTCAACAGCACCATCAACCCCATGTGCTACGCGCTCTGCAACAAAGCCTTCCGGGACACCTTCCGCCTGTTACTGCTTTGCCGCTGGGACAAGCGTCGCTGGCGCAAGATCCCCAAGCGCCCCGGCTCTGTGCACCGCACCCCCTCCCGCCAATGCTGATGGCCACTCACCTGCATCCCGCCGCCCCAGTCCCCGGGAGGGCCGGGTAGGACGCGGGCAGGGACTGTGACCTCAGGCCCAGGGCCCTGCTCTGTCCTCACCAGGCTTCGGGGGTGGGGGGAACCCCCTAGGTCACCTTCCTGGACAGCCAAACTTTGCTCTTCCCAGGCAGGGAACGAACCCAACCCGGGGAACTGGTTTTTCTGTTCCCTGCTGGGTGGGAATGGGCTCTTCACCAGGAAGAAGGCCCGGGGTGGAGGATTCAAGCTCTGGATCCCTTGTTTGCCTTCAGGCAGGAATCTGTGGGGAGCCAGCAGCAGGACCTGGCCAGGAGAAAGACGGTTCACGTTTCAGTCATCCCTGGCCCAGGGGCTGGCCCGGATCGCTTGGCTCCAAAGGAGCACCCCCTGACTGGGCATCCCCTCCCTCCGCAGGCACAGCCCCCCCCCGCCACTCCCGGGCTGTAGACACACTCTCCAGGGTTGTCCAGCCTCCCTACAAATGTCCCCAGAGTATCCCCAAGGCAGATGTCCAAGCATCAGCAGGACAATGCCACCAGAAGAGACCAGCTCAGCCAGTCACACACCAAGTCCCCAAGGCAGCAGCAGGACCAGGCGCCAGGCGTTCTGACTGTCCCACTATGTAGTTTCCCTGGGAATGAGGGGCAGGGGTGCCTGCTATCCGGCCCCACACCTATACCCTCTGCCCCAGAGAAGCCCTCAGTCCCTCCCTCCCTCCCTGGCTCACCGGCCACCACCTGGATAGATCTGCTCTGTGCAGGCCTAGCCAGACCTCCCGCATGCTGCCTGCCTCCAGCCTGCCCCACACAGGCCTGGCCCAGCCGACGGGTCCGCTCCTGTGAGCTCCCCGTCCAACCCATGCATGGCCTCCCAGCCGCCCTTATGTCCAGGCCCAGCCTGGCCCCAAATGTTCTTTCCTTCTATCCTCAGCAAGTGCTGAGTCTGTGAATAAAACCACATGACTAGCGGGGGCTCTGGGATCTTCTTTCCCTGTGTTGGATCCCAGGCCTGGTCTGAGGCCAGGGCAGAATGGGACGGGGTGGGGGCTCAAGTACTGTGGAACGTGGGCCACTTCCCCGGGGCTGGTCCCAGGAGGGGCAGCACTGAGTGGCTGGATCTCCTGAAACCTGTGGGCCCCAGCACTCCAGGGTCCCCGGCTCAGGTGAGTAGGGCTCTCATGGGCAGGAGGGAAGCCAGGTGAAATGAATTGCCCGTGCCCATAGCCCAGCATATTCTCTATCAGCTTTGTCATATGTGGCTGCTCTGGGGCCCTGTTAGACCCGGGGAGAGCAGAATTGCTCCACGCCTCCGTTTACAGATGGGGAGACTAAGGCCCAATGACCCAGGAGGACTATTCAGGGTTACCCTACAAAGCAACACCCAGGCTTCCAGGCAATTCACAACCTCCTGACCCCTGGACTGTGGAGAGGGGACACCTGGGGGCCAGGCCAAAGCACTCCATAAAGGGGACCCTCAGGCCAGGTTCTAAGGCATCTCATTGGTGAGGGGGCCCTAAAGCCTAAAGCAAAGAAATCTTAGCGAGGTTAGTCCCACAGCATAGAGTAGTGGTTCTCAAAGTGTGGTTTTCATGGGGGGTCCTCAAGACTACACTTAGATTCAATGATTCGCTGGAGAGACACACAGAACTCAGAAAAGCTGTTACGCTCACGGTTAAAATTTATTACAGTAAAAGGATATGAATTAAAATCAGCAAAGGAGGGGTGCCTGGGTGGCTCAGTTGGTTAAGCATCCAACTCTTGATTCCCACTCAGGTCATGATCTCAGGGTTGCTGGATCGAGCTCTGTGTCAGGCTCTACACTGGGCGTGAAGCCGCCTTAGGATTCTCTCTCTCTGTCACTCCCCTCTAGCCCCCGTGCTCTCTCTTCCCCTCTCTAGGAAAAAAAAAAAAAAATCAGCAAAGGCTAATGGCACATAGGGCAGAGTCCAGGAGAGACCAGGTGCAAGCTTCCAGTATCCTCTCCCAGTGGAGTCATGGGGACAGCACTTAATTCTTCCATGTGTGACAACATGCACAAAGAATTGCCAACCACAAAGCTGACCTGAGCCTTGGTGTCCAATGTTTCTACTGGAAATTGCTCACGTAAGCCTGGCTGACCCACTTGGCTGGCCTTAGCTACTCAGTCTCCAGCCCCTCCAGAGGCTAATCTGATACCACAAGGCCCACGGCCCCCAGGTAAGCAAAGACACTCTTATCAGGCAGGGTATTCCAAGGGCTTAGGGGTGATCTCCCAGGAGCCGGGCAAGGACCAAACCTTTCTCTGGAATGGGCCAGGTTTGGACCACCCAGACCTCCTGAGTTAATCCTTGAAGGCACCGCCGTCCTGACCAGGAGCATTTAGCATCACCCAGGAACTTGTTAGATCTCTAAGTTCTCAGGGTCACCCCAGATGTACTGAACCAGAAACTCTAGGGATCGAGCCCAGCCTGTGCTTCAACAAGGCCTCCAGGTGTGCTGATGCGGGCTAAAGTTTGAGAAACGCTGACCGAAGGAGTGAGGTCCTGGGGGGGGGGGGGGCTGAACTTTTACAGAGAGGGCATGGAAGGTCAGGACATAACAGTCAGGACTCCTGGAAGCCTTCGAAAGGGAAGCTTCCCACACTGTCAGCTCTAGGCTCTAGGAGCGCCTCTTCCTCACCGCTGCTCCCTCACAGCCCTGAGCCCCTTTAGGGTTCAATGCCCCGCCCTGTGGCAAAGGCACTAGAACAGAAGTCTTGGTGGCCGAGAGCCCGAGTCCGAGGAAGCCGAGCAGCGTTGGGATGAGCAGGAGCGCTGGAATCAGATTGGCCTGAGCTCCACCGGAGGCCGAGAGAGGGAGGTCAGGGCTGGTGTTTGCATCAGGAATGGGGTTAGCGGTTCACACTTGTCCCTTGTCGCAGGCGCGGGTCCTACCTGCCCGTCGCCCCTCACCACTCAACCCTAGGCAAGTCTTATTTTCAGGATCCTCAAGGGGAATGAGTTCCTGGCAGAAGACGGAAGAGGGCGGGACAGATTAGAAAGAAAGCACCTCCGTGGCTCTGCGACCAGTGTTAACCACAGGACGAGGCTGTTCCAGACCCACACCTTTCCCTACACCTCCAGCGGTGGCTTTACAGAGTCCAGAGGCCCATCCCCCACCCCTCCCCGGGGCGGGGGGGGGGGGGGGGTGGGGGAAGAAACGGGGCTTGCAGAAAGGAGGATGGGGGCAAGCCTGGGTGGGGGAGGGTGTGCACCCCATGAAGGCAGCATCCCAGAAATGGGGCCTGTGCCCTGCAAGGCTCTGAAGCAAGAGTCCTTCAAACCCAGCTGCCAGAAGGTGGAGGAAATGGTCTGAGGCTGACAGGACAGGGTGGCTGGATATGGCATCAGTCCACCCCAAACACCGCCACCGCCCCCCCCCGCCCCCCGCCCTGAGGGAGTCCTTCTTGGCTCCAGAAACAAGGGCTGTTTCGAACGTGAACAGGAAGTGGGGAAAGAATGAGGTGGCTTTGTGAACGCCACCTCCTCCCCCTACCAAGTCGGAGCAGGCCTAGAGAAGGGGCACCGGGTAGGACTCTGCAGTGCGGGCTGCCCTCTCCCCGCCACCCCGCCGTTCCCACCGTATCACTTGAGCGCCATCTGCGGGCAGCTAGGGGAATTGCCCTGCCGAGAATCGTGGCGCTTAGAACCTGCCTGGGCTGCTTCCCAGAGAACAGGACCCCAGGACAAAATGTAGAGTAGATGGTCTTGGCCACCTCAGCAACTGCCCTCCCCCGCCTCCACATCTCGGGAGGAACCCGAGGCCCCGGAAGGACCAGTTCACTTGGCTACTAGGCTAAACCCGCCGAGGCAGGCCCGACCTCTCTCCTATATGCCTGTTTCACCAGACATGTAGGAGATGGATGGGGGAGGGGGGGAGACTTGGCATCCAGGGACAGCCCCCCGCGTTCTCCCAGGGCCTCCCCCAGGCTTTTGGAATCCTGTCTCATTTCTTGGAGGCTGGCTCTGATTGTACAGAACAGTTGCTGATCCAACTGGACACTCACCTTTGCAACACAAAAGCCTTTGGAATGCCAGGTGTCCCACACCAGCCTCAAGTTCCAAAGATTTTGAGGTGATGTCTTTGTTCTTAGCATCTTTGTAACATACACAAACTGCGTAAGTCCAGGAATCAGACTACCACACAAAATAGGCCTGAAAATCACCATCACTCCCCCACCCCCGTCCCTGTACCTCCTCCACCCCCCAGTTCTACTCCCCCTCCTGGTGTTCCTGGCCTGGCTAGCACCGCCATCCACGCAGTGCTCAATCCAGAAATCTGTGAGTCATCTTGGACTCCTTCTTCTTTTCACCCGCTGTACCAGTTGGTCAGTCCACCTCCCGAACAGTTCCTAAATCTGTCCAGCGCTCTCCATCTGCCCCGTCACCATCCTAGTGCAAGAGGGCCTGAAATGCTGAAATTATCCCTTAATTCAGGGGTTAACAAACCTTTTCTATAAAGGGCCAGATAGTAAATATTTTAGGCTCTGTGGATCAAGAGGCAAAATTAAGGATATTATGTAGGTACTTCTGTATTATAGTCTCTGTCACAACTATTCAGTTCTGCCATAAACAACACATAAGTGAAAGAACATGGCTGTGTTCCAATAAAACTTTATTTAAATTCCACTGAGCTTTGAATTGCATATAATGTTCATGTGTCACAAAGCGTTATTCTTCTTTTGATTTTTTTTTTCTGGCCATTTAAAAATGCAAAACCCATTCTTAACTTACAATGGGTACAAAAACAGGCCGACCAGCTGTGGTTTGCCAACCCCTGACTTAACTGATCCCATTCCCATTCATTCTCCATGCTTCAGCCAAAGGGATTTTGCCAAAACTTAGATCCGATGCTGCCAATCGTTTGCTAACAACTAGCCAATAGCTTGAGATAAAAATGCAAGCCCCTCAGCCTACAACAGCCTTCCATCCAGGCTTTTCTGTGACCCCTCAGTCCGTTGACCTTAGACACCCCCCAAAATTCTCCTGGTCCTCACACAGGCCCCAAGCCCACTCATTCATGCTTTTCACTCCTTCCAGTTCCTCGGCCTGGAATTTTCTTGCCCCACTAAAAATTCTATTTCCTCTACACTCTACTCACAAAATGTCTGACACCAAACGGAGGGTTGTTGGTTTTTGTTTTTGGTTTTTTTCCACACCAGCTAAGTCTCCAACATCAGCCAGGTGTCCAGCAATTGATTCTGACACTATCTATCTAGCGAGGTCCAGAAGGGTCCCAAGCGCAGGAGCTTCTATTCCCGTGGAGTTGGGGCGCACCACCCTCCCAGCACATGAATGTGTTCACTGACTGGGAAGCCCTCTGAACCCCATACTGTAGGGATTTTTATGGAGGCTTCATCATGTAGGTGTGATGGATTATTAACTCAATTTCTATCCCCTCTCTCCTCCTGGAGGATGAAACGGGCATTCAAAGTTCCAAGCTTCTAAGCCCCCACTCGAAGCTATCCAGGAGCCTATGAAGAGCCAACACATTAAAGAAAAAGGCACTCCTGGGCGCCTGGGTGGCTCAGTTGGTTAAGCGACTGCCTTCGGCTCAGGTCATGATCCTGGAGTCCCGGGATCGAGTCCCGCATCGGGCTCCCTGCTCGGCGGGGAGTCTGCTTCTCCCTCTGACCCTCTTCCCTCTCGTGCTCTCTCTCTCATTCTCTCCCTCTCAAATAAATAAATAAGTTATTTTAAAAAACAGGTACTGCGGGTCTCCTTGCAGAGGCGGCAGCTCCAGAGCGGAGTACCAACTACGGCGGTCGGCGTCATGGCAGGGCAGGCGTTTAGAAAGTTTCTTCCTCTCTTTGACTGAGTTTTAGTTGAAAGGAGCGCAGCTGAAACTGTAACCAAAGGAGGTATTATGCTTCCAGAAAAATCTCAAGGAAAAGTGTTGCAAGCAACAGTAGTAGCTGTTGGATCGGGCTCTAAAGGAAAGGGTGGAGAGATTCAACCAGTTAGTGTGAAAGTTGGAGATAAAGTTCTTCTCCCAGAATATGGAGGCACCAAAGTAGTTCTAGATGACAAGGATTATTTCTTATTTAGAGATGGTGACATTCTCGGAAAGTATGCGGACTGAAATCATTATTAAAATGGCATGAAGTGAAGTTGCCCATTCCAGTGAAGTTGTGAAATCTTTCATCATGTAAATAATTTTCATGCCTCTCTTTTATAATAAACTAATGGTATCCAAAAAAAAAATTTTTTTTTAATAAATAAATAAATAATTTTTTAAAAAGGCACTCCTATCACCCAGGAAATTCCAAGGGATTTAGGAGTTCTGTGTCAGGAACCAGGATCGAAGACCAAATACTAAGAACAAAAGATGCTCCTAACATCCCTATCACTCGGGAAACCACAAGGGGAAGTTTGGGAGTATGGCCAAGAGTTTGGGAGGCAGAGTTGATGAACCAGAACAAGCCTCAGTTCCCTCCTCTATAAGGAGATGACTGTGCAGAGCCTGTCACGTATTAAGCACTCAGTAAACATGGGTTTCCTTCTCCATCCCCCACCCCATGGTCTTCGCTTTCCTTTTCACCTGCTCCTCTCCCTCTGCCCAGCCGAGGCCAGGGCCTGGGAACATGAGACCATGGCCCCTCAGGAGCAGAAAAGTCCTGGACACACTGTGATACAATGGACAATAAACGATCGTTATTATATTTTTGCTGCCCCAGACAACTGGGAAGCAGGCAGAAAGCCCAGGGGCCTCTCTGACTCCTATCAGCATTCTCCCTGCTCTGACATGCAGACAGCACTCTCTTCGGATCCTGAAAATCCCTCAAACTGGATGTCATTAATGTCCCTATCTGTGATTTAATAAGAAATATATATTTGGTCTTTGTCCCCCGTTCCCAACACAGAACTTCTAAACACTTTGGAATTTCCCGAGTGAGAGGTGTGAGACAAGCACCTTTTGTGATTTACAACAAGCCCCTTTCAGGCCACACCTGATTTTATGGCATCAGTCCACCCCAAACACCGCCAATGTAACTCTTGGGGCGGAGGGATCCTACATAGCTTGAGGGGGGTGCGAGTGCTGGTTGCCAGAGGAACCAACCCCTGAATAGAGGGTTGGAACTTTCAGCCCCACCCCTGACCTCAGGGAAGGGAGAAGAGCTGGAGATTTTATTACAATCACTAATGGCCGAGGACTTGATCTGTCATGCCTACATGATGGCATCTCCATAAAAACTCTTAAATGACAGAGAACAGAGGGCTTCCAGGTCTGTGAACACATCAAGGTGCTGGGGGCGGGGGGTGCGCCCAGAGGGCATGGACGCTCCATGTGCACCTTCCCTTCCCCAAACCTTGCCCCATACATCTCTTCCATGTAGCCGTTCCTGAGTTGTATCCTTTATAATAAACTGTTAATAGTAAGGAAAGCACTTTCCTGAGTTCGGCACATCGTCCTAGAGAATTATCAAAACTGAGGAGGATGTTATGGGAGCCCTTTGAATTGTTAGCCCGTTGGTCAGAATTTCCAGTGACAACCTGACACTTGCAACTGGCATCTCAAATGAGGGCAGTCTTGGGGGAACGAGCCCTTAACCTGTGGGATCTGATATGGACTCTAGTAGATAGTGCCAGAATTGAATTGAATTGAATAGAACTGAATTGTAGGAGAAGTGGTTGGTGTGAGAAAACACACACACACACACACACACACACACACACACACACACACATTTGGTGTCATAAGTGTTGTGAGTGAAGAGTGCAGATCACCTCCCATGTGAGGAAACTGAAGCTAATAGGTTTAGATAGGATAAAGAGTCCATCCCCAGGTGGTCTCTGAGCCCAAGCTCTCCTCCCCTTCACCCTGGCTGCCACCCTGGCTGGGCAGCTCATTCAACTTAGCAGTGCCAGTGTCATGATCTCCTCAGCCCCAGGGACCTCACCTCTATCCCAGAGTCCTCAACCGCTGCTTCGTGGGAGCTTACACTCCCGAGTCGCCACCTCCCCACTCCCCTGCTATCGACCTTCCTCCCCTGAGAAGCCTGAACCTTGCAATCTGTCATCCACACCCCAACTACCCACGGCCC